>NW_024412424.1:5395655-5497337 GCF_014898765.1 Herpailurus yagouaroundi
TGTGTGTGTGTGTGTGTGTGTGTGTGTGTGTGTGTGTGTGTGTGTGTGAGAGAGAGAGAGAGAGAGAGAGAGAGAGAGAGAGAGAGATCTGTTAACTACACACGCTTGGGGGAGGGGTAAGATAAGGTAAGACTGATAGAGGGTGTTGTGTTAAGAGACCCCTCAGTTGGCCAGCCACCCAGTCAGAAGGTTCTCCCAACAACCATGCCCCTCCCCTCAGCAGAGAGCTGACATCAGCTGGCAAACCTGTTTTCCCAGTTGTGGGTCTAGGCCCGCCCAGGGGAGCACCCCCCCTTTCTGCCCTTCCTTTCTCCTCACAGACCCCAGGTTCAGACCCACCCACCCCCCTCCTTCTAGGGGCCACAACTGGGGAAGGAGCACTGCTGAGGGAGGAGTAGCCCTTGGACATCACTCAATCTGAGCCCCTCGGGGCCCTGGTAGGGAAACCAAGGCAGGGTCATACCAAGGTCATCGGACACATTTGGGGCAGAGTCCGGCAGAGTTCTGACCCAGTCTCTGTCCTGGGAAAGGTCTAGTTCTGTGGGCAGGACTAGTGGGTCCTGCACCCTGGGACAGCACAAGCTGTTTCCTCTGCATGGAGTCTTCTCCTTCCCGTTTGGGGGGGGGCCTTTGTCTCCTGTCCCCCTGACTGGGCTGGACCTCAGATCAGGCAGGTCCCCATTTTCACCCTCACTGTGCTTGCTACTTGGCAGTTTCCCCCCACCTCACGTTTCGCAGAGGCTCCGCAGGTGTTAGCTGAGTGGCTGGATGCAGGAGACAGGCCCCACAACAGTGACCTGTCATGCCATCGGAGGCTTAGTTTGGGCCTTGTGGGCAGAGGGGATGGGAACTCCAGGAGCCAGCACAAGGCAGTGGGAAGCACGAGAGGCCAGTTGTCAGGAGTGAGGGCGTGCCTAGGCGATAGGTGGGGGCTTCCCCAGGGAGGGCTAGCAAGGGGGTGAGGACAGGAGGACTGGGAACAGCACCCAGCAGGCTGGCAGTTGGCAGCATGTAAAAGTTATGCAAAATAACACGCCCATGAGCAGCCCCTCTTTGGGCGGAGCAGTAGTGTTGCTCAACAGCCCCCCAGTGAAAGGGAGTGCTGGGGGGCATGGCATCTGGGGGCGCTCAGGGCTGCCAGGGTCAGGACAGGTCAGACATTCAGGTTACAGGTGGGGAGCCCAGGCTGAACTCTCCAGTTATGCCTTTGAGGACTCGGGGTTCCAGGGAGGTCAGGTTGGAGCTGGAGGTGAGGTTGCTCTGTTCACCCCTCACTGGTCCTTAACCTGACTACTGACCTCCACTGCTTCATGGAAACCTGGTCAGGCCCTCTGCTTCCTCTGGGACTTTAGCTGCATCATATGCCTCCCCGTGCCTCAGTTTACCCTCTTCAAATGGGGAAAAGCGAGGCAGAATAGCCTCCTTAGTGCTTATACTTCAGAGGAGCAACCAGGGTTTCCTCTTCCCTGCCTTTATTCCTAAGGCAGCTGAGGGGGCAGGACTGAGGTGATGGGGAGAGTAGCACAGAGCCCAGGCATGGGGGGAGGGGCTGGTAATCCCTGGAGTTGTCATGGCAACTGGGGAGCTGATGTGGAAGTGTGGGGTCCCCATGGAAACAAGGTCGGTTACTATGGGGACCCTGGAAGGAAATTCTTGGTTTCCATAGTGATAGGACAAGGGGAAGGTTAAGCCCTAGGGGGCATTATGGAGACCAAAAGGTCCACCCCTTTCAAGACCCCATCCTCAGGTAAGGGGGAGAGCCTGGTCCAGCCACCCGGGGAACTTGTAGCACTGTGCCTCAGTTGCCATTGCCTCTGGCAAAGTCCCCATCTTCCTGCTTCATTCTTTGACCTGAGGTCCTCCAAGTCTGACCTCCGGGCCCCATGGTGTAGCCAGAAGCCACCTTCGGCTTGACGTTGCCATCACCCTCCTGATGCTGAGCGGGAAGACCCCCAGGCCTGAAACAGTTTATCCTGACCAGACCCCACCCCACCCTGTCCCATTTCTGCTTGCCTGTCCCTGGAAATGGGGTGCTCACTACCACCCAGGCAATTCTGACCAGGAGCGGTCACCCACTGTGGAGCTACAATCCTCTCTCCTTACCCTGTTCCTGGCTCTAACCTGGGGGCCACCAACAGACTCCCATTCTACCCACCTGGGACAGCCACCCGTGAGACCTTGGCTCTGCTAGTGAGCCAAGGTCCGCCACTCGTTAGTCACTCACCGAGGTGTGTGGGGAGAACGTTAGTGCTGCTCTAGCGTGCCAAGGGCTTGGGAAGGCAGAGCCCCTGGATTTGGGGATGGAGCTCCCCGCTCGCCTTACCTGGTGCTGGTGGGTGTGGCTAGCGAGCCTTTTGGGGCAGCTGAAGCGTAAAGAGATTAATGTTGAGTAACAGCCTACTAAATGTGAGAACCGGGGCTGGACTCCAGAACCTGTGCCCTCAGCCCCTGACTGGCAGCCCCAGCCCCTGAATCACCAGACAGGGCTGGGTCTTGAAAAAGATGCTGGCTCTGGGGAGCATTCAGGCAGAGGAAGCATGGAGGGCAAAGCTGTTACAGACCCGTGGGCGTGGGGACAGAGAGTCATGCCTTGGGGCTGGGCCATCCAGGGGATACGGGGTGCTGTGACATGGAAGGAGGCCGTGGATTTGCCTAAACCTCGTGCTGGGTGGGTGACTGGCTGATCAGACAGTGGCGGCCACTCGTGCGTACCTGAGGCACACTAGACGCCAGACGCTGGTTAAGGAATTTTTGCTTATTGCGCCACTGTAAACTCCAAGAGAGGTGGTGATGGGGAGAGGGGTTTGAAGCCAGGTCTGGGCCCTGAGGTGACACCCAGGGCAAGCCAGGGCCGGTGTTGGGCTTGGGGCAGGGCAAGCAGGTCAAAGGGCAGCGCGGTGTCAAGCAGCTTGGTCGTCCCTGTCCCCTGGCAGACAGCCCCACCCACCCATCCACGCCAAAGCTGCCTGCCCTCAGCCCTCCTGGGTTACCTCAGAGTTCTGGGGAAGTGGTAGTTCAGTGCCCACCCAGGGACTATTTGGGCCCAAATAGCCCTTGGGGTCTCCCCACCCCTAGTACTGAGTGCCCTCAGGGCTGGCCGGGCATAGACTGGGGCTCCTGCAGACGTGGTCATGAGTCCCCCCTCATCTGTCCCGGGTCCACTGACCTCCCCCTCCCCGCAGCTTGCTCGCCTGCAGCAGAGCCTCATTACCACTTACACATGAGCCCCAGGGCCTGAGGAGGAGTATGGGTGCTCGTGGGAGAGGTGGGGTTGGGCCCTGGCCCCTTCAAGTTAGGGACTGGACTGGCCCTGCCCAGCATTCCTGCTCTGAGCTGGGAAGGGAGGGAGGAGCCAGTGGAGGCAGAGTGTGGGAAGCCCAGGCACCACAGCCGCCTCTTCCGGCTCTTGGAGCCCTTGGCATTCAACACTGCCACCGTGACTGTGAGCCCCGACCCCTGCAGGGACCCCTGTGCCCCCGAGCACCGCAGCCTCATGTCATGGGGCTCAGGTCAGAGGTGAGAGAGGCAGATACCCCTATCCTCCCTAGTCCTATGCTTTAGAGAGACCCCTTATGCTCCTTCCAGAGCCATGAAGGCTACCTTGATTGCCTCAGCCCTGAACCCAGCCCAGCCTGGACCTGCTGGACAGGCCCAAGGGTGTGGTTCTAGGGATGGAAAGCAGGAGTGTGCTGAGTTTGAGGGGCCCACCCAGGTTCTGGGAGGGTTAGTCCAGGTGATGGCCACGAAGAGGGTGGCAGGTTTCTGCTTAAGTACCAAAAGCCCAGGTCACAGACGGCAGCGGGGCATGGGGTGGATAGAGGCCTGGACTGGAGGATGTGATGCAGAGTGGACGGAGAGCCTGGAGAAGCAGGTGCGATTGGACTGGGGGCCTGGAATGCCAGGCTCAGTTGAGCCCTTATCCTTAGGTTGGGTGGGCGGGGTGGAGGTGGGGCGGGGTGGGGGAGGGGTGGTGGACGCGGTCAAACTTGGGTTTTCAGGGGCTCAGCAGAGCTACAGTGGGCAAAAGGGACTCACATTTTAGGTGAGAGATGTCTGTGGCTTACCTGGGGGTGGTTTGGGGGGTAGAAGAGGAGAGGATGGTGTTGGGCCAGTTTTGAAGGTAGACCGGGATCTGTGGGGTCGCTGAGGCAGGGGCCACATGGTCAGCTTGGATGGGCTGGCCAGCAACCATGAGTGGCCCCGGCCTAAAACAAAGATCTGGCTTTCAACACCCTCAGAAGAGCAGCTGAAGCGGTTCTAGTGGATGAGACATCCTCTCTGGAGCCCCCCTTTTCCCCCAACGCAATGGGAAATGTTCAGAAGAAGTGGTCAAAGAGCCTGGCCTGCTCTGGTGTCTCAGGGTTGGGCATTTTGGTGTCATTGCTGATTGGTGGAGAGAAGGGGTGTGGACAGAGGTAGGGGAGCAGGAAGGCTGCCAGTGGCAGCGGGTGGAGAGGTCACCGAAGGTAACTGACAGAGAAAAAGTCACGGTGGTGTGGGCCTGCACCTTGGTAGTCCCAGCCCCTCTCACAGTTGCCCAGGCCTCGGGTCTGTGACAAATGCACAAGTAAGGTGCCCAGCCACAGGGTGAGGGTTTGCTCTGCCTAGGTTTCTTGTGCTCCTGGCCCATTCTGCTGAGGTCTAGCCCTTTCCCTGGGGTCCATTCAGTCCCTACCCTGTGGTCTGGGGTCTGCAGGCAGCAGAAATGAGCCATCCACCCGAGGTAGTTCAGAAGTCCTTGGGTTGAGGTCCATGGCACTGGGGACGCAGCACCTATGATGTGTCCCTTGCCCCTTCAGCCTTCTCCAGTCCAGTCCCTGCCCTACCCCTCTGCCCCTGGGAAAGAAAGCTGCCTTCTGGGCTCAGCTGGTTTGGGGGTGGAGCTGCAGATGTGGGAGGGAGGACTGGGTAGGAGGAGGAGCTCCAGGCCACCACCCACTCTGTGGCCTGGGAGGGGCATAGCGGTTAGAGCCAACTGGGGCTAGGCTAGGACCTACTCAACTGTGTCCCTGGGGTAGAGACCAGTAGGGCCAGGTGGGAAGTCCAGGACACAGGGAAGGGGGACAGGGCAAAGGTATGACTGAGTCCTCCATAATCCACATTGTTCCCTGGGCCTGAAGTGTTGGATCCAGGTGAGGAAGCTCTGAGTGCCTTGAATGAAGGGCCACTATAGCATCAGGGATCAGAACCTGTCCCTAGATAGGCCTGCCCTGACTCCCCAAGTCCAGACCTCATGCCAGTAAAACGAGTCCCTGGTCTCCAAGCCCCTCCCAGAGCAGGGTGACCACGCCCCTCTGCACTCCAGGCAGAGGCTGCTGGGCCAGGTCCCTCGCAGCTTCTCTTGCAGGGCCCTGGGTGCCCCGGGGGGGGGGGGGGGGCCCCACATCCCTGCGGTCTGCCGGGAGGAAGCGGCCCCCCTCCCCCACCGTGACTCTGCGCTTCCTGCCCCTGCCGGGGCGGGAGGGGACATTTCCCGTTCACACCAAAGTTTCCCTGGCGGCGCCCAGACTCGGGCTCAGCCGCTGCCCCTCTTGCCCATGGAGCCGGCTTTGGGGCCTGGGGTCCAGGTAACCAGCCAGGGAGGGCGTTAGGTTCCCAGGGCGAGGTAGGAAATTCTGCTTGTACTTGCGGGGAGTGTGCGTGTGCATGGGTCTGCCTGACCCATGGTGTACATGTAGCACCAGAGCCATAGTCAGGGAAGGTCTCCTGGAGGTAGTGGCAGCTGCTGAGCTGAGAGAAGGTGGAAGGCAGAGGCCAGCCCAAGCCTTTGGATCAGGGGTGGCTGGAGGGTGGAAGGCCTTCAGCCCCAGCACCAGTGTGGGCCATGGCCACATCCCAGGACTGTGCACACTTAAGCCCCACCCTCCCCTGCCTATGTCAGGCTTGCCTGAGTCCCCAGGAGTTAGGGAGGTGGGAGCAGAGACTGGGGAAAGCAGACAGGGAGCCCGTGAGAGCTGTCAGTATGCGGGGTAGTCCTCTGATGCTGACCTTCCAACTTCCCATCCTCCTCCCCTCCCCGTCCCTCACTGTCTCCACCTGCACTGCTCTGCCTCCGACCCCTGTCTACCCCACGTCTACCTCCATTCGTTGCTGTCTACACCCCCTTGTCCTTCCCATGTGCACTGAACCCTCTCTGTCTCCCACTGCTCTTCCCCCCCACTCCTTGGCCTGCAGAAGGACCTGGGCTACCTGCAGCAGTGGCTGAAGGCCTTCGTGGGTGCCTTCGAGAAAAGCATCTCGCTGTTCTCTCTGGAGCCGCGCAGGTGAGGCTGAATCTCCACGGAGGGCAGGGGCGGGGCAGGGAGACGGAGGGGCCTGGTGCCCTAGTGACCCCCCTCCCCGCAGGCCAGAGGAGGCAGGCGCGGAGGTGCCGCTGTTGCCGCTGGACGCGCTGCACGTGCTGGCCGAGCAGCTAGACAAGGGGGACCTGGAGCAGGCCCTGCTGCTGCTCAAGCTTTTCATCATTCTCTGCAGGTGAGTCCGTGTTGTTCTCGGCACGGGGAGGTGGGGGGCAGCTTGGAACTGTGGGCCGAGGTGGGGCTGGCCTGTGCCTGTGACCTCTGTGACCTCTCTCCAGGAACCTGGAGAACGTAGAGGCGGGCTGGGGCCAGGTGCTGGTGCCCCGGGTGCTGGCATTGCTGACCTGGTTGACGGCAGAGGTGAGGTGGGCTCTACCCTGGGTGGGGAGGTGGTGGTAGGCGGTAGCCAGGGCCCAGCTAACCCCCTCCACCCTGTCCCCATACCTACAGCTGAAAGGAGCCCATGCATCGCAGGAGGACCGTGGGCCGCAGCTGGAGAACGTGGCCCTGCATGCCCTTCTCCTCTGCGAGGGTCTCTTTGACCCTTACCAGACCTGGCGGCGCCAGCATAGTGGGTGAGAGCCAGCCCACCGCAGAGGGGGCTCTACCCTCTAGCCACCCCTGATCCCCAGAGAAGGCTGGGGAGAGAATGGGGGGAACCGCTTTGGCCAAGGTGTGGGGGTGGGAGGGGGCACGGGTGTAGGCTGGTGAAGGAGGATGGCCAAAGAGGGGTGGGGTGCCTGGCCTCACCCGGGCCCCTGCCCATCCCCCACCCCCACCCCCAGGGAAGTCATCACTTCCAAGGAGAAGAGCAAATACAAGTTCCCTCCAGCTGCTTTGCCCAGTGAATTCAGCGCCTTCTTCAGAGGTCAGGCCCCGCCCCTCCCCCCCCCCCCCCCGCAAGGCCCCACCTGGCCCCGCCCCCAAACCTGAGCCCCTTCCTGCTGTCCTGCAGTTCCCCATCCCAGAAGCAGGATGGGTTGTGCTTAGTGGTGGCTGCAAACAGGGCTGGGAGCACCACGGGAAACTGAGGGGGCCCCTGGCGCGGGGAGGGGCAAGGAGGACTTCGGGGGCAGAGAGGAGAGAAAGGGCATGTCAGAACAAAATGAGTAATTTCTTTTCTGGGATGGAGTGAAGGCCTCCCATAAGGTGGGGGAGATAAGTTTCCCTTCCCCCTTCCCCCCCCACCTCTTGGGTCCCTGTAGCCACTTGGACCCCACTCTGATCTGGACCATCTGAAAACTCCCTGGTCCAATCCCTTTGTCCCTGCAGCCTCCACCCCTCTTCTAGGTAACGTCTACACTAAGTGTCTCTACTTCCTGCTCCCTCGGTCCTGGGGTCAGTTCCTCCAGGACCTGTGCCCCCTGGGAGCCCTCTTCTCTTAGGTCCCCTCTTTTCCTCTCATTGGAATGAGAGTGGCCAAGACCTTAGATGGGACAGGGCAAGGTGTGCGTGGACAGGGGCAGGCCAGGCCTCGTAAAGTGGTGGCCTGTGGGGACAGAAAGTGTCTAAGTGTCTCTGGGAGGCCTGGCATCTGGAGCAGGGGCAACAGCCGCAAGAGAGGAGATGCCCCTGGGGAACTCCCTGCCTCCATTGTCCCACAACCTGAATGCACTTCCCAGCACAGACTGGATTTTGTTCCTGTTGCCCTAAACCCCTCACTGGTGGCCTGGCACCTCGGGATCAGATCCTGCTCCTCCCACAGCCTCCCTTTCCAGCCCCACTTGCCCTCTGCACCCGGTCTGCTAGTCCTGGAATGCGACTAGTTACCACGTCTTTTCCTACTGTTTTCTTTCCCTGCCCAGACCACCTGCACTCTCAAATGCCCTGTGTCCAGGGAGCTGTCCCACCCCATCCCACGTAAATCTAGTGAGCCCTGCCCTTGCCCCCCCCCCCCCCCCCCCGCCATACACACCACTCATGTGACCCAGGGCTGGTCCTTTCTGCTCTCTGGGTTTCATTCTGTGGCCTGGCATCCTGTCCAGCTTTGCTGGAGCAGGGCCAGGTGGGCCTCCCACATATGAAGCTGTGAAAGCCCCTAGAAGTCCCCAGCAGGCGCATGGGTGGGGGTGGGGGGGCATCTGTATGGTAGATACAGCAAAGTCCCCAGAGCAGGTCACAGGAAGCTCCAACCGTCAACAGGGTAGAGGGACCAGATTTGTATCTGAGAAACTAAACCCTGGGTTGCCATGGGGAAGTGGGGTGGGGTGTGTGTGTTTACCCTGGGGTCCCCACATTGGGGATTAAGGATCTGGAGAACTGGCCAGGCTCTCCAGGCAGGACCACGTCCCTTCAAGCTCCCCAAAGAAGGGCTGTGTTTTCCCTAGACACCCTGGCACAGAGCCATGGCATCTTAGACCCCCCAAGTACAGAGCCAGGTCTTTTCTCTCAGCCCCAGCCCCCTACCCCCACCCCAGGGCACCTGCAAGCTTGGTGACATTGTCCTGTCCTGCCCACTCACCCTATCCAGAGAGCCTGCAGGATGCAGATGGCTTGCCTCCCGTGCTGCTTTTGCGTCTCGTCCACCTCTTTGGTGCTGTCCTTGCAGGAGGGAAGGTAAGCCAGGAAGAGCCTGTGGACCAGAGGGTGGCCATCTCAGGGTCTCTGCTGGTTGAGCGCCTTGACCATTGCCATCTCTGCCCACACCTGCAGGAGAACGGGCAGATGGCTGTGAGCGCCGGCTCTGTGCAGGGCCTGTTGGGTGTGGTACGGGGCTGGGACCATGGGCCAGCCCAGGACCCCCGCCTAGTGCCCCTGGCACTGGAGGCACTAGTGGGTGCAGTACATGTCCTGCATGCCAGCCGCACACCCCCTCGTGGGCCAGAGCTCCGAACCCTGCTTGAGGGCTACTTCCGCATCCTTAATGCCGACTGGCCGGCGGGCCCAAGCCCAGGCCCTGAAGAGGCCCTCGTCACCCTACGGGTCAGCATGCTCGGTGGGTATGGGCTCCCAGGCTCTTGGGGAGGTGGCTCTAGCAGGGAAAGGTCTAAAGGACCATGGAAGGCAGGACTGGGAAGCATGGGAAGAAGGTTTAAGGCCGAGCGGAGGTGTTGCTGACAAGGGATTGAGCGGGGCTGACCCTGGATCCCTCCACAGATGCCATCCCCATGATGCTGGCATGTGAGGACCGGCCGGTGCTGCAGGCCACCTTCCTCAGCAACAATTGCTTTGAGCACCTTACTCGCCTCATCCAGAATAGCAAGGTGGGCTGGGCCCGGCTGGCGGGGAGGGCCTGGAACCCAGAGGCTGCTGAGCCACTTCTGGGGACTGAGCTGCTGCTGAGCAAACCTGGGCTGGACTTGGCTGGGGGAGGGGGGGGGGGGTTGTGGCTGGTGGGATGGCCTAAAGCTCAGGATGGCTCTGCATGCCATAGGAGGGGGATGTCCTGGAAGGACCGGAGCTGCCCTGGCCCCTGGTCCCTCTTTCCCCAGCCCCAAGTCCGAGGGCAGGAAGAGGGCTCAGCTGTTTTAGATACAGTACCTTCTCCTGCCCACTTATCTGCCCCACCCTCCCCGACTCTGTTCTGAGCAGGGCATGGGCAGCTCAGATTCCCCCATTCTTCTTAGTGCCTGGTGGGGCACTCGGCCTGGGGCACACAGAGCCTTCCCTTGGGGTGGAGCTCTAGCAGCCACCCCAGGTCCTGCTCTAACCCCACCCCTCCCCCCATCTTCCTCCTCTTCTCCTTTGCCTCCTATATCTTGTGCCTTCCCCCTTCCCCACAGCTGTACCTGCAGGCCCGGGCGCCCCCTGAGGGGGACAGTGACCTGGCTACCCGGTTACTGACCGAGCCCGATGTCCAGAAGGTACCACCTTGGGGCTGACCAGCTCAGGCACTCACCTCCCTGGGTCCCCACCCGCTATGGCTTCCTCTCTAAGCCTTTCCTGCCTATGCAGGGGGAATGAGCAGACATGTGTAAGGTCTGGTGTGGCCTAGCGACAGGGCTGGGTCCCCCATGCTATCTTGCCCACCTTCCCTATCCTTATCCTAGGGAATGGGCAGGAGTGTTCTGTGCCCTGCCTAGTATTTGTATTGGGAGCTAGAGTTTGGCTTTGCCAGGCTGGAAGGAACCTTCGAAACTCAACCACCTACCCCCATTCCCAGAAGCGGAGATTGAGGCCCAGATACTACTGGATTTGGCTATAGTCACTCACAGAAAAGGAGGTCCCCCACATGGGGCCATTTCTTTCCATGGGTCCTTGTCCCTGCCTTAAGCAGGTTACTGGGAGTCCCTTGTCCCCTTATGATGTGCTGCCTGCCTCACCTTGCATGAGGGCTGTAGGAGGCTGCAAGCTGTCAGTTAGGGGCTCTGTGTGGAGAGCCTTGTCTCTGGTGGTTTAACACCTGGGCCCCAACCTCTAGAGTCTCCCAGCTTTGTCTTTACGAGGCAGCCCCCTGTGGCCATTACACTTGCCTATTTTCTGAGAGCCTGCATATCTATTCATCTACTAAGCAGGCAAAGCAGGTGAGACCCCCCGGTTTTCACAGGTGAGAAAAAAATTGAGGCCCAGAGAGGGGAAAAAGGTCGTGTGAAGTCACTTAGGGAGTCAGGCCCCATGGGGCCCAAATACAGCCTGGCCCCTGTTGACAAATTCTCCAAGCCCTGCTGACCCCTCAGTCCTCAGGGGTGGGGCAGGGCGAGTGAGCAGCACATGCTTCTAGCTGTCAGGTTCAGCCAGGGTGAGCCTCAGTGTCTCCGCCTGGATCTAGGGGCAAGGGGCAGGGTAGGACTCAAAGGTCTCGAAGGTTCTTCCGGTTCTAACATCCTGTGATTGATGGTCCCTAAATTCCTCAACCCCCTGTCAATCATCATGGGTGATGGGGCACTTGCCTGCCTGCACATGTGTGTTTAGCTTGGGTAGGGATGGGTGGGGGCCCGTAAGCCTACCAGACACTGGGGGATAAAGAGTTTTGGCGAGAGGGTCCCCTGTTGATGTGTCCCAGTGAGGCACTTCCTGGTCTTGGTTTCTTCCTGGCTTCTTTGTCAAAGTGGGCCTTGCCGAGCTCCTCAGAGGGGGCCCTGGGGTAGGGTGAGGGTCATAACAGTTCAAGCAAGGAGGAGGAGGCCAGGTACCTCTACTCCCAAAGCCTCCAGCCAGCTCAGCTATGTGCCTTGGGGCACCTGCTCCTGGCCCTACACCAGGAGCAGGGGGCTGCCAGCTATGACTCCCTGGCCCCCGGTTCTTCTGACTGACCCTCCCCACCCCAAGGTACTGGACCAGGACACAGATGCCATCGCGGTGCACGTAGTCAGAGTACTTACCTGCATCATGAGCGGCTCCCCCTCAGCCAAGGTGAGGACACGGCGTTCTGGCTGTGGTAGGGGTGGGGGATGGCAGTTAAGCTGACCGCGTGCCCCCAGAACTAGTCTGGTTGGTGGCTGTTAGAGCAAGGGAGCTGGGGAGGTGACCGTCTTGCCCTCTGGGGTGCAGCTCAGCCCACTGGGCAGACATGGTCATCGGTCAGTGCTGGCAGCTGGATATCCTGGGTCAGGGAAGCACTAGGGAGGGTACTTGTGGGCTAACCACCATCTAGAGCCTTCTGAGGGGGACCCTTGCCCCCACATCCACCCACAGCCTCTTGCCCTTGCTAGCACTGCGACCCAGAGGCAGAGCCGGCGGGGGAGCCCTGGAAGATGACGCTTCCTCCAGGGTTTCCGTGGGGTGTGTTTGCCCCGGGGCCCACACACATGCTCACTTTTTCCCCACACAACCCTGCACAGGAGGTGTTTAAAGAGCGCATTGGCTACCCTCACCTGCACGAGGTTTTGCAGAGCCAAGGTCCCCCCACCCATCGGCTGCTGCAGGAGCTACTCAACATGGTGAGGGCAGGGGCATTTTGGCGTCAGGGTCCCAGAGGCGGTCAGGACTGAGGGTTTCCCTGGAAGGGGAACTCTCCACCTTGGGGACTGTGTTGGCTGTGGGCAGTACATAGTGTGACCTGTGGCCTGAGCACATGTGTCAGTTGCACTGGGGTGAAGATTCTGGTACGTGTGAGCAAGCCCCAAGATCATCCTGGGAACACGCCATTGGGGCAGGCCAACCCAGACCAAAAGTCAAGGCTCGGGAATTAACAGTGCTTGTCCTGAACTTCCCTGAACTTTCCTGAACCTGAGATCTGCCCCGTGAGCAAGATGGGGTAGCACGTGTTGCTTTCCCATGCCGAAGGCCAATCCACTGAGGCCGGGGAGTCCCACTGTTGGCAGGGTGGCCCATCCCATGCCAGTTGCCCAGGAACTATGCTGTTCTCTCTCCCCATAGGCTGTGGAGGGGGACCACAGCGTATGTCCACCGCCACCGATCCTGAACGAGCAGCCCGTGCTGATGCTGATGCAGTGGCTGCCGGCCCTGCCCACGGCGGAGCTGCGGCTCTTCCTCGCACAACGCCTTTGGTGGCTCTGTGACAGCTGCCCCGCCAGCCGCTCCACGTGTGTGCAGGCGGGTCTGGTGGGCTACCTGCTGGAGACGCTCAGCACGGGGGTCGCCCTGGGGGTCCGCTGCCAGGAGCAGCTGTTGGCGCTGCTGCAGGCATTGGGCCGTGTGTCTCTGCGGCCCTTGGAGCTTCGTTGCCTGCTGCGCCCCCCGCCAGGGCTGGACTCGGGGCCGGGCGGAGCGGAGGCTGGGAATGCCCGACACGCCGGTGCCATCATTCGTGCATTGTCGGGCATGGCCCGGCACCGGGGCCCTGCACGAGCCCTGCACTACTTTGACCTCACGCCCAGCATGGCCGGTATTATGGTACCCCCCGTGCAGCGATGGCCAGGACCCGGCTTCACCTTCCATGCCTGGCTCTGTCTGCACCCCACGGCTGCAGCACCTGCCCCGGCCCCCTCACGGCCACTCCAGCGGAAGCAGCTGTACAGGTGGGTAACTTCCAGGGACCGGGGCGCAGGGCCAGGGTGAGGAGAGCAGCAGGCATAACTGGCTCGGCCTCCCCCCAGCTTCTTCACCAGCAGCGGCTCAGGGTTTGAGGCCTTCTTCACGGCAGCTGGGACACTGGTGGTGGCCGTGTGCACCCGGAAGGAGTACTTGACCATGAGCTTGCCTGAAGTGTCCTTTGCCGACTCTGCCTGGGTGAGCCTCTACCCTCGTGTGGTCCAGGGGGAGTGGGTGGAGGAGGCCCCCAGTGCCAGCCCATGGCTTGATGTTGTGGCTTCTGTTCTAGCACTGCGTGGCCATTGTCCATATGCCTGGGCGCCGGCCCTTCAGCCAGAACCTGGTCCATGTCTACAAAGACGGCCATCTGGTCAAGATAGCACCCCTCCGCTGCCCCTCTCTCAGTGAGGTGTGCCAAGCAGGGTTTGGGGAGGCCTTGGGTAGCGGGAGTGTCTTGGATAGGGTGAAGCCTGCAGCCCGTGTCCCCCACCCCCACCCCACATAGACCTCAGACTTCAGCCCCTGGGGTCTTTGCAGCCTTGGGGGTCACTGTGAGGAACCGGATGCAGGTGGAGCCCCAGGCTCTGCTGTGACCTGACCACTCCCCCAACCCTGGCCCCGCAGCCTTTCTCCTCCTGCTGTATCGGCTCCGCTGGGCACCGCACAACGACCACCACCACGGGGCTGCCTCTGCCACCAGTCCCCGCTGCCCTGGCTCACGCTCACCCCTCCCTGTCCCGCTCCCAGTCGGTCCCGGCTACCGCAGGGCTTGGCTGGGGGTCGGGGCTGGTGGCCCCCCTGCAGGAGGGCAGCATCAGCTCCACCCTTGCAGGCACACAGGACACTCGGTGGGGCAGCCCCACGTCTCTGGAGGGTGAGCTGGGAGCCGTGGTCATCTTCCACGAAGCCCTGCAGGCAGCGGCCCTGCGGGCCCTGAGCACCTTGGGTATGCATCACCTGCCACGCACCAGCCCAGCCCCACCCCAGACGCGGCTGGTTGGGGCTCATGAAGTGCCCTGGCCAGAAACTAGGGGCCCAGGAGGGGAGGGAGAAGGTGTCCCTAGGCATATATGTCCTCTGATCGGACAGAGAAGAGGCGGGCTCTGGATGGGGTTTGGCCAGAGGCGCAGCCAGGCCTGAAACCCCCTGCCCACCCCCCAGGGCCCAATGAGATGGCACCCTTCAAGCCCGAGGGGGAACTACACGAGCTCAGCACCAAGCTGCTCCTCCATTACTCACCTCAGGTACTGGGTGGGAGGCAACTGGCTCGCCCCTGCCGCCGTCCCCCCGTGGCTCCCACACTCTGTGTGCCGCCTCCTCTCTCAACTGACCCTTGCCGCCTGCCCGCAGGCCTGTAAGAACAACATCTGCCTGGACCTGTCTCCTGGCCACAGGCTGGATGGCCGCCTGACAGGCCACAGGGTGGAGACCTGGGACGTGAAGGTGTGTGTGCCCATGCGGGCAGTGTGTGCAGGGAGTGTAAACACAGGCACGTGTGTGTGTGTGCAGGGTGGGCTGGGAGGTCTCTGGGAGACAAGCTCTAGAGAACAAAACTCCCCTGGACCCAGGTTCCCAGACTGGAAGGTCTGCTGGGGTGGAACGGGGCAGGAAGCAACAGGCAGCTGCCCTCACACGGCCAGCCCTTCCCCTAGGACGTGGTGACTTGCGTGGGAGGCATGGCTGCCCTGCTGCCCCTGCTGGAGCGAGTGGCCTCACAGCCCCAAGAGGCCGAGGCGGGTCCAGCCGAGACACATGACCTCGTGGGGCCCGAACTGACCTCTGGCCACAACACCCAGGGCCTGCTTCTCCCACTGGGCAAGTCCTCCGGTAAGCGGCCCTGGTGCCTAGGTTGGGGTGGCGAGGAAATCTTGCCATGACAAGGAGGCCAGAGTGCTTGACCGCTGGCAGGCCCTTGACACACATCTGTCCCCTTCCTGGTGGCGGGTAGAAGAGCGCATGGAGAGGAATGCAGTGGCCGCCTTTCTGCTGATGCTGCGGAACTTCCTGCAGGGCCACACGGTGAACCAGGAGAGCCTGGTGCAGTGCCAGGGGCCTGCCATCATTGGGGCCCTGCTGCGCAAGGTGGGGCAGGCGGGGAGGGGGCTGCCCTGTCTGACCAAGTGGATGGGGTGGGGGGACTAGGAAGGGGAAGCTGAGTCTGTTGAGGAGAGCCTCCTGGGAGAGGTGGTGGCGTCTGAGTGGGGCCTTGCCAGGCGTGGCAGGATTTGGCTGATGGTGTGGTGGAAGCATCAGCACTTGCTGGGGCTGGAGACCTGCATAGCAGGCTGGGGGCCTTGCGCCTCAGGCAGCGGGGAGCCAGCAAAGGGTTCCGAGTAGGCAGGATGCTCGTGTCCATCCGCCTGTGCAGGGCAGGGTGGGTACCGGGAGGCTCAGTAGCACGCAGCCAGGGCCTGCCACCTCACCCTGGCTCCTTCCACCCCAGGTCCCCAGCTGGGCCATGGACATGAATGTGCTCATGTCTGCCCAGCTGCTGATGGAGCAGGTGGCAGCGGAGGGCAGTGGGCCCCTCCTGTACTTGCTCTACCAGCATTTGCTCTTCAACTTCCACCTGTGGAGCCCCAGTGACTTTGCCGTGCGCCTGGGTAGGTGTGGGGCCTTGGATGAGGGACGCCACCGGGCAGGGTGGGGGTAGAGGTTCTGAGAAGCTCTAGCCCCGCTTCGGGTGACTTGAGGGGACCTGTCTTCCCCCGGGGCATGTGAGGGGAACATGGCCCTGTCCTGGAGGGATAGCTGAAGGGGCTCAGCTCAGCCTGGTGGCCTGAGGCCTCTGGTGATGCCCTCAGGCCACATCCAGTACATGTCTAGCATCGTCCGGGAGCACAGACAGAAGCTGCGGAAGAAGTATGGGGTTCAGTTCATCCTGGATGCGCTGCGCACCCATTACAGGTGAGGCTGCGGGGCTGACACAGCTGCCTCTGGCCTTGCGGACGGGGTCGACCCTCCCCCCACCCCCTCCAGCTCACCTGCCCACTGCCCTCCCTGTTCTCTCCCCTCCACTGCCCTGCCTTCTCCTGGCCCTGGGTGGCTGCGCTTGCCGGGACCGGCCCAGCCCACAGCGGGAGCACCCCCTAGCGGCTGACGACGTGCGCACAGTGCAGACCTCACTCCTCGGCTTGGTGCGGGAGTTCCTGGTCCGGAGCTCCGCCACTGATCACTTGCAGGTCACGCTGAGCTTTCTGGCGGCTACAGGCGATGATGGCCAGGTAGGCTGGAGGCTGTTGAGGGTGAGACTTAGGTGCGGGGTGGAGTGTGGACCGTGTTGTGGGGAGCGGCCGGCCCAGAATGAGGCTTTGTGTCACTTGCTGTGTCCCCAGGTGGCGGGTGCTCTGGACCTGCTGCTGGCACTGCTGCAGGGCTCACCAGCACAGGAGGCTCTGGCTGTCTTCCTGTTGGAGCAGGGGAACCTTGAGGTTTTGCTGGCACTGCTGGTGCAGCCAAGGTCACTGCCCCTGCTGCCCGACCGAGTCTGCAAGGTACACCCAGCCCACCCCCCTAGCATCCATTTGACATGGCCCCTGCCTGAGGGCCAGGGAGGTGTGACTTCCCCTCCTCCAGTAACTCCTTCCCCAGTGATAGCAAACCCCTTGTGACGCTTAACCCCCGCCCCCCCCCCCCCCCCGGCCCCAGATCCTGCGCAGATTGCAGCAGAACGAGCGCTTACCTGAACGGAGTCGCCAGCGGCTCCGGCTGCGAGAATACGGTCTCCAGGGTCTCATCGCCTGCCTGCCGGAGGGGGCTGCTTCGCCCCAGCTCTGCCAGGGCCTCTACAAGCTATTCCTGGGGGCAGGTATATATCTCAGTTGGGGCCAAGAGGCAGGCCAGGCGGAAGGGTGTGATGGATTCAGGAAACAGGGCAGGTGGACATAGGAAAGGTGTTGGTACAGGGGTCAAGGCTGGGCCAGTAGGGCTGGGGTCAATCCCTCAGAGCCTTCCTGGGGTCAGTCCCTCAGAGTCTCTCTGGCCATCTTCCCAGATTGCCTGAACCTCTCAGATCTGTTGGCTGTGGTGCAGCTGTCCCTCCAGGCTGACCTCGGCGTCCGCCTGGACGTTTGTCGCCAGGTAAGTATGGGAAGTGAAAGCTTGCGGAAGAGGGGGCTTCTACCCTGGGGGCTTCGCTTTACCTTCCTGTGAGGAGCACTCTCTGGAGGCCTCCCCCCTGCGAAGGCCCTAGGACGGGAGTCTGGGGGGCAGACTGCTGGATGAGTCTCTCACTTGCTGTGCCCTGGCCCGGCAGCTTTTCCACCTCATCCACGGACAGCCAGATGTAGTGCAGCTGCTGGCCCGGCAGGCCGGCTGGCAGGACATGCTGACCCGGCTGTACGTCCTGGAGGCTGCCACAGCTGGCAGTCCCCTGCCCTTTCCCCCAGAGACACCCACATCCCCAGAGCCAGCCTTATGCAAGCCACCCACCGAATCACCTGAGTCTTCGGATGTCTTCCTGCCCTCGGAAACCCCCAGCCCCGACCCTGACAGCTTTTACCACGCTCTCTCTCCATTTTGTACACCCTTTGACCTGGGCCTGGAACGGGCCAGCGTGGGTTCGTGCAACAATGCGGGCAGTGGCAGTGGCAGTGGGACTCTTACTCCGGCCAGCCAGCCTGGCACACCTTCCCCACTGGATGGGCCCCGGCCCTTCCCTGTGGCCCATGGCCGCCATAGCTCTAGTCTCTCCAACGTGCTGGAGGACGGCAGCCTCCCGGAACCCGCCATCAGTGGGGATGATACCTCAAATACCAGCAATCCACAGGTGAGGCGGGTCCGCTCTCTGCCACTGCGGCACTCTAAGGGACACCTCTGGGACACAGGGCAGGCAGTATAGACTTTCCAGAGGTGGGGTCTTGTCTGACATCAGGGCTATAGGTGCTGGTCAGCCCTGGTGCTGCGGCCTCATTGCTGTCATCTGCAGTTGTGTTCCCGGGGTAGGGGGTCCTAGAACGGGACAGACGATGCTGAGCCAGAGTGGAGGCGCCAGCCAGGCTTTGGAAAGTCCTCAAGAGAGCCTGTAGGGCAGACACTTCACAGGGCCTGTGGGCATTATAGTTCTGAGGAATCTGCCTTGTGTTTCCAGGTTTGGGCATGGGTCTCTGCTTATTCTATGGCATTCCTCCAGAGAATTCCAGTATGGTTCTTGGGGCTGAGATTGCTGTGGGGCAATTTGTGAGCCGGCTCATCTGTTCTTAGGAGTCCTTGAAACCCCAGGATTCTGTCTAGAATATTCAGGTAGTGGCTAAGGCCCCTGCGCCATTCTTCCAGGCCCCACCAGGGTGTCTGCTGGCTGAATGCTCTGCCTCCAGCTGTCCCTACTAGTGGTCGGCAAGGCAAGGGGTGCTCAGCAGGGATAGTGTAGGAGCCAGCGCCTCCCTCCCACCCCCGCCCACACCCCCACATCCTTTTGTGCCCACAGCAAACCCCTGAGGAGGAGTTGTGCAACCTGCTCACCAACGTGCTGTTCTCGGTGGCGTGGCGGGGCGTGGAAGGCAGCGATGAGGCCGCCTGGCGGGAGCGTGGCCAGGTCTTCTCGGTGCTCACCCAGCTGGGCGCCTCAGCCACGCTGGTGCGCCCGCCAGACTGCATCAAGCGCAGGTGAGGAGACAGCTTGGCAGGGCGAGGGGCCTCTGGGACGCCTGAGGGGAAGGAAGACAGCCAGGCGGACACCTGAGTCCCTTGCCCACCCCCAGCCTCCTGGAGATGATGCTGGAGTCAGCCCTGACCGACATCAAAGAGGCCCCTGCTGGGGTCCTGGCCAGCCTCACCCAGCAGGCGCTTTGGCTGCTGCGCCTGCTGCAGGACTTCCTGTGTGCCGAGGGTCACGGTAATCAGGAGCTGTGGAGTGAGAAGGTGCGACAGCTCAGGGGCCTGTGAGGGCCACATGAGTCCGCGTGTTCACAGGAGCCTGCAGGCATCCGGCGTGGGAGGTGGGCGAGTGCACATGTGCACTCACGGGTGCGTCAGAATGGTGTCTGTGTGTGCAAACCCTACCTGGCCCCCAGACTTAAACCCTACCTTGCTCCCTCCCGGTGGGCTTCTGGCCTCCTCTGGTGGCGGCTGCCTGGAATGTGTTGGGCTGTAGCTCTTTGAAGGCGTGTGCAACCTGCTGGATCGCATGGGAGCCTGGCCACACCTGGCCAATGGCACAGCAGATCTGCGAGAGATGGCACAGATTGGCCTGCGCCTGGTGCTTGGCTACATCCTGCTGGAGGACCCGCAGGTGAGCACGGGGTGGGTTGGGGTCTGGCAGCGGCAGGCGTAGGGAACCCGGGGTGTGCCTGGACGCCACCCACACCTGCTGCTGCCCACAGCTGCACGCCCAGGCCTATGTGAAGCTGCACTCGCTCCTGCAGACAGCGGTGCCCATGCGGCGCGAGGAGGCCTGCTACGTGCTCTCCAAGCTGGAGTCGGCGCTGGCGCGGGCGCTCAACACCCCCACCTCAGAAACGCCCACCGAGGAAAGGGAGCCCTCAGCTGCAGCTGCCGCAGGCACGGAACGCTGCTCGTGGCTGGTGCCACTGGTGCGCACGCTGCTGGACCGTGCCTATGGGCCGCTGGGGCTCCAGTGGGGGCTGCCTTCCCTGCCGCCCACCAACGGCAGCCCCACCTTCTTCGAGGACTTTCAGGCCTTTTGTGCCACACCTGAATGGCGCCACTTCATCGACAAGCAGGTATTTGGAGGTGGGGGCCAGGGAAGAGAAACGGGGGGCTGGGAACCCACGTAGAGCACTGGTGTCCTCTCCCTGCCCAATCCTTCAGGTGCAGCCCACCATGTCGCAGTTCGAAATGGACACCTACGCGAAGAGCCACGACCTCATGTCGGGCTTCTGGAATGCCTGCTACGACACGCTCATGAGTAGTGGACAGCGGCGCCAGAGGGAGCGGGCACATAGTCGTCGGGCTTTCCAGGTGTGCAGCCCGGGGCGGGGGTGGGGAGCTGCTCCACTCCTGTGCCCAGAGGATAGCTGGTGGGACAGCGTGAAGAAACCCGACGGGACAGGAAGCCGCCGGCGGGACTGACCCATTCCTCCACCCCCACTCCCCAGGAGCTGGTGCTGGAACCAGCACAGAGACGGGCACGCCTGGAAGGGCTGCGTTACGCGGCGGCCCTGAAGCAGCAGGCAGCGCAGCACTCCACGGCTCTGCTCCACTGGGGGGCGCTGTGGCGTCAGCTCTCCAGCCCCTGTGGGGCCTGGGCCCTTAGGTGGGCGGGGCTCGGGTGGAGGCCGGGAGGGGCGGGGCGGGGCTCCGGGAGGGACCTGGACAGCGAGACTGCGTTTGGGGTGAGGCCTGGGAGGAATAGGGACTTCTACAGTCTTCTGTGCGCACCCATGACCACCATCCGGGACGTATCTGCAGGGACCCACCGCTTCCCCGCTGGAAGTTGTCCAGTGCCGAGACATACTCGCGCATGCGTCTGAAGCTAGTGCCCAACCATCACTTCAACCCTCATTTGGAAGCTAGCGCCCTGCGGGACAACCTGGGTGAGAGAGGGTGTCCTGAGCTGGATCTGCTCAACCTCAAAAACCCTGCCCCGCCCAGCTCTTGCTGAGCACCCTTGGGCCTGTTGCAGGTGAGGCCCCCCTGACACCTACCGAGGAGGCCTCGCTACCTCTAGCGGTCACCAAGGAGGCCAAAGTCAGCACGCTGCCAGAGGAGCTTCCGGAAGACCAGCTCGGCGAAGATGAGCTGGCTGCGCTGGAGACCGCGTGAGTGGGGCTTGGAGAGAGCTGACCAGGAGTGGGGGCAGGGGTCTGTGCCAGGGCTAAACACCCCGAACGGGCTGTCCAAAATCAGGTGGGGGGTTGGGGAGAGCTGTCTAGAAGAATCGAGAGTGACTCTTTCGTAACTAGACACCCCCAGGCAGGACTGAGACACACAAACCAGACCAGCATGGGGGCCCCCAGAACAGGGGGAGCCAGGGGTGGGAGTTGGTGTCACGGCCAGACATTTAGGGGCTCTGGTTTGGGGTGGGGACTGGGGTCAGTGGGCACTGGACCCCGGACAGTTCCTCCCTCTCCTCTGGGAAGCATGAGAGTATGTTCCTCATGACGTGACGGCACTGGGAGAGTCTGGTCCTTGGGCTTATTTGGAAGGGGGGGGTGGGTAGTCCTAGAGCCTTGAGCCTGAACCAGGTGCTGGCCCCCAGGATGCAGGCAGCAGAACTGGACGAGCAGCATGAGAAGCTGGTGCTGTCGGCGGAGTGCCAGCTGGTCACAGTGGTGGCTGTAATCCCAGGGCTGCTGGAGATCACCACACAGCACGTGTACTTCTACGATGGCAGCGCAGAGCGTGTGGAAACTGAGGAGGGTGTGTCCTATTGGAGCTGGTTAGAAGGGCGTCAGGGGATGGCTTGCCTCTGGCGGGGCAAGGGTGAGTGACTGCTGCCCCTGATGTCTGTCTGCACAGGTATCGGCCACGACTTCCGGCGCCCGCTCGCCCAGCTGCGTGAAGTCCACCTGCGGCGTTTCAACCTGCGCCGCTCAGCCCTTGAGCTCTTCTTCATCGATCAGGCCAACTACTTCCTCAACTTCCCGTGCAAGGTGGGCGGGACCACAGCCTCATCTCCTTGGCAGGCCCCCAGGCCCCAACCCTGCCTCATCCCACCCCACACCCAGGTACGGAACCAGGTGTACTCGTGGCTCCAGCGCCTGCGCCCCCCAGCCCAAGGCTACCTAAGCAGCCGCTCCCCCCAGGAGATGCTGCGTGCCTCTGGCCTCACCCAGGTGAGAGGCCTCAAGTGTGGGGGGCGGGCAAGGTCAGAGCCCTGCGGTTGGGAGGAGAGCCGGACAGCCCAGCTGGCTCACCTCTTGCCTGCCCCTGCCCCCCAGAAATGGGTACAGCGTGAGATATCCAACTTCGAATACTTGATGCAACTCAACACCATTGCAGGGCGGACCTACAACGACCTGTCTCAGTACCCTGTGGTGAGGGTCCACTCCTTACCTCCACCCCTACCCCTCTGGTCTGCCAGCCCTGGTTTGCCCCAGTGTAGGTGCTGTGGGGGCGGGGCGGGGGGGGGGTGCCGCCTGACAGCTGGCTTCTGTTCCCTGCCCCTCCTCCCGACATACCCACACCCACTCTCCACCCTCCCCCGCTGGCCTCTCTTCTCCCGGAAGGGAATCCTGTTTATGGACTGTCTGTCCTGCTTCCCTGGGGTCCCTCTAAGTGGTGTGCCCCTACCTGGGGGCTCTGCCCACCTTCCTGAGGGTGAGGGTGGGGCAGGCTGGGCAGATAGGCCATCAGGACCCTCATGCAGCTCCTTCCCTGGGTGGGCGGCCAGTTCCCCTGGGTCCTGCAGGACTACGTGTCCCCAACTTTGGACCTCAGCAACCCGGCCGTCTTCCGGGACCTGTCCAAGCCCATCGGTGTGGTGAACCCCAAGCATGCCCAGCTCGTGAGGGAGAAGTGAGCGTGTGGGCAAGACCGGGCTTGGGGGCTGGGATGGGCCAGGGCAGGGCTTCTGCTGACTCTCCCGCTACCCTCGGCTGCAGGTACGAGAGCTTCGAGGACCCTGCGGGCACCATCGACAAGTTCCACTATGGCACCCACTATTCCAATGCGGCGGGCGTGATGCACTACCTCATCCGCGTGGAACCCTTCACCTCCCTGCACGTCCAGCTGCAGAGTGGCCGGTGCGGCCCGGGGGGTGGCTGGCAGGTGGTAGGGGTGAGGGTGGCTTGCTGCAGATGGGGGGGAAGAGGCAGGTCCTCCAGGTATCCTGGGCCCTTCGGCTCCCTTCCTTTCCCCAGCTTCACGCTCGCCCTCCCTGGCCCCACCCTCCCCGCCTCACTTTGGCCTGTGCCCCTCCCCCAGCTTTGACTGCTCCGACCGGCAGTTCCACTCAGTGGCGGCAGCCTGGCAGGCCCGCCTGGAGAGCCCCGCCGACGTGAAGGAGCTCATCCCAGAGTTCTTCTACTTCCCCGACTTCCTGGAGAACCAGAACGGTAAGAGCTGGTGCGGGGCCGGGAGGCCTGGGCACGGAGCTCGCAGGCTGGGGGTGGCCAGGGAGCAGGTGACCGTGAGACAGCTGCCCTCCCTGCCAGGCTTCGACCTGGGCTGCCTCCAGCTGACCAACGAGAAGGTGGGCGATGTGGTGCTGCCGCCGTGGGCCAGCTCTCCTGAGGACTTCATCCAGCAGCACCGCCAGGCTCTGGTGAGGAGAGGAACACAGGCGGACAGCCAGGGTTGAGGGTCAGGGGTGGGGGTGGGGGGTCAGCCATCCCTGGACTGACTGGCCCCATTCCCACCCCCACCCCCAGGAGTCGGAGTATGTGTCTGCCCACCTGCACGAGTGGATTGACCTCATCTTTGGCTACAAGCAGCGGGGACCGGCCGCGGAGGAGGCCCTCAATGTCTTCTATTACTGCACCTATGAGGGTGGGCATGCGCTGGACTCAAGTGGGGGCTGGGGCACAGGAGAGGAGGGCTGAGGGCAGAGGGCAGAGAGGGAGCCCTGACTGCTCTGCCTACCTGCCCAGGGGCTGTGGACCTGGACCACGTGGCGGATGAGCGGGAACGGAAGGCTCTGGAGGGCATTATCAGTAATTTTGGGCAGACTCCCTGTCAGCTGCTAAAGGTAAGGCCAGCTTGGAGATTAATGGTCAGATATGGGGTGCCTGGGTGGCTCAGTCAGTTAAGCGTCCGACTTCGGCTCTCATGGTTCATGAGTTCGAGTCCCATGTCTGGCTCTGCACTGGCAGTGCGGAACCAGCCTGGAATTCTCTCTCTCTCTCTGCCCCTCTCTCACTTGAACACGCACACATAATGTTTCTCTCATTCTCTCTCTCAAACTAAATAAATAAACTTAAAAACAAAAAAAAAAAAAAAAAAAGAGGGGCGCCTGGGTGGCTCAGTCGGTTAAGCATCCGAGTTCAGCTCAGCTCGTGATCTCATGGTTCGTGAGTTCAAATCTCACGTCAGGCTCTGTGCTTAAGGCTTGGAGCCTGGAGCCTGTTCAGGCTGTTCTGTGTCCCCCTCTCTCTCTGCCCCTCCCCTGCTCATGCTCTGTCTCTCTCAAAAATAAATAAACATTAAAAAAAAAAAAAAAGATAATGGTCAAGGATGCTCATGCCATGGTACTGACTGGCCACTTGTCCACAGGAGCCACATCCAGCTCGGCTATCAGCGGAGGAAGCAGCCCAACGCCTTGCACGTCTGGACACTAACTCACCTAGCATATTCCAGCACCTGGACCAGCTCAAGGCCTTCTTTGCGGAGGTGAGGGGAGGCGGGGCTTCATCTTCCTACTCTGTGAAATGGGTTTAACTCCACTGTCCTTACGAACTTCTTGGGGCAGATGGAAAACCTAAATCAAGACCACTGGTGTTAGACACCTTTGGAAAAGAGGTAACAGGAAAGGAATGTGGGAGTGGGAGTGGGGCACCTTCTTTGCCAAGGCCTAGACAAGGTGTTGACTCGCCTAACCGTCTCTGAAAACCTCCGGGAGACCAGAAGTAAGGGTCTTGGCCTTGGATGTTTCTTTCCTCACCTTCATGCTTACATCAGAATGCCTCCCGGCCCGACGTTTTTAGTTTATCCTCTCCTGCTGCCAGCAGGCTTGGGAATATGAACTAACAGTAACAGGATTGGAGGACCAAGGTTGAGACCAAGCTTGAGATTCTGAAGGACCATCCTTGTCCGTCCCTGCATCTCACTTACTTTCTGAGATGCCCTCCTGAAAGCCCACTGATCTCTCTTGACTGTTTCTCAGAGGGACCTCTGCCTCTATGATGCCTAGTCTGTGGCCACTGGGGGTTGAGAGGAGAGGAAAGAATGGCAGCCCAGGCTGTATGTACGGGAGTGGGGCACCCGGCTGACCACGCAAGCATAGCTAGCCTGGTACTCTTACTCTGTAGGTCATCAGTGATGGCGTGCCCCTGGTACTGGCCCTGGTTCCCCACCGGCAGTCCCACTCCTTCATCATCCAGGGCTCCTCAGACCTGTTGGTAAGTGCACCAGGCAGAGCCCATCTTAGCTGCACCCCTCACTGACTCCGCCCCACACCCACCTCTGCCCCCTCTTGCCCACAGGTGACCGTGAGTGCCAGTGGGCTGCTGGGCACCCACAGCTGGTTGCCCTACGACCGTAACATAAACAACTACTTCAGCTTCAGCAAAGACCCCACCATAGGCAACCCCAAGTAGGACACAGGGATGTGGGCAGGGGTGGGCTCTAAATACCCTGTCCCCTGACTCGTCTTCCCACCCAGCCAGAGCGTGGGCCGGTGGCGGGGTCTGGCCTAGGTCTCTGAGGGCCTGGGTCTTCTTGGCCTGGCCTCACCTGTCATCCCCCTCACTGGGTCAGGATGCAGCGACTGCTGAGTGGCCCGTGGGTGCCAGGCAGTGGTGTGAGTGGGCAAGCCCTGGCAGTGACCCCCGACGGAAAGCTGCTGTTCAGTGGTGGCCACTGGGATGGCAGTCTGCGAGTGACCTCACTATCCCGGGGCAAGCTGTTGAAGCAACTCAACCGCCACCTTGGTATGGGCAGCCTTGGAGGTGGGGTGGTGCGGGTGGGGGTAGCTGGCCAGGGGGGGTGTGACTACTCTGTTCCATTTGTACCCTCCCCTCCCCATGCAGATGTAGTGACCTGCCTTGCATTGGACACCTGCGGCATCTACCTCATCTCAGGCTCCCGGGACACCACGTGCATGGTGTGGCGGCTCCTGCAGGAGGTATGCTGGGTGGGCAGCCCCGTGGGGCCCCCGTAAGTCCAGACCTGCCCTTCTCTCTGCTACCGTGAGCAAGGCTGGGGCTCCACGACCCTCCAGCTCTCTGGCTTTGGACGAGGCCATCACTTTCCTGAGCCTTAGCCTTCTCACTCAGGGGCCAGGGTAGTGAGATGTCCCCAGTTCTGAGCCAGCCCTGGCTCCCTACAGGGCGGTCTCTCGGTGGGACTGGCATCAAAGCCCGTGCAGGTCCTCTACGGGCATGAGGCTGCAGTGAGCTGTGTGGCCATCAGCACTGAACTCGACATGGCTGTGTCTGGATCTGAGGTGTGTGTGCGCCTGTGCCCAGGGGAGGCCAAGTTTGCTAGGCAATGCCCCTGGAGATTAGAGACCCCTGCCCAGCACCCTAAGCTGCCTTCCTGCAGGATGGAACTGTGATCATCCACACTGTACGCCGCGGCCAATTTGTGGCAGCACTACAGCCCCCAGGGGCCACGTTACCCGGACCTGTGTCCCACCTGGTGCTGGGGTCAGAGGGCCAGATTGTGGTACAGAGCTCGGCGTGGGAACGTGTCGGGGCTCAGGTATGGAAAAGGGGTGCTCAGACAAGAAAGGGGTAGTTGGTGTTCTGTCCTTGCTGACACCTCTTGCTTCTTCCAGGTCACCTACTCCTTGCACCTGTACTCAGTGAATGGGAAGTTGCGGGTTTCGCTGCCCCTGGTAGAGCAGCCCACAGCCCTGGCAGTGACAGAGGACTTTGTTCTGCTGGGCACAGCACAGTGTGCCCTGCACATCCTCCACCTGAACAAGTGAGTGCCACTGTTTATGAGTTCACGGGTCCTCAGGGTGGTAGTCACTGTAAGAAGACACCCAAGAGGTGCTATCCCCCAGCCCACCCCCACCCCTCTCTGGTGTGCACCCACAGCCCCTTACCTGTCTGTGGGCACATTCTTCATGGCTGTCTCCTGTCCCACAGTGGGCAGAGAAGGTACCTGGGAGAATGAAGAGACACAAAGCTAACTTGCACTTGAGAGCATATCCCTCCCTCCCTGCAGACTGCTCCCAGCTGCGCCTCCTCTACCCATGAAGGTGCCCATCCGAAGTGTGGCTGTGACCAAGGAGCGCAGCCATGTGCTCGTGGGCCTGGAGGACGGCAAGCTTATCGTGGTGGGCGCGGGGCAGCCCTCTGAGGTGAGGATAGGGGCAGGGCGGGCCTCGATCGGGGTGGGGGGCCGACAGTCCTGGCCCACTTCTCCCCGATCCTACTTCCCCCAGGCGCGCAGCAGCCAGTTCGCGCGGAAGCTGTGGCGGTCCTCCAGGCGCATCTCCCAGGTGTCCTCAGGGGAGACAGAGTACAACCCTGGAGACGCGCGCTGACAGCCGTCACGCAGGCTCCTCCCCCGGCGGGCCCCGCCCTTGGAGGCCCCGCCCAGGAGTCGGCGGGAACCCGGAGGAGGAGGAGACCAAGAGGCCGCGGCCGGGGATCGGCCCGGCTCCGGGGGTGGGCGGGACCCCACCCCCGCCCAGCTCAGGGATTGGTGGGCGATTCACTCCAGGAAGTCCCGCCCCTCGCCGGCAGAGGGGCCGTCCGGAGTCTGGCACTGGCCTCAGCGGCAACACAGCACTTTTTTGCACAGTGTGGGGCGGGAGCCCAGGCTCCCCAGCCCCGCGTCCCGGCAGAGCACGGGGACCGGACTGTGGCCTTAATCTCTAAAGGCGGCCCCTCGCTCTCCCGGTCTCGGCAATAAACCTGGCCTGGTTTTGTAGCTGCTTCGCCTCCGAGTATGCATGCGCGCGGCGTCTCCGCCTGCCTAGGCCACCGTCCGGGCCTCGTGTCCCCCTGGCCCGTAAGCCCACCAGGGCGACTCGTTCCCTCCGCGTGGCCTCCGTTTCTCCAGCCGCGCCGTTCCGGTCCCTGTGGGCCTCAGCCACCTTTTCTCCCCTGCGGATGGCTCCCAGCTTTCAGCGCGCTCCCGCAACACCTCCGCACGTGTGCGCGTCCCTGCGCGGGGCGGGGCCAAGGGCGGCCACGCCCCGCGCGCCCCCGCGCTCGGGCCTAGGCGGCTCCTCCGCGGGACCGCCCGCCTTGCGCCGGAGCTGGCCTCCCCAGGGTCTCCACGCAGCCGTCCTGGCTAGTCCATGGTAGCCTGGCAGCGCGGAGCTCCGAGCCCCGCCAGCCCGAGTGGATCCCGGGAGCCTCCGAGGGACGGCCGCTCCAGGTCAGGAGAGGGGTGGGGACAGAGCCCCGGTCTCCCTGGACCGGTAGAACCGAGGGCTGCTTTTCTGTTCCCCCACCTCGAGGCCCGTGATCCTGCGGATGTCGCCCGTCGTCCGTGTGGGCATGTGCGGGCGTATTTTGTGGTCTGGAGATGCGCGCACGTGTGTGTGTGTGTGTGTGTGTGTGTGTGTGTGTGTGTGTGTGTGGAGGTGGGGATTGGGGAGAAGAAGCTCCAGCCCCGCAGCAGCGCGGGGGGGGGGGGGTTGGGGGGTGGTCGGGCAGACACGGGCCTGGCTGTGGCTAGGCGCTCCAGTCACGGGCCCACCTGCCAACCAGGATCCGGGAAGGGCCCCTTATATGGTAAGCGACCCAGTTGTACAAGCCCCACATGTGGCAAGGGCCACCGCCGTCTCTATCCCAGACCCACTTGCACACTGGGTGGAGAAGTGAGTTTGGAGACAAGGCCGGATGTGGTGGTGGATGTCGGGGAGTTAGAGGGCCTTCCCCCAGGTTTCTTGTCCGTGCCTTCCGGGCAACATCCCTCCTCAGCCCAGAGGAGGCTTCTCTTACCCAGACCTTAGGAAGCGGGTCCCAGCAGGATCCGCCCCGTGGTCTACATGGGTCCTGGGACTGAGTAGTCCTGGCCTTGAGGTTTCTAGCCTCAAAGACCTCTCAATTCCCAGATGAGCAAGGACGAGGGGGCCTCTGAGCCCATATACTCTGCCCTTGCTGAACCCACCAAGGAACCTTCCTGTCCAGTTTCTGAGCAGGAAGTGAGGGCTAAATACCGATCCTGGAGAAGTGGGGCCACAGTCGCTCCAGGGAGCCCTGTTTTAGAGACTTAGGGTGTGGGGTTCCCAGGCTCATGCTGAGAAGTCTGGGGGAGATTCCCACTAAGCAGGCCTCTGGTCTGGCTCTGGCTGAGGTGGGGATGGGAGTTGCTCGTCCTCCAGTACCATCTCTGGACTCAGCCCAGGGGGGTTGCTAAGGTCTTTGAGATAGGGAAGTTTCCAGCCTGCTCTCCTCCATCCTGAGCTGCCGGCTCCTCTAGCTTTGGCCAGTGGGGGCTTAGCTCTGTCAACCCCACCCCCATCTGACACCGGCGGAAACTGGTCCAGGTTGGTAAGTGGGGAAGTGGAGGGGGCGGTGGTAACCAGCCCTGGGGTGAATCAGGATGCAGTGAGCCAAGAGAGGGGGACAGAGTCTACCAGGGGACTCCTGACATCAGGCCTGAGGAATTTCTCCCGTCTCGCTACACATAGCCCCTTTTGGACTCCGAGAAGTGTCCCAGCAACTTTGCCTGAGTGTTGGAATGACACTCCAACATCTTCTCCAAGAGATGCAGTCCATGGGAGCACCGCTAGCCAGCAGAGCCATGCTTCACAACTCCAGCCACAGGGAAGGTAAGCTCCATGTGGGTAGGTAACTGTCAATCGAAGTTTGGGGGCACTGGCTAGGTGGGTAGGTCACAAGTCCAGTTACAAGTTCTGGAGTCCCTGTACCTTGTGCCTTGCCTGCACCAGATTGTGGAAATAACTGGCCTCCAGGCAGAAGTGAGCAGCAGCATTTACTTGCCTTCCAGCTCAGCTTTATTTTGTACAAATCTACAAGGTCTCGTGTGCAGAAAAGCCCCCGTCGGGACCACCATGAATCCATTTGCTCTCCCGGACTTGGTGGGAGACAGGACACACAGTCTAATGCCCCAGTAGACAGAGGAAGTAGAACAGGAGCCAGGAAAGGGAGAGACTGGAAGAGATCAAGGAGGTCTTCCCCAAGTAGGCGGTACCTGCCAGTGTGTCAGATGGAGAGGGTACAACCACAAGAGCAGACGTCTGGAAACCTAGGAGAAGGGTACACCTGGGAAGGGCTAGGTGTCCAAGAGTGGCGAGCAGAGGGGAGGCTGCGAGAGATGGCCAACCAGCTCCTGATGCCATGCTATGAGTTTTTGACTCTACGTAGTAGGGATTGTTGTTTCAAACCTTTTGGGCAGCCAAGTCTAAGTGAAGCTACCCAGGGATCCTAGCCTTGATTCCTTGCCCTTGATCCTGTTTGTCCTTTCCTCTACAGATAAGACCTGGAGGGTACAGGGCAGGGACAGGGAAGAGGTATGGGGAGGGGGAGCCCTGGCCCCCAATACCTCCTCCCCATTCCCTCCTGAGCCTCCAGGGGCCTCAGGCAGCATTATCCCTGTCTACTGTGCCCTCCTGGCCACTGTGGTCCTCGGTCTGCTCGCCTATGTGGCCTTCAAGTGGTAAGTAGTCTGGGCACTGCCCTGTGGCACACCCTCCCCAGCTGGACTCCCAGCTAGCTCCCTCTGTCTCAGTGAAGGCTGGAACAGGTTGGCGGGTCCCCCCTGCTCCCCACAGCTGGCGCTCTCATAAACAAAGACAGCAGTTGGCCAAAGCTCGGACTGCAGAGCTGGGGACCTTCGACAGGGACCAGAGGCATGGAGACAGCATTGTTTTCCTGGACAATCCTAGCGGTCAGGAGCCCTGCGCCCCCAGTCAGGGTGAGCCCCCTTTCCCAATCTACAGACTTTCACACCTGGCTGTGCCGTAGCACCCGGCCCACCTGACCCTGTTGTGCCCCTCACGTCTCCCACCCTAGGGCCACATCCTGAGCTTGGCTGCCGCCTCTACCTTCACCTCCCTCAGCAGCAGCAGGAGGAAGTGGAGCGGCTCCTGGAAGTCTCAGACGAACCTGACAAGGGCTGGCAGGGTCTGGCGGGCCGCCTGGGCTACCAGACTGATGCTGTGGAGGTCATGGCCCAGGACCAGGTGCCAGCCTACACCCTGCTGAGGGACTGGGCTGTCAAAGAAGGCAGCGGTGCCACTCTCGGGGTGCTAGAGGACGCCCTGGCTGCCATGGGCCGCGAAGACGTGGTCCGGGTTCTGCGCCCCCCAGCTGAGGGCTGCTCTGTGGTGTGAGCGGTGCCGGCACAGCCCGGCCGCTCAGGGAATCTGCTTCGGTGCTTTTCCTTTCTTGGGCTTCCTGGCACTGGTGGCCTCAGCCTGCCTTGCTCTGGGGGAACAGAGAAGATCCGGCCACCACTCAGCTCCCCTTGTCCGGCCTTCCTCCAGGACGGGGACCAGGATGTGGGGGGGGTCAGCAGTGAGGGGTGGTCCTGCCCTCCTCCCTGCCCCACCTCCCCTCACTTAGCCTCAACTGGTTTTTCTATTTTTGTATCTCGTATTAAAGGCAACTTTGGACTACTGTGCCGCCTCTGACTCCTTGGGCCTGAGAGACGGTTGGGTTGCTAGGAGGCAGAGGCCCAGAAAGAGAAGAGGGTCCGCGGGAGGTGGGAGGAGCACGTGAGGTGGCAGGCAGCATGCTCCTGTAGAAGATGCGAGCACTCGGGAGGCACAGGCTGGAGTTCACATCTGCACCTTGCCATTCGCTGGCTGTGCGTGTCAGGGAGCGATTTTTACCTTTCTAAACTTGAGCTTTCTTAGCTGGAGAACAATACATAGAATGGCACATTTGGTAGTCCCCCCCCCCCCCCCGCCCCTAGACTCCCAAACTGGCACTGAGGGGTCTGGGGTTTGAGACCATTTTGTGACTTCTGCTGTGACTGGCATCAAGAGGAGACTGGAGGCAGACTGGCCCTGGGAAGCCAGCTACCGAGGGCCTCAGGTCACTGCTAGTTGAGAAAAAGGAAGAAAGGTCTCCTCGTAAGACCCATGCTCCAGGCTCCGGAGGGAGTTCCTAACATGTTTCCACGGCTGCTTCCGTGATTTCCACACAAGCCAAGGGCAAGCAGGTCATCCCGCCCACCTGAGGGGCAGTTGAGAGCAGGGCAGCTGCAGCCAAACCGCCTGCACCCCATGCATCCCCTCCCACCCTGAAAGGAGGAGTGGGCAGGCTGGTACCGGCCTTTGGAAGGGTTTCCTACGACGGATGGGCCCTGCTCAGGAAGGAGTAGGGGCCGCCATCCTGACATCCATGAGGCTCAGGGCACGTAACCAACACAGCCACCCGAATTCAGGAGTCGTGGGATTCCGTGGTGGCCTAGGGAGGCCTTGGGGAGATCCTGTCCTCTGGCTGACAGAGGTGACTGGGGCTGGCTGCTTAAAATAAGGAAGGGGAGGTTTATAGCCACCTCCAGCCTAAAACGACCCCTGGGCAATAACCCAGGAGGGAAAGCAGGAAAGGCCCAGCATCTAGTCCGCTAAAGTGAGACCGGTGCACTCGACCTCGCAGCTACTTGGGCAGGGAGTCGCCCACCCACAGGGCTCTCAAGGATTGGACTGGCGATGAATGTGGAAGCCTGTGCCGAGGGGCACCGAACAGCTTCTGCATTAGCTGGTGCCCCTTCTCACAACCGAGGGGATTGGAGTCTGAAGTGTCAAGAGGTGTGTGGAAGGGGAAAGATTTGGGGAACACTAAACAGGGAGCTAAGATAACAGAATTCCTCTTCAAAGGTGTCCTGTCTGAAACTCTACAGCTCCCTGGTCACCACCCTTTAATGGGAAGCCACCTAAATTTCCTTAGAAAATCTGAAACCTGGAGCCTCGGGTCGAACCATGAATTTGACTTGGTTGCATGCGAGCAGCAGCAGAAGACAGGGCCGCTCCCCTGCACCACGAGCCCACCCAAGAGAGAAACGCTCCCTTTTAATGTGCATGTTAACTGAAACATTCTGAATAACTCTCAGATGTTAATAGGGCTGAATCAGAGTCCATCCATTCGATATAATATGTGCTTTAAACAGTTTTGAAGGCTGCAGTAGCATGGGAAAACACTTTGTCTATATTGTTAAATAGTGGGTCTAATGATTAGGACTTTCAATGGGGGTTTTTCGCCCTCATTAACAATGAGGATCTGAGGAACCGAATTTTCCTCATCCAAACAGCACCAACTCCCGTCCTCAGGGTCGTAAGGATCGAATGGGCACGACCTGAGCACGAAAAATGCCCAGCATAACCCGCGTAACCCGCAGCAGGTGAGTGCACACCAATCCACACTGATCCACTTGGCCCAACCGAGACTTAGCAGGCAACAGCCCCTTCCCCAAGGGCGTTGCTGCAGGAAGCAAAAGAGCCCTGGTGAGGAAGAGATGGGACCAGTCTCTGTAAAGATAGCCCCAGATGGCCTGAAGCCTTCGGCTCTCCTCACAACGCTGACAACTGGTGCATCAAAGGGTGGCGGGAGGGGGTTTGCCACTGAGCCCTGCATCCTCCAGGAGCTGCCCACTCTCACAACCCGTGCACTGTACCCCGTAGTGTCCAAACCCAGTGTCAGGATGCATGGTGGGGGAGGTCAGGGAACCCAAACATCAAAAGAGCGTCCCAGTGAGCTTGGGGAACTCAAGTTCTGGAGGGAAAAGGGCCAATGCCCCTCCTCAGCCAGGAAGTATAAAGGGGAATTCTCATGCCCTTCTCCAGACTGACTTATTTAAAACTGAAGTAAAGAAGCCCAGAGGCCCACCTCCTTGCTCTGGAATACATGTTAAAGCTGATTCCACCCTGTATACAGGCACAAGATCCCAGGGCCAAAAGTGTCAGTCACAGTGAGACCTGTTGGGGACAAGGCCTGTGATGAACTCCAAGTTCAAGGATTAACTTTGGACTTCACACACCTATGGCAACCGTGGCTCCTTTCTCCAGTGACACCACCATATAGAAACATGCTTGACTAGCTTTTAGGGAACACACGTGTCAAGTTCTTTAATTGATTTTATTTTTTACATAAAAAGTTCAGTAAAAATTGGATAAAGTAAAGTGATTTTAAGCAGTAAATCAATCTTATCAACATAGCACAAGGCTGGCCCAAACCACAAGGCAGCCTGCTTTGGAATATTTACATGATAACAAATTAAACCTTGCAGGAGAACTTAAACTGTCCTTACAAAGTCTTCCTGTGATCTAGCACGTAGAGGCTAAAAGCAAAACGAAAAACAAACAAAACCAGGAAAAAACAAATTATTTTCAATATATTCACATATACATTAAAATATAATACAGATCATCAGGGTGAGGGGTCGTGGGTGGGGACGCGCACGGGTCTGTGCGCTGACAGCACCGCCAAGGAGGAGACCCAGGTTTGGGAGTGGGGCTAGGCCTGGCCAGGATCTTAGCAGGGTCCTTCCCTAAGCCCTTGCCTCTGATGGGCCTCCAGCCACACCCCAACGGCTAGTGACCAGGGATCACTTGCTGTAGATGGAGCACATTTTCCTGGTTTTCAGTTGAAAACCTGTGGGTCTGAATTCCCCAGGGCGACACGTCACCGGTAGCATAGCCCTGACAGCGGGGTGGGGCAGCGGGCCCGCAGGATTTCTCCGAGTCTGTCCTACCTGCTCGCCTGTCCTCCCACCCTGGCCCCACCAGTCACTCTAATTCAGTGTCCTCTTTGGGTTTGTAAACAGCCCCAAACTTCTGCATGTACTTCTTAATATACTCCTTGGTTTTGTGTTTCACATTCTCATTGCACTCCAGGTCCTCAGGGTTCTTACAGTACTTCAGCTCCTTATTCATAACGCCGTGAGTCAGCTGTCCAGGACACAGGAAGAGAGACCACAGTGGAAATGATTTTAGCGGGGGAGGACCAGCCTGGTGCCTCAGGGCCCTTCTCACCAAGACTGAGGTTGAATCAAGAGACAGGCTGGGGCAGGCTGGTGCTGGGGTCAGCAGAAAGGGGAAGCTCAGCTCTGTAAGTCTGTTAGAAAACACCAACCCTATCCTCAAGTAGGGTGCCCTCTCTTCCCAGACCTTCCCTCTCTCCTCCTGGGTCCCCAGCCCAGGCTTCTGGCAAAGAAAAGCCACTTTCTGTGGTGAAAGGTACACGGTTTTCCCAGAACACTGCCAGACCACAAGCAGAGGGGAGAGGGGATACCTTGCGAGCTAGGTGTTTGAAGTCTTCAGTTGTGGTGATTCTTCCCACTTTGCAGTCAGGTTTCCGGTAAGGGTTCAGGCACTGGACGATGAACTGGGACATCTGCAGGCAGGAGAAAATGCACACACTGCTCAAAAGTCCAGAGAGGGCAAGGGCCTGTGCTGGGGAAATAATCAGACAGCCAATCCTTCCCTTCTCACCACTCAGGCTGGCTGGTTTAGACAGAAGGATGCTACTCTGCCGGGGAGGGGCGGGGGGAGGTGGCAAAAGAGAAGATGACCCTAGGTTGGGCCCGGGAAGGAAAGTGCTTCCTGGGGTAGAGGGAGCAAGCCTGACTTTGAGCAGGAGGGGGAGAGCCAGGGCAGGACTCCTCTGCTGCATCTCATGGTAGCCCCAGGTTTCAGCTAATAAATCTCAGGTGCTTGGCACAGAGTGGAACTGAGTTCTCTGAGCCCTGGAGGCATAGCAGAGAGAGTGTGCAAGTGCTACCAGCAGGAGGCTCAGCAACCCCAGAAACATAGGCATTTTGTTACAGAAGGTCACTTAGATTCTGTGTGAACTTCTTTTAATTTTTTTTGTTTTAACTAGGCTCCACGCCCAATGTGGGGCTTGAACTCAGGATCCTGAGATTAAGGGACACAAGCTCTGAGTCAGTCAGGCGCCCCAGCGTCACACTTCATCTGATTCCTACAACACAACGTGAAGCACATGGAAGTGCGTGTGGTGTGACAGCTGCTGGGAGAGGACCCAGGGTAGGACCCTCTTCAACACACAACTCCAGTGTCCTCCCGAGCTGTAGCATCTGTCCTACCCAGTGGCTCTCAAAAGAGACCCTGGCACAGGACCTCCAAAAGTATCTGTGGTGCTAAGATCCCAGGGTACAGAGGAAGCAAAGAGGTCAATGACAGCCATTTGGTCAGGAGGCACCCTGGACAGGGTCTACCCATCCCTGAAACTCAGGGAAGCTTCAGATGTTCAAAGAATAAGGCTATATCACGAGGCAGGCACTAAACAAAGCTGCTGGTGGGCTGGGCCAAAACACCAATAATTTCACTCAGGGACAGCGAGAAACTAAGTTTTATCCCTGGAAAGGGCTTTTATTCAACGTTTTTCTACGGCATTCTGGCCTCCATACTCTCTCACTTCAATCCACTTCCCCAAGTATAGCCAGGGAATTCCTTCTTCCCAGCTTCAAGTCGGCAGTGGGGCCCTGTGACTCCCAGACACACAGACCCTGTATGAAGAAGCACGAGACTGTTCAGTCTCATCTTCCAACACCCCTCACATACCCTGTGCAAAACCCCCAGACTACTTACAATCCCTTGGGAGGGATGAGGCTTTCTTTTACTCCTGTACATTCTACAGCCTGAAGTTCTATCCCTCCTGATCCACCCGGTCCATTCCTACCTGCTACACAAGAGCCCTTCGTGACACCCTGAACAGTGACCTCTAGCCCTGTGCTGGCACACTCCTCACACAGCCGCCATTACTTATTTACAGGTCTGTTTCCTCCAACAGTCAGTGAATCAAAACTGGAGTTTAGAACCTAGATGCCCGAGGCAGACCAGGCTCGTGGGCTGACAGCGGGAAACACACACTTCCAGTAGCATGAAGAGGAGCTGCTTTCTCCCAATCCTGTGAGGATAAGGCAGCCACCAAATGAGAAGTCATAGAAACAGGACTGGACTTTGAGCCAGAGGGCCTGAATTCAGGTTTTCTGTCTAGAACTTGCCTTGTCTGAACCTTAAGAGGTCCACCACCTACGTAAGAAGAATGACAATTCCTGTCTTGCCTACCTCAAGAGCTGTTACAGGGATGAAATGACAATGGATATGAAAGTGCTTAATACCTACCTGTAAAGGACCATTCCAACGTGCCCTCATCACGTGACAACTATACAGTCACAGAAGCAAGGGAATGCCCAAAGACATTAGGACAAGAAAGGAAAGGGCTTAAGCTTAGGCCTACAGAGCTTAGTGCCCACACCCACTAAACCTTACCTCTTTTCTGAATACTTCTTTGCTTTTCTTAGCCAGCTCACTGGAGGTGTCTGCTTCTGCTGTCTTAGGCTTTTTTGACGTCTAGAAATGCAAAAGAAAACACAACAGTGGTGGCATGAGACGTCATGTCAGTGATGCCCTGCTGTTCCAGAGCCCTCCTTTCTTTCCCCAGCTGGGACACCTGACCCCATTCAGGAGCCTAAGTGGGCATGGCTTGGAGTCAGCTTGGCTGCTGTCACCCCAGTCTCACCGCATGTTTCAATCCTGGCATCTGGCTCTGGTCTCCTTCCTGTAAACCAAGTTCTTTGCCCAAAGTCAAAGTTACATCCTTGATGTAGCTATACATTTCCAGTTGTTTCAGAGTCCCCTTCCCTGAGGAGGAATGTGCTGTGTGACAACGGACCACTCGGGTCCCTGTTCTGCGCTTCAGTACCCACACTGTCAAGTGAGGCTGGGACTTGGTGAGCCCCACCTCTCCTGGCTCTGACATTCTGTGATTCCAGGACAAAAGAAAATGCTCTGAAGAACTTTCACCACACAACTGGAAGGTCAGACCACACCACTGCCCTCAGCCAGGCCTTTCCACTCTCCATGGATACTCATCACCTCTCCTCCAAAGGCAGAACCAGCCAGACTGCAGGAAAACAGTCTCAGCATGCAGGGGAGGCTCCCTGGAGGTTGGGATCTCCAGCTCGGGAATGGAAAGCCTAAAGACATATCGTAGTACTGGGGGGGAAGGAGACCAGGGTCATCCAAGTCAGTGAACAGATGAGAGGATGCTAAGACACAGAAGATACTCCATCCGAAGCTGGTAAGATGACGACAAACCTAAAAATACTCCCTCTTCCAGCTGTGCTGGAGTCAAGGCTGCCAAGTTCCCCCTAACTGGGCACCGCCAGGAGGTAAGGGGCCAGCAGCTGTGGCATTTGGAGCACCTGCCATGCAAGGCCATCTCCCCATACCTTTGCCCACCACCAAGCATCAAGCCCCTCGCTATTAAATGTGCTTTTCCACGGAAAAGATCTAGGAGCAATTCCCCTTTGAAAGATTTCAGATGGACATAGCAGCCACAGTTGCTATGACGGGTACTTCATGTTTTTGCCAGCTGCTTAGAGCAGAGAATTTTTCTACTCCCAAACCATCCCCCAGTTTGGATTCCTCCGTTTCCATAAACAGTATGAAGGCGCTGGTGATGAAGGAGCTGTTCAGCTCACTTTGCTCTGGACCGGCTCCAGAGAAAGGTGAAACTCCCTTGGCTTTGGGCTGCTACAAATCTGCTTTCTCTGATTTGTTATAAAAGCTTTACATATTTTCCATTTTTCCACTTTCTGAGGCTGTGGGAGCAGGAGGGAGAAGGCAGGGCAGAAAGAGTATTACAGATTCAACCTGTTTTCAGGAAACAAGACCAAACAGCACACTGTAACTCTATTTTCAAATGTTTTGCTTTGGGATTTTGTGGTTATTTTTTCCAGTAGTAGGGACTGTGGCTGTGCTTCACAATAAGACCTCAGGTAGCAAGGGATCAAGAATTGCCTGACTGCGCCAAGGAAACTTCCAACACACCCTCAGCTGTTCTGTTGTAGCTCTCGGAAATGAGTAGCAATACCAACGGCTACAGAGAGCCCCTGGAGATGACAACCATCTCAAGGCTCCTGATCCTAGAGAAGAGGCCAGGCTCTCAGTGAGGGTACTGTGCAAACAGAAATGTTCTGCTTCCCTCTGAATGCGGTATGTGTTCAAAAGCTAAATAAATCTAGCATATATTTAACAGCTTTCTAATTGAATCTCTGACTTGGTGAGGTTGGTAGGGCTTTAAAAACACAGTTACAGAGCACAGTCCACTGAGCTCTGTCTAGGAGATTTCGTGGTCCTTTTGAGTGCTGAGCAACTGGGACTGAGAAAGGAAATGTTCAAATGAAGGGTACCTAACTTTACATCACAGAAATCATACACCAAAATGAAGTACTCTAGGGAGTACTGAAATTCATGTATGCCCCTTGGTCTGTGGTCTGCAAATGGCATGTGAAATGATTTCAGAAACTGGTTAATGCTTACTTCAGCCCAATGCCAAGCAATACCTGGAGCCAGAGTCAGAGCCAAGGACAGCACCTGATGGACACTGACATGAAAAACCTCCTTTACTCCAGAAAAGTCCCATTTAAAAATATTAGCATCTCTACAATACATAAACTTTTAAAACAAGTGTTAGTGACCTTCTCAAATGCCTATTGCCAAATAAAAATCCTTTAGCACCAGAAAAGACCATTAGCTTGTACCAACGGTCCCAAACATATAACAAGCTATCTCATGGGGTAGAGAACATCTACCTAATGCAGTGGTCTTGCTGAGATCCCAGGAACCCATCAGAGAGGGGAAGGCACTCTGATGGGTGCAAAAGCAATGTTTTCCCAGGGCCTCAGCAATAATCAGCCTTTTCCATCTGCTGCCTCATATGGGGCATCAGCCAATGGAGAACTGTGGTGGGAATCTACGTGAACAGTGGCCAGATGAGAACACACAATGAGATGCAGGCAGAGGGCTCGGCAGACAGCCAGAGCTTCCTGCCTTGAGCAGCTCACCCTGCTGTCAGCCTTCATCTGGGACATGTCTGGATTCCAGGGAATCTCGTTGGAATATGATCAGACATGAATATGACAAGGAAGGCCCAAGTACCTTCACATTACCTAAGGTGAGGCTTCAAGTCCTTTTGGCTTAGAAGGGAATGACTTCAAGTTTTTTGGATGGCTCTGATAATCACATACTGGCTGTGTAACACGACAAATGCAAACTCCAATCTTTATTATACTGACAGAGATGACCATGTCACAAAGCCCACACGCCTTGGAACTTACGAGTGTGGTGTTGGCTGAAATGAGTCCTGCCAGAGAGAGAGCAGGACATACCCACCTAATGCTTCTCTCTTCCTGAATTTAATTTAAATACTACCCCTTGGAACATGAAATGTAAGACATTATTCAAGGAGGAACTTTATCTTTCAGGGCAGCATGAATCCAGAAGAAGTTGAGCTTATCAGAAACACTGCACATGATTCAACCAAAATCCTGCAGTGTGTGACCCTGTATATGTCAACTGAAAATAATAAAAGCTCAGTATATTGTTTTGGAGCTGCCACCACCTTTGGTAGCAAAAAGAGCAAAATTATTTATTTCAATGTTTGGCTCTAGATAAGGCGCCACACTTCATTCTGTCAAGAAAAAAAAAAAGGTACTCGTTAGGGAAGGGAGGATTGGACAGGAACAAAAAGATCTTTAAGGCAGTTTCTAGAAACAGTGTTTCAACAGTCTGACTAGATTACACATAGGCTGCATCTATTTCCCTCAGAAAAGTGGAACTAAGCAAGCTGGAACGAAGGTCCTAAAGACATCTCTGCGAACCAGAAGGCCCCCTACTCTTTCCATCTGGCCCTGAGTGCAGCGCAGCCCTGGAGGCTTCTCTCTGGTCCCCCAGCTAGCAACCAGGCTGTACTTATTGGGCAACTTAACTATCTGCTCTGCAGAGATCTGGGCTCTGGTTTCTGACAGTCCTCTCTCAAATGTGATTTCTCTCTTGCTAGGAAGTGATTTCATGTGGCATCCTTTTGCAAACTGCCCCAAAGCCAAAGATAGGACCATCAACTGAGGAAAGACTCATGGCCCCTGATCCCATCCTCTTCCAATTCCATCAATCCAACAAACACTCTACAGCCACTCTTTTAACATAACATAGTTACACTCAGGACATCTACTACACTGTGTCTGAGTGTTAATTAAAAGCCAGAAGCCGCTGGTAAAAACTGCTGTCTCTCAGTCATGCAAGCAGTCAGCAATGATTCATGTCTCAGGCCTCAAAGGGAAAGCTGGACTTCACACTCACGAAATGAGGGATGATGGAAGAGAGCACAAGATGACCAAGAGGAAGGAACAACACTGGAGGAAAACAGAGAAGGAGGGCTCTCACAGACGCTTACTCTCAGCATCAAAAGCTTTCAAAACCACCCATCCAGCACCACATAGCACTCTTCAAATAATTCTCTGCCCATTACACACCTCCCCTGTGTAGATATCATAAGGTTTCAAAAAAACACTAATTTACTGATGTCTCAAACCTAGATACAACTGCCTACCGGCCACCATTCCTACCCTGAATCTTGTAAGGAGCTCGAATCCACAATGAACTTATTTCCAAACCTCTTCCTGATCTTTCCTTCATCTCCTAGACTGAATTAATGGGATCTTATGCCACCAAGCAATAAATGAGGATGGTGGGCCATCCTTGCCTCTTCCATACCCACTTGTTTGCAAAGCCTTGACCACAATGCCTCTCAAATGTCTTTGCATGAATCCCCAACATCTCCACTCTTAGTCCCTCACTTTGCCTAAACTATTCTTAATACTCTCCAATCTGATCTCCCTGCTACCAATCTCAACTTTTCAAATGAGCCTGTTTCGCTCAAGGGAAACATGAGACTATCTGATTCCCCTGCTTTAAAAGCATTCACTGGCTCCCAAGTACCTATCATACTTATAATAATCACATTAGTAGCACACAAAGATCTTAAGAGAACTTAAATAGGACTTTTCCATATTTTTTGTCTTGTTCACTACCCCATATGCACCAAACTCACCATACCCAAATATATTGTTCCCTATATATACGGTCTTGTCCTCACCTTATGTGTTTGCAAAAACTGCTTTCTCTACCTAGAATGCTCCATCCTGCCCACACTGGCTATAAGGTAAAGTCGTGTTTTGTGACATTTCACTGATGCATCTTCTCAAACCATTAATCACCATGCTCCCATAGCATTTTGTACATACTTTTTATTTTTTATTGTTTTATTTTAAGCAGGCTCCATGCCCAACATGGGGATAGAACTCACAACCCTGAGACCAAGAGTCACATGTTCTACTGACTAAGCCAGCCAGGCGCTCCTGTACATACTTCTAATATAGCAATTATCCCACTGTGTTCTTGGTTTATATATGTGGCTACTTCTTTAGAATGAACTTCCTGAAGACTAGTATTCAGTTTTATTTCTTTTTCTATCCCTAATACCTCACACAAAACATGTAAATTAATGAAAATTCACAATAGTACAACCTGTACCTCCAAGGGAATTAAAATCTATACAAAAGCCCTAAAGATGAAAAAAAAAAAGTTGGCCAGAGAAATAAAAACACTCTAAAGGCTTCCTTCTCCTGTCTTTTGAGATACTAGCCAGATGAATGCAGTTGTAAACTGGTTAGGAAGGTTGGGTCCAAGTAAGTCCCTAGCTATCCAAGTCAGAGTACATTTTAATGTCAGAAACTATGGTCTGGAAAGGGGTACAAAGACTGACACCTCAAGCCTTTGGTCTTTCAGGACAAGTTTGGGTGGAAGATCAAAACTCATTTGTTCTGTCATCTGTTATATCCAGATCAAAGGGTTAATAACAGAATAGATGACTTTTGTTTACATTTTCTCATAGAAATACTAGAAAAGGTAAAGCTGACAAATCAGAGATAGAAGGCTAAGAAGCTAAGATACAGGGTGAATATCCAACGAGATTTTGCTGGAAGCACATAACAGTTATGGGGTTTTTCTCTGGGTACTTGTTTCTATAAAAACTCTCCTACTGAACCTTCACATACTGCTGGGGTGGAAATGTACAATGATATAGCTACTTTAGAAAACAATTTGACAATTTCTTAAAAGTTCAACATAAATCAGACATATGACCCAGCAATTCCACTGTTAAGTGCCTACCCAAGAGAGCCGAAAATGCACATGCAATGAGATACACAGATATCCACACAGCATTGTTCCTAACGGCCAAAGATCAGGAACAACCCAAACATCCATCAAGTGGTGAGTGGTTAAACAAAATGTGGTCCATCTATACAAGGGAATAGTGTTCAGCCATAAAAATGAAATTCTGATATATGCTATAACAAGGATGAACTTTGAAAACCTTACACTATGTAAGAAGCCAGTCACAAAGACCATGCATTATATAATTCCACTTATATGAAATGTCCAGAAAAGGCAAATCTATCAAGAAAGAAACAGATACAGGGCACCTGGGTGGCTCCGTCGGTTGAGCGTCTGACTTCGGCTCAGGTCATGATCTCATGGTTTGTGAGTTCGAGCCCCACATCAGGCTTGCTGCTGTCAGCCTGTCGGTGCAGACCCTACTTTGGATCCTCTGTCCCCCTCTCTCTGCCCCTCTCCTGCTTACACTCTCCCCCCAAAATAAAATAAGTAGGAAAGGAAAGGAAAGGAAGGGAAAGGGAAAGGGAAAGGGAAAGGGAAAGGGAAAGGGAAGGAGGAAGAAAGAAAGAAAGAAACCAGATCTGTTGTTGAGCTGGGGGTAGGTATGGGGATTAACTGTAAAGGGATATAAAAAAATCTTATGGGGGGGATAAAAAACGTTCTAAAAGCGTATTATAGTAACGGCTGCATAATTGGTAAATTGATTAATTTTTGACATCTACTTATTCTTTTTTTTTTTTTTCAACGTTTATTTATTTTTGGGACAGAGAGAGACAGAGCATGAACGGGGGAGGGGCAGAGAGAGAGGGAGACACAGAATCGGAAACAGGCTCCAGGCTCTGAGCCATCAGCCCAGAGCCTGACGCGGGGCTCGAACTCCCGGACCGCGAGATCATGACCTGGCTGAAGTCGGACGCTTAACCGACTGCGCCACCCAGGCGCCCCTGACATCTATTTATTCTTGAGAGAAAGACTGAATGTGAGCAGGGGAGGGGCAGAGAGAGACAGAGACACAGAATCTGAAGCAGGATCCAGGCTCTGAGCCAAAGTCGGATGCTTAGAGCCACCCAGGCACCCCACAACTTGGTGAATTTATTAAAAGTCACTGAATTGTAAAACTAAATTTTATGGTAGGTATGTTTTACCTCAATAAAGTTGTTTAAGCCCTTCCACAGTCTTGTGCTTCTTGGCCATGACAAGTTAACTGTTAATGAACTATCCCTCTTACTGTAAACAACCAAAACACTAGGCAAAATACATGAAAAAATAGTTGCCATGCATTGGACATTAGGCAGCACTGGATTACCATACAAGAAACAAGGGACAAAAGAAGGTATGCCCTGAGTATCCTGACTTTCCTTGTGTAGCAGACCCCAGAGCAGGGAGAAAAACCTAAGCATAGCATAGCATGCTGGTCTCATGAGCTGAGGAGATAAGACTGCAGCTCGAAGTGTCTGAGATGAGCTATAAACTAACAACTGCCAGAGCTCACAGAAGACTGGAAAACATCTGAGCTTCTACCAGTCGGAGTGAAGAGACCTTGGTGTGAACCTAAGGCATTCAGTGAAGATCCAAGAAAGACCACCTCTTGGATAGTGGCAGTCATCCCAAGAGAAAAGACTACTAGACTACTCTGGACCCAACCTACCAAAAATTAACAACAAACTTCTGAAGAATCAAACTGATCTTTAACTGCCTGCCAAGAACAAAGTCTATCAGTCTTTCATAGACAATAAAACTCTGAAACTCGATGTAAGAAGCACAATGTCCAGTGCTCAAACGAAAATTACTCGATGCACGTGGAAGCAGGAAAATTTTAATCAGATAATCACAGGAAAAGTCAGTCACTAGAAACATGCCCAGAAATAAAAGTGAAGCTGAACATTACGAACATTCAAGGATCTAAAGGAAAACAAAGAGCAAAGAAACTGATACTATTAAAAATAATGAAACCGAAATTTTAGAGCTGAAAAATATAATTGAAATAAAAAAATCTATTTCCATATTTGATGAAAAATATCAATCCACAGATCCAAATGGCTAAAAAAACCAGAGAGGTTAAACAAAGAAGACAACACCAAGGTACATCACAATCAAATTCTTTTTTTTTTTTTTAATTTTTTTTTCAACGTTTTTTATTTATTTTTGGGACAGAGAGAGACAGAGCATGAACGGGGGAGGGGCAGAGAGAGAGGGAGACACAGAATCGGAAACAGGCTCCAGGCCCTGAGCCATCAGCCCAGAGCCTGATGCGGGGCTCGAACTCGCGGACCGCGAGATCGTGACCTGGCTGAAGTCGGACGCTTAACCGACTGCGCCACCCAGGCGCCCCCACAATCAAATTCTTAAAAACCAATTTTAATGAGAAGATTAAGACTTTTCTCCATGCAGACAGAAAGGAGGAAAGAAATATCATATTTGGGGGAACAAAGAGAAGTACATCCTTCTTATTAGAAACAACTGTAAATAGGGGCACCTGGGTGGCTCAGTTGGTTGGGTGTCCGACTTCAGCTCAGGTCATGACCTCACAGTTTGTGAGTTTGAGCCCTGCATCAGGCTCTGTGCTGACAGCTCAGAGCCTGGAGCCTGCGTCAGATTCTGTGTCTCCCTCTCTCTCTCTGACCCTCCCTCCCACCACTCACACTGTCTCTGTCTCTTGAGAATAAACATTAAAAAAAAAATAAAAGAAAAACCGTAAATAAGGAAAAAATGGAATAACATCTTTTAAGTGTTGAAAGGGAAAATAAAATATCAACTTAGAATTCTATATCCAGTGAAAATATCCTTCAAAAATAAAGGTAAGAAGGAGTCTGGCAGCTTCTCACAAAATTGAACATACTCTTATGATCCAACAATCATGATTCTGGATATTTACCCAAATGAGGAGAAAATTTATGCCCACAAAAAACTTGCACAAACTTGGAAGCAACCAAGATGTCTTTCAGTAGCTAGTTAATGTATACATGAACTGTGGTTAATCCAGACAATGAAATATTTAGTGCTACAAAGAAGTGAGCTAGCAAGCCACGGAAAGATCTGAAGGAACCTTAAATATATAATGCTAACTAAATGAAACCAATCTGAAAAGGCAACACACTACATGAGCCCAGGTATATGACATTCTGTAAAAAGCCGAACTACACACACAGTAAAAAGATCACTGGTTGTCAGGGATAGTGATAAGGGACGTGGACAAGGAGGGTAGGATGAACAGGGGGAGCACAGAGGATTTTTAGGGCAGTGAAACTATCCTGTATGATACTATAATGGCGGATACATACCATTATACATTTCTCAAACCCACAGAGTGTACAACACCAAGAATCCTAATGCAAACTATAGACTTTGGGTGGTAATGACAGGTCATTGTAGGTTCACTGACTATAATAAATGGACTGCTCTGGCAGGCTACTGATGGTGGGTGAAGCTGTGCATGTGTGGTGACAGGGTTATAGAGAAACTCTGTGCACTTCCCACCCAATTTTGACGTGAACCTAAAACTGCTCTAAAAAATAAAGTCTGTTAAAAAGAAAAAAAAAAAAAAGGACAAGAACACTTTTCAGACAAAAAAAACCTGGAGAATTCATGACCATTAGACCTGAAATACTAGAAATATTAAAGGAAAATGATTCCAGAAAGAGCTCAAATCTCCATGAAAGAATAAAATCTGCCAGAACTGGTAACCATGTGGGTAAATATAAGACTTTGCTCCCAAGTTTAAAAAATTTAACATGTAATGAACTGTTGAAAGCAAAAACGTAACAATATATTCCGGGGTTCATAGCATATGACAGGATAAAAAGAATGTATGGCAACAGTACAATGGACAGGAGGGGGCAAAATATAAGTAGGTTCTTACAATTATAGATAGATACAATGGTATTTGGCATGAGACTATAAGGAGATAAATATTCATATTGTAAACCACAGACCAGCAGTTCTTAAACTTTTAGGTCTCAGGATTCCTTTTTTGCTCTTCAAATGTTTTTTAAATGTTTATTTTGAGAGAGAGAGAGTACATGTGCACACGAACAAGGTAGGGGGAGAGAGAGAGAGAGAGAGAGGGAGAGAGGGAGAGAGGGAGAGAGAGAGAGAGAGAGAGGGAGGGAGGGAGGGAGGGAGGGAGGGAGGGAGGGAGAAAGAATATCCCAAGCAGGCTCCACACTATCAGCATAGAGCCTGATGCAGGGCTTGATCCCAAGAACCGGGAGATCACTACCTGAGCCAAAATCAAGAGTTGGACGCTTAACTGACTGAGTCACCCAGGCGCCCCTGCTCTTCAAAGAGCTTTTGGTCATATGGATTCTATCTATCCAAATTTACATTAGAAATTAAATGTAAACAAAAAATATTAATTTTGAAACAGCATCAACAAACCTATCATATGTGAATATAATTTTTTTTTGTGAAAAGGTAACTTTCTTTTCCCAAACTAAAGAAATTATTAAGAGTGGCACAGTTTTATATATTAGAAATCTTTTTAATGTCAGGCTTACAGAAGACAGCTGGATTCTCATTTCCTTCACATTTTTTTTTTTCAACGTTTATTTATTTGTGGGACAGAGAGAGACAGAGCATGAACGGGGGAGGGGCAGAGAGAGAGGGAGACACAGAATTGGAAACAGGCTCCAGGCTCTGAGCCATCAGCCCAGAGCCTGACGCGGGGCTCGAACTCACGGACCGCGAGATCGTGACCTGGCTGAAGTCGGACGCTTAACCGCCTGCGCCACCCAGGCGCCCCTCATTTCCTTCACATTTAATCATGTCATGTACCCTTTGGAAAATTCCATGGTATACTTATGAATGAATGAGAGTGACAAAGGAATATGATGTTTTAGTATTACTATGAAAACAGTTTTGACCTCATGGCTCCCTTGAAAGGGTCTTCAAGTCCCTAGGGATCCCTGCACTACACTCTGATAACCACTCCTTACAGAAACTACTAAAAAGTTAAATAAGGAAGAACGGATAATAAGCCAATAGAAAAAGATAAAATGAAGTATTTTGGGGGAAAATGTAGATTTATCCAAAAAGAAAGAAAAAAACACACAGAAGACAGATGAAAAAAATAGAAAAAAAATGAGGGGGTAGATCTTAAACCCAACGTTACTGACACATTTACTAAATATTAACAGATTAAACACACCAATTAAAAGGCAGAGACTGTCAGAGTCATGGGTAATGAAAAGGTAATGGGTAATAAAACCATCCATAAGTGTCTGAATTGCTTTGCATCAGTGCTTACAAATTCCTCTATTTGCAGCCTCATTCTGAATTTTAGGGCCTATGACATAAGCCTTAAGACATAAACACTGTAGAAATCAATGAGCTACTCATCTACTCCCCTGATTCATTTCATAAATATTTTATTAAGTACCTCTATGTCATAAACTGAATAAACATCCTTCTTTTGTTCTTGATAGGTAAAGAACCTAAAGCCAAAATCTGTACAATACCTTTCTAAATATTTAACTTGCAAAAAATTCGCATATAGTTTATTTTTTCTCTGTGAGTAGATTCTGAAAAATCTCTGAAGAACAGCTCTCATACATGGCCAAAAGTGCTCTCCACTAAGTAACGTAAACGTTCCTAAAGTCAGGCGGTTTGCCCCATCACTGCCAACACAGAGATTTCCCATATGTAGATGGCAGCTTCTGCTGCAGGTGCTGGTCAGCCTTCTCCCAGCTTCCACGGGTCCACAGCACTTGAGTGGATTTCACAAGTACTCTCTTCTACCTTCTATGATAACTGACCAAAACAATGCCAAAATCTTGCTCATTATTCATACTTAAAGATCATCAAAATCATTTAAAAACTTTTTATGTTTATATTTTTGAGAGAAAGAGAGAGGGAGAGAGAGAGAGCATGCAGGTGAGGGGCAGAGAGAGAAAACAGAGGATTCGAAGTGGGCTATGTGCCAATAGCAGAGAACCCTACGCAGGGTTCAAAGTCACAAAGTGAGATCATGACCTAAGCTGAAGTCGGACACTTAACCAACTGAGCCACCCAGGCGTCCCCAAGATCAATTTTCTTAAGAGCTGAAGGTGACTCAGCTCCTGGCTATATAGAAACTAATCTGACAGATTCTATACGTGAATCACTGGCTGAAAATCCAGGACAGTTAACACAGGAGTCTCAGTGATCTCCCCATGATCAGGTAAGCTATTTGGGTGGTACGGACTCAGGTCACACCACTATCATCCCTTACCCTTACCCAAAGCATGGTGCTTTATGAGGACTCCTCCAACAATCATTGAGCTGTTCTTAAAAGAATTTCCGGGGGCGCCTGCGTGGCACAGTCGGTTGGGCGTCCGACTTCAGCCAGGTCACGATCTCGCGGTCCGTGAGTTCGAGCCCCGCGTCACGCTCTGGGCTGATGGCTCAGAGCCTGGAGCCTGTTTCCGATTCTGTGTCTCCCTCTCTCTCTGCCCCTCCCCCGTTCATGCTCTGTCTCTCTCTGTCCCAAAAATAAATAAACGTTGAAAAAAATTAAAAAAAAAAAAAAAAAAAAGAAAAAAAAGAATTTCCGGATTTGACTCTGACTTGTTTACACAGAGGAGAATCAGAGATTATAATAAATCTGACACCATGATCTGAGCCACAGAATCTAGCTATACCTAAAGCCAATACCACTCTTGACTTTCAAGTTATACAAGCCAATGTCTTTTTTTTTTTTAATGTTTGTTTATTTTTGAGGGAGAGAGACAGAGCGTGAGTGGGGGAGGGGCAGAGAGAGAGAGGGAGACAGAGAATCCAAAGCAGGCTCCAGGCTCTGCACTATCAGCACAGAGCCCGATGTGGGTCTCGAACCACGAGACCATGACCTGAGCCGAAGTCGGACACTTAACTGACTGAGTCACCCAGGCACCCCCAATATGTCTCTTTTTATGTTTATGCTGGTTTCAGCTACATTTTTGTTATTTACAGTTGAAAGGAAACATCTGCAAATACAAAGGTGTAATATTAAATGTGCTGCAAACAATAAAGTGTTTTATGTGCGAGAATAAGGGAGAAAAAGTTTAGACAAAAGCAAATAGCCACAGAAAAAGTTTTCCTTTCTTCTGAATTACATGGCTAGAATGTTTCAAGCTGGTTACCAAAGGTGTCATTTACATAAAATCAAACATTAGGTATAAAACCTCCTCAAATTGATTTTTATCTTCTGCTCAGATAGAAATGGTACAACTATTTCATGAACAGGTCAAATGTACTCAAGAAACTGAAGATATAAGCATTGTTTTGGTTTGACTATGATTCTATTTAGGAGAAAAGACACCTCTAATCTTCAACTATTTGTCCACAGCAAGAACTACACTTGGCAGCCTAATTACATTGTGCACCCAGATTATTATGATTTGAATTCCAAGAGAGTTATTTATGTATTTGTACTTTGGTAAAGAAGAATAATGGAAACATTTCTCTCCTATTTTCTCTGAAAATTGACATCTTTAAATTTCCATTAGAAGTCTCACTATGTAACATCTCTGAGGCAATTAAGAGCTAGGAGGAATGTTTCCTCTTTATAATTTCCCACTTTATAATTTCTCATCTTTACATAAGCACCAACCCCCATCCCAACATAATAGGAGCATAGCTATACAGGAGAGTTATTTCTGAATTAAACACTGGATTTAGATTTGCTTTTGCAGACCCCTGAATAGACTCCTTGTTGTCTGTTGTTCAACATTCCTGAAATAATTTAATGATATAATTGAAACAAATGTCAGGAGGCTAGCCTTTAAGAAATGCTAGAGAAAGGCTACACTATGTGGGTTGATTGGAGAAAATTCTGGTACTCTTACAAATACACATTACAGTGGAAGTCCTTCAGTCAAACACCTCTCTGCTACAAATGCAAATATGCTGATTTCTTAGCTTTCCTAGTCTGTCCCTCTAAACCAAATGAAGCACACCTTGGAGAATGTAATACACACTCACATATTAAAAAATAACAGTATAGGGGCGCCTGGGTGGCGTAGTCAGTTAAGCGTCCGACTTCAGCCAGGTCACGATCTCGCGGTCCATGAGTTCGAGCCCCGCGTCAGGCTCTGGGCTGATGGCTCAGAGCCTGGAGCCTGTTTCAGATTCTGTGTCTTCCTCTCTCTCTGCCCCTCCCCCGTTCATGCTCTGTCTCTCTCTGTCCCAAAAATAAATAAACGTTGAAAAAAAAATTTAAATAAAAAAAAAATAACAGTATATAGTTAAAGTATCTTATTCTTTCAGAAGCCTATTACCAGGTTTCAAAATATATTAAAACCACATAGAGTTCTTTCTGATCTCTTATTAGTGGCGTTAAAGTCAAGCCACTTTAAAGTCAAGCATTTTAATAGTGCTAGTGAGTAGTGTGGTACAGTTATTTGAAAACAGCAACTATTTTTCCCTCTCTTATCACTGACATTTTAGAAGAGCACCAAGGAACACTCTTCCATTAGACAGTGGAAATCCCACCACCTTAGTCATTCCCAAGTAGAATTTCACCTTGGGAATCATCTCTATTATCTCGCTACACAATGAAAACAAAAATCATAGTTTTTAGTTGGTTTAAACTCCTAAGTAGAGACCCTGTGAGAAAACACTTCTCTGCTGCCATAGAAAGTTCCTTAATCACAGTCAAGTTATATCTACCATACTCCAACCGATTTCCTGGCTGAGGTCTGGCCCTTCAAATTTCATACAGGCTTTCACGATGTAAGCACGCTAAGAGCTTCATATTTACAATTCACGAAAGGGATATATGATACGCATCCCTATACACCCCACCTGTGGACTGAGTATTCTCTCCCAACTTTCAAATCTGATCAAACTAAAAGTCTGTTATTTTGCCTTCTATTAATAGCAACAAAAAAGTATTAATTCTAATCCTAACTTTGAACTCACACTCCAGTATGTTCAGACAGATTATAAAGTAGAACAGTTTTCCACTAAAACCTGAATATCATGTTAATTTAGGGTCTTGAAGCTTTTCTGGGATTCAGTGTACATATTTACTATAACTAATCCAGGGCAGGAGTTGAGAACCCACAGCCTTGCCTAGAACATGTTACTCACTTTCTCTCCATGTTATCAGATACAATCTGATAAACAGACTCCCCAAGTGGTATGTATACAGTGAGCTTTTGCAATTATACTTCTCCTACAGTCAATCAAACAGTATTCTACACTAGACCAAAACACTGAATCATAATTAATGGCTAAGGTGCAAAAAGTAAGGTCTCTTGACATGCTTTATAAACTTGGTCTCAGAGCTCAGCTGTATTCCTACACCAGGGATCTCTTCTCAAACTTTGTTTATTTTTCAAAGGATATAACTAACAGAGCTACAGACGTCTGCAAAGAGGGAGGTGTTGTGGTTTTTTCTTTGTGGTGTGTTAGCTTCTGGATACTTTAAATGGCAGTTGCCTAACAATCCTGGGCATATTCCTAAATGATTCAAGAAAATGTGACAATACCACAGTTACAGTGATGTGGTTAAGTGACTCCAGTGATTCATTCGAAATTTAGCAGGCTCCACGTGGACTTAACTGAAATGCTTGGTTTTTTGGAGAATGGCAAATATATGCTGAAGGAAGGAAAATGCTTCCCCCAAGTGAATAAAATGACAGAAAGTACATTGTTTCCACTTTGATTCTTTCACTCCAACCTCCTTCCTTTTTGCCCTCTTCCCTCTCTCCTACCTCTCCACTGACTTAACTAGTTAAGTGCCTCTTCTCATTAAAAAAATTTTTTGAATACTATTCAGATCTTAGGACACAGAAATATGGTCTTTGATTTCACTGAAGACACCTTACTCCAGGAGATAGTGGGTCTTATTATAAGCAGACAGGGATAAAAATGGTTCTAATTCAGTCACTGTGTATTTCATTTACTTGACCTCTAATCCTAATTACTGTTTTGTCAGAGGGAGAGATCAGGGATAAGCTCTTTTTTGCCTTGTTTCTAAAATAATATTTCCATAGTAAAATATTTGTCCCAAATCTTAAAAAAAAAAAAAAAAAGTGTGTGTGTTGGGGGGAGGTGGTGGAGGATACTCCTTTGGTGAGGTTGTAAACAGTTAACTTTTTCCCAGAACTATGAATCCCAAAATGGCAGGACATTGAAACACACCATCTCTGTAAAATTTCAGTCAATGAGCTAAAACATTTTAAAAAATGAGACACAGTGCATCAAAAAAGGATGCAGCAGATCTACAAGGAAAGAGCTAAGACATACTTTTTAAGGTTTTATTTTTAAGTAATCTCTACACTTAACACGGGGCTCAAACTCACAACCCCAAGATCGAGAGTTGCATGCTCCAACTGACCCAGCCAGGTACCCCAAATTGCTAAGAAATACTAAAGGAAGTTACAATAGAATATAAATACTATGATTCTATTTGTGTGTTTAAAATGAAAAGTAAGGAGCACCTGGGCTTAACCAGTCAGCTAAGTGCCTGACTCTTTTTTTAAAAAAAATATTTTAATGTTTATTTTACTATTGAGAGACAGAGCAAGACAGAGCATGAGCATGGGAGGGGCAGACAGAGGAAGAGACACAGAATTTGAAGCAGGCTCCAGGCTCTGAGCTGTCAGCACAGAGCCCGACGCAGGGCTTAAACCCACCAACTGCGAGATCATGACCTGAGCCGAAGTCAGATGCCCAACCAACTGAGCCACCCAGGCGCCCCAAGCGTCTGACTCTTTAAATTTCCGCTTAGGTCATGTTCTCACGGCATGTGGGAATGAGCCCGATGGATGTCTGCGCTGACACACGGAGCCTGCTTGGGATCCTCTCTCTCGCTCTCTCTGTCCCTCCCCTGCTCATGCGCTCACTCTCTCTCAAAATAAATAAACTTTTAAAAACAAACAAGCAAACAAACAAATAAAATGAAAAGAAAGAAAAACACTTGTGTGTGTACATTTCCCAGAAGGGTCTGGAAGAACACACACCAAAGTAAAGTTTCACAACCTTGGCATTATTAACATTTTGGGCCAGTTCTTTGTTGTGGGGGACTGTCCTGTGCATTGTAAGATGTTTGGTGACTTCCCTTGTCTATAGCATTCCTTCAGTTTTAACAACCAAAACTGTCTCTAAATATTATCAAATGTCCTTGAGGGAGCAAAATTACTCCAGGTTTGAGAACTCCTGTACTAGTTAACAGTATTTATCTCCAGAAAGGGATGATAGGAGAGCAGCTGGAAAGAAATTAAGGGCTTGTATTTTTTGCTTTACATACCATACTGCTGTACTGTTTGGATGTCCTAGGCCTCTCAAGCATTTACTACATGTGTTAATTCTCCAGAACAATAAGGAAAATAGAATCACAAGACCACATGGCTATTGGTCCAGCAAGATGACAGGATACAGACTCCCAGATGATCCGGAAACATGTGTAAGCCATACTCACCTTCATGGGGTTTTCATCATACGTTGGGGTCCCCAGGTCCATCTCAGCTTCATGCTCAAGGCTGGCATCATCTCCTGGGCTTTCCCAAGTAGGAGGATCCCACTGAGTCTGCCTAGAAGAAGGTAAGAACAGCCATGCTATCGTGGCCAGAAAACAGAGAACTCTGGCACAGGCATCTCTGCTCATATACACATAAAATACACCATTTGTAATGAGACATAGAGGAAGTCTGCTTCATAAGATAGAAACATTCTTTTGCTATCTTCCCAGCAGCAGTGATTCTATCCCACAGACATACATTGTTTAGCCCACTGTATTTCTCTAGCCAGTGAGGTGGCGATGTTTGCCTTGTCAAAGAGAGTAGTAAAACCAGAACATCCTGTCTGTTTCTCACTTGGCTCTTAATGTTCTGAAAATAGGATTCAGCAAAACCTAAAAAGTACATGGAGTCAGTGCTTGCCTATACCTCCCCTCTGCAGGTGAAGAGATCAACAGCAACTGTACCCAGCATGTACTTGGAGCAAATAAAATAAATCACAACACACTCCTAACAATCCTTGGTCACATGAGAAAATGGTTCCTTGCTTTGGGAGCCTTCTTGTCTGTGGTTGTGCCCCTTTGCACAATGACTCATAGCATGGAAAAGACTTCAAGTCAAAAACTTATGCCCTTGGTCCCAAATATTCTCAACTGACTGCAAGAAGAAGGGTTCTACCATGTTAACTCATTCATTGCATGCTATAGTTGTTTTGCAAATAAGAAAGCATTGTAGTTTTTTGTTTTGTTTTTTTTTTACAGCTAGATCTGTGAGGTAACACCTGGAAGTAAGGAAATTCAATTCAGGAGTCTGAAGTCAGCTGTCACAGGGAATGCTATAAGGAGAATCCCTTAAAATGGCAAAAGCCTCAGAGAACTAGCAACGTATCTGGTGGGTCAATCCTGCCTTTGCAGTCTTGTGCTTTCCTACCACACCAAACTTCTGTCAGAAACGTTAGACGCACTTGAAAAACCATAAAAGAAAATATTTGTATGAAATTTTTTAAACTTGTAAGACATTACAAACAAAAACATTTGCAATAACCTTGATAAAGGGATCTAATAATAATGACAGAAAATGGGTACATGCCCCAAACAAGCAAATCACAAAAGATGTAAACGGCCAACAATAAAGATGGTTCAATAATAAAAGAACTGGAAATGAAAATAAGATGTCTCACCAATTACACTTACAAGATTAAAAGAAATTACGTGAAGAAAAAGGCACTATTGTACACTTTTTGTGGGAGTCTACAATGGTACAGTTTTTTCATGGTAAGCTGACAATAATTATCAATTTAAAATGTCTATCTTTTTGACTGACAATTCTACCTCTAGAAATCTACCCAAAGAAGGTAAGATTAGTATCTACAAGGATGTCCAGGGTTAGAGTTATATATAAAATCGTGAAAATCCATCAATTAGGGTGGGTTAAATAAAATTTTATATAGCCATACAAAAGAACAGGAGTTGGCAAACTTTTTTTCTATAAATGATCACAGAGTAAATATTTTTGACTTTGTGGGTCACATGGTCTCTGCCACAACTATTCTACTCTGCCACTATATTGTGAAAGCAGCCATAAACAACTCCTAAATAAATGGGAGTGGCTGTGTTCCCCCCAAAACTTCATTTGCAAATACCAGTGGCCTATGGGCATAGTTTGCTGATCCCTCAAAGTATAAGCATGCACTAAAAACAGTGTAGTTCTATATTAATTGATAACGTTCTATACAGATTGGTAGAAAGATTATAAAAGACGTATCCCAACAACTCACATAAGATTATATACCAATGAGTGTGTACACACACACACACACACACACACACACACACACACACACAGAAATTACATATATTCACATAAAGCTATCTTTTGTCTAAAAGACATATATATTTTTTAAACTTCTAAGAAAAAGATAAATTGAGCTTTCTATAAACAGCAAGGGTCACCAAACTATGGCTCACGGACCAAAACTGACCTATTGCCTATTTTTGTAAATGAAATTTTATTGGGCAGACATGACCATTCATTATGTATGGTCTATGGCTGTTTGCACAACAATGGCAGAACTAAGTAATTGTGTTTGGCTGGCAAAGCCTAAAACATCATTTGACCTTTTACAGAAAAGGTTTGCCCAGGACCCTCAAAACCCACAACGTTAGATCAAGTCATTATCTTTTTATTTATTTATTTATTTATTTTTACAAACTCTTTAATTTTCCGCAAAAGTCTTGTAGATTAAAAATATATCAAAATTTATCTATCTAAAAAGGCATAACATAACATTTAAGACGTGATTCTGGAAATCTAGCAGCCCTCAAGCATAGTGAACACCAGCCAATGACATGAAGCCAATAATCATAAATCTCCCCTTATGATGGCAGCTTCTTTGACCAACTGAAACTGATTTGGGGATGCCCACACAGCCTTTCTTACCTTGTGATCACGTGGTAGTAATAAATCTTCCCTTCTGGATCTCGGGCTGTCTTCCAGTTGGGAGGTAAGACAATGGTTTTTGGTTTGGGAGGAGAGGGGGGTGGCAGATCCAGAAGATTATTTGTCACTACCATTTCAGGCTAAAAAGAAACACACACACAGACTCTTCATCAGTGACATCTCAAAAAGGACAAAGTAGCCTACTTAAGCAATATGTAAAAACATACCTCTATCTCTATCTTTTAAAAAAAAGATAAAAAAAGGTTCAATCTGGGAAATGATCAGAGACAGAGTATATAAACAGCTTTAGGGATCTATCAGAAAATTGACAGTTGGCTCCAAGTTCACCATCCAACATACCACATTTAAAAATATTCAGCAGCTCACTATCCAGAGCAGTATCTTTCAACCTTAAGAAAAAGAATAAAATAGAAAATGCTAGGAGCGCCTGGGTGGCTCAGTCAGTTAAGTGTCCAACTTCAGCTCAGGTCATGATCTTGCGGTTTGTGAATTTGAGCCCCATGTCGGGCTCTGTGCTAACAGCTCAGAGCCTGGAGTCTGCTTTGGATTCTGTGTCTCCCCCTCTTTCTTTGCCCCTCCCTGCTCAAGGTCTGTATCTTTCAAAAATAAACAGGGGCGCCTGGGTGGCTCAGTCAGTTAAGCATCCGACTTCAGCTCAGGTCATGATCTTGCGGTATGTGAGTTCGAGCCCCACGTCGGGCTCTGTGCTGACAGCTCAGAGCCTGGAGCCTGCTTCAGATTCTGTGTCTCCTTCTCTCTCTGTCCCCCCCTGCTCATGCTCTGTCTCTCTGCCTCAAAATTAATAAAAACATTAAAAAAAATTAAAAACAAAAATAAACAAACATGTAAAAAATTAAAAACAAAACAATGCTAAGTGGCATATACCAACTTCTGGATCCTGATTAGCTGAATTAGCTTTAGATGTATCTTTTTTAAAGAAAAAAGCTGAAAGGCAGTATGACAGAATGTTACCACTTAACCCTTATCTATTTTTCTGTACGTTTTAAACTGCATATTTATAAAAATTTAACGTCACATTTTGAAAAACATGAAAACCTCACAATCCCTGTCTAGGGACTGAACTGTATCCCCCAAATTCCTATGTTGGAGCTCTAACTCCCAACGTGACTATATTTGGAGATAGGGCCTTTAAAGAGGCAATGAAGATTAAATGAGGTCAAAAGGGTAGTTTCCTCATAAGAGGAAAAGACACATTAGGGAACGTAAATATATAGGGAGACGGCAGCCATGTGCAAGGCAAGGAGAAGCCTTAGAACCAAACCTCACCAACACCTTGATGGTATAGACTTCCAGACTCTAGAGCAGTGAGAAAATCAATTTCTGTTAAACCTCTTGGTTGGTGGTATCTTGTTATAATAGATCTAGCAGACTAATAATAAATTACTATAAGAATATATGCCCTTAATTCTCATTCTGTGTAAGCCAATTAATATAGAATACTTTTTCCAGTTTTACCTCTGGTTAAGCAGTCAAAGAGGAACCGGAGATCCCAGGCTCAGATAAAACGGGACCACTTTTAAGCAAACACAGGTCTTTGAGCATCACTGTTTTATGCATACCACTAATCCTACTTCATGTAGCTGCTTTTTTTGGTGTCCTGCTTCAGTTCTACCTGTAGTCCTCCTTCCAGCCTATAAAGTGACCTCTTTGTCCTAAGCTTCTGTGTCACCTAAGAATACTTCGAATCATTCAAAACTTATTACTAATCCTTCCCACACTTGGGAATGATTCTTTCCCTCCTCAAACTATCTGCACCTTATGTGACACTAATCTCTACTTTTAGTATTATTCATTGTGATCCTCAACTCTCTTATTGGAATGTCAGCTTCTAAGGATAGGAATGGAGTCTTAGGTTTGTATTCAAAATTCCTAGGGCCCAACTCCTAGCAAGCCCTCAAATACCTGCTGTAAGAGCACACTGTCTTATCTCCCAACTGTTCCACATGTAGTCTTTATACTCCATCCCCACTAACTGTACTACCTGTCTAAAGCCGCCATCACTCACCGGACTGCTGCAGGAACCTTCTCTGGAGCTGTCGCAACTCCAAAGTGCTAACGTGATCAAGTTATTCTGTTCAGCTTTTCAACGGCTTCCAATGCCAGCCATTTCCCACTTCATCAAGATTTCACCACATTCTTCTCCATATGTTACAGAATACCAAACGTTTCTCTTACTACATATTGTACAGCATGTACAGTGAAGTAGTTCACTTCTGTACTCCTAGTCCACGGGTCTGATATAGTATCATATTCCAGTACTTCATAAAATACAAATAGCTACTCTATAAAATTGTTACTTTAGCAATTCATAGCAAAGTATAAAAATACAAAGTCGGTTTAAATTATAAATAAAAAGGATATCGGAAGCAAAATATGTATCAATCAACATAGGGGTAAAATCCAGAGAACTTTTTTTTTTAATGATTGAGTAATGCTTCCTCAGAGACGCAAGCCCTTGAGTGAAATTGGGGACCAAAGTTAAAGAAAAAAAAAAAAAACAAAACCAAGTGAAAGAAACAAAAATAAAAACCTAAACCAAAAGCAGACCTTCTAAAGATAAGGTACACAACTAAGGAGTATTTTATCACCTGAAGGGTTTCTTACCGGCTGTAAGGGCTGAGGCTGCCCTGGTGTGACTATCGCAGTCACGGCTGCAGCTGGCTGTACGACCACACCTTGCGGATGAGCTGTGAAAATCTGCTGTCCTTGGATGTACTGAAGACTTGGTTGGGCATAACTCTAAAGATAAAATGAAGAAATTCATAATTTATACTCTTCTGGCTCTAATAAAGCAGTAACTGTCTTCTCAGTTGGCATTCTCTTATTGGAATCCATGAATTTCAACTTTTAGTAAAGAGTATTTCGATACAAATGTGTAAAACAATCCTTTATTTCAAACACAGAAGTTTCTTTTTTTAGTAATTCCCTAGTCATTTACTTACTTTGGTTTTCCCATTAAAATACAAAAAACAAAAAAACAGAAAAGGCTGGGGGGAGGTGGGGAGGCTCCTAAGAGCTGTCCAACTCTTTAGCCTCCAGGGAGACCACAGTAATAACAACTGAAGTGCCGCACCTAGTACATCCAAGACAGCTCCACAGGGCTCTTTTCAGAAAGCCTTTTTACTACCAACTCCTAAAAACTAACAGGTTGTTCTGACTGGAAAAGGTCAAAGAGAGTGAGTGATTCATAGCAGAGGAAGTAACACAGTGATCTAATTACAACTCCCTCTGAGAGGAAGGAGGGTCTCTCTGTCTGAGAAAGACAGCAGAATTCATTCTAGATAAAATTCTTACCACACACTGATTTATACAGTGCCTCATGAAGCTTAGAAAGCCCTTTCACGTATATAATCTCATTTAGTCCTGACTACCATCAGAGGTGAGGATCTCCCCCGCCTGGAGTCACATAAGCAATTAAGGACCATGGCTAGGACTTAAACTTACTCTGGAATTAGTTCTCAGCACTAGAAACACTCTTAAAGAAGAGGTGACAACAAGCCCTGAAACACAACCCTGTTGTCTCAAGAGGTGATGACTACCAAGGAGGTGAACAGAGATAGATGCAGCCTGTACTTGAGGACAGATTTTGATCCTAGGGACTGAGATTCCACCACATAAAATAATTTCAGAAGTATTAACTGGTAAGTGCTCAAAATATAAAATACAATCATTCCAAATGATACCAGTAAAGACCCAAAGAGTCCGATTAGGCCAATGGAACTACCAAAGAGATTTCTGGATAAGTACCAAGAGGGCACAGAGAAAAAGAGGAAGAATACAACCCAGCTGACCCTTGAACATGTGGATTTGAACTACACAGGGCCACTTATAACAGATTTTCTACAGTATAGTACTGTAAATGTATTTTCCTTATGATTTTCTTAATGTTCTTTTTCTCTAGCTGACTTTATTTTAAGAATACAGAATATAAAACATGTAGCATACAAAATATCGGTTCATCAACTGCTTATGTTATTGGTAAGGTAACAGTAGTGAAGTTTTGGGGGAGTTAAAAGTCATATGCAGATTTTTGACTGAGGAGAGAGGTTTGGCACTCTTAACCCCTACATAGTACAAAGGTCAAGAGTACTTGATTCATTATTCTGGAACAGCTTAATCTACACAGAACAAAAACCCACACTCAATGGTCAAAGCAGAATTATTATCAGAATACTATCACAAAATAGAAATGCTTTCATCTCTAGGTATTTGGATATAAGATGGGAAATCTGTGCAACATCAAAGATTTTGTAGAAACAAATTTTACTTCCCCACCTAATTCCAGTTTCAAAGACTGAAATGTGGTTGAACCCAAAAGGCTTTTTAACACTGATGCATCTACACCCAGACAATACTGAATAAGAGGTCAGTACAAAAAGAGATATTAGCAAAAAAGATGGTAAAATAGTGTTTAAGAAATTTAAAAATGGGGCCCCTAGGTGCCTCAGTCAGTTGAGAGTCCAACTTTGGCTTAGGTCATGATCTCATGGTTCATGACGTCAGGCTCTGTGCTGACAGCTGGGAGCCTGCAGCCTGCTTCGGATACCATGTCTCCCTATCTCTCTGCCCCTCCTCCGTTCATTCTCTGTCTCTCTCTTTCAAAAATAAACATTTAAAAAATTAAAAAAAAAAGAAATTTAAAAGTATAATCTCAGAGGTGAAGTATAAATAATTCTTATAACGTTCAATTTCAACTTTGCTAAAAATAAGCTATAAAACAAAACATATCTAACTGGGGTCTAGTCTATGATCTAGTGTATGATCTGGAAAGTGAATCTGTAATGGCCCTGATGCCCGAAGGAAGCATCCTGAAGAGTGGATACAACAGGCAAGTTATTGTGCATGTAGGGAGTTAATATAAATGTGCTGGTATATCTGATTGAGTAAAAACAGTTTCTGGGAGGCTGAAGAAGACAGTAAACTGATAAACATGTTATCTCCATAGTGATCAGGAGATTAAGCACCCAAATCTACAACAGAAAGATGCTAATATTTTGGAGGCTAAAAATTCTTTTGACTCTCAGTTAAACTTTGTGCATGGAGAATTTGACAAGATCAGAGATAATAAGTAAGGCTCATCTAAAGGATTTGATGACTGGAGTTTTAAAGCTATAGTCTCCTTGAAATGAAGACTCTGGCTCCAAATGCTGGCTGTGAGGTAACTTCTGACCTGAAATGGCATTATCCAGCTTGAGCCCTCTATTTACCAGATGAGGTAATTTACCAGATGAGAAATTTCCAGACAAATTTCACCTGTTTCTAACATGCAAAGATATATTTAAAGGATAATAATTTATCATCAGGAAGGAATGTGACACATACTGGAAATAACTTCCAAAGGAAATGCCAAAAATATCTGAACAACATCAGCCTTGCTGGACTAAAAACAAAAAAAAAAGTCACCCAAGATAGCAGTAATCATTTAGAGGTACAGTGTTTATTTTTTTTTTTTAATTTTTTTTTTCAACGTTTATTTATTTTTGGGACAGAGAGAGACAGAGCATGAACGGGGGAGGGGCAGAGAGAGAGGGAGACAGAGAATCGGAAACAGGCTCCAGGCTTTGAGCCATCAGCCCAGAGCCTGACACGGGGCTCGAACTCACGGATGACCGCGAGATCGTGACCTGGCTGAAGTCGGACGCTTAACCGACTGCGCCACCCAGGCACCCCAGAGGTACAGTGTTTAAAACTCAGACTGTCAAAAAGAAAGAAAACGGGGCACCTGGGTGACTCAGTCAGTTGAGCGTCTGACTCTTGATTTTGGCTCAGGTCATAATCTCACGGTTTGTGGGATCAGGCCCCATGCTGGCTCTGTGCTGTCAAACACGGAGCCTGCTTGGGATTCTCCCTCTTCCTCTCTCTCTCTGCCCCTGACCTCCACCTCTCAAAATAAATAAGCTTAAAAAAAAAAAAAAAAAGAAAAAAAAAAGAAAGAAGAAAGAAAGGAAGGAAGAAAGAAAGAAAGAAAGAAAGAAAGAAAATGAACATTCTTCAGGGTTCTATTAAATTATCTATCCAAACCAGCTGATAATCACATGGCAATGCCAAAACTAACAATAGTAATAAAAAAGGGAAACTGACTTGCAATTCCACTGAAGTTAGTATGGAAGATATACATACTTGTGAGATGTATCTAAATAGCATATGCCTATCAAGTCTCTCTTTTGCTGGGGGGAAATCTGTAGGAGATTGGCTCTCCCCTTCAAGAGACCTGAAATTACATGAAAGCTAATTTCTCAAACATAAATACAGTCTAGAAATAGCTTTAAAATGGGACTTCTAATGGGAATTAGAAATCTAAGGAGATCCAAAATGTTATAGAAAACATAATTATTCTGCCCCTACTTCTAGAGGGGAAAAAAAAAATCACTAATACTTTATATCTGAGTCACTTCACTTTATAATGTGAAAATTATAGTCTTAGGACTCAATTTTTTGAGATGTGATTTAGTATAACTTTGTAAGAATAGGTCACTTAGTAATGTCACAAAACCACTACAAATCAGGTGGCCTCAGCTGAAGTTGAGTTTTTACATTTGATAAGCAATTGTGGCAAAAAATGAAAGTCACCTTCTGATAACATATCTGCTCCAAATGTGAAAGATACTGCATATGTGTACACATACACACACAAATTTATATCATACCACATCACATACTACTTCACTGTCAAAGTTATCATATCTTGCAAATTCTTAGTAGCCCATGATGGTATGGTCAATACTACACTTGAACACCACAGACCTCAAGGTCTCCTTCTACTGGAGGTTAGACCAGATATCAGATAGATGACTTTGACTAGGAGCATTTCACACTCCACAAATGTCAATACTCTGTCGACATCATTAAGGTAACTATAATTAAACCTTCAAGGTAAATGGTGCTTTAATTCTGTCACTATTAATATCCATTATCTCATGCAAACCTCAACCATGCTGAGGCATTCTGCTCATCTCATAGATAAGAAAACTAAAACTGAAGTGGCACCTGGGTGGCTCAGTCAATCGAGCATCTGACTTCAGCTCAGGTCATGATCTCATGGTTTGTGAGTTTGAGCCCCACATTGGGCTCTCTGCTGTCAGTGCAGGGCCCACCTCGGATCCTCTGTCCCCCTCTCTCTCTGCCCCTCTCTCGCTCATGCTCTCTCTCAAAAATGAACATTAAAAAAAAAAAAAAAAACTTTAACTGAAGAATATAAGCTAAGCACCTGTCCCCAAGACACACATTAAATGATGGACAGGGACTCAAAACACATAAACAATAACAAAATGCTCTACATTTCTCATAACCTAAAGCCCAACATCATCTCTGATAACTAATCTCACAGAGAAGTAAAGGACAATTTGGACTATCTGAGTCCATTCATCTGCCACCTAATACACACAAAATAGATTAGGGAGCCAACAAATGACTCCTTGGTAGGAACAAAATGGAAAACTGTAAGCAAGCAAAATTGTGATGCTTGAGTCTTAAGGCTATGACTAAAACTTACAGAAAATCTTTTGCTCCATGGGATAGAAAAAATAGATTACTTTTTATAAGAATGGCCAAATGACCAGTGAAATCTCTCCTGGAGAGTCTTCAATAAATATCTTCCACTGCTATTGCTTAGGTTCTGAAACCTAGGTTAAGAACATACTTCAGGAATAGAAATGGGAGAGAAGTAGACCATGTTTCTTATATCTGATACACATTCTCAGGGAAAAAACTCAAAATAAATGGTTTGGTCCAAGAAAGAATGTGGCAAGACAGCAGAAGTTAGAACCTAAGAAATCTGTTTAAGATACTTAAAACACACACACACACACACACACACAGATACAAAGTAATTTGGAAAAATGGTTAAGAATCATGTTAAGTAGAAACCCATGGGAAAAAGTTTCAAGTCTTCAAAATTACAAATACATAAAATATAGATATAAGCATGTGGCTCAAGAGATCATACAAAATGAATGTAGTTAGTATACTTAAGATTTTAGGAATTCAAGCTGGATACTTTGCCATGGCCTTACAAACTAAATTTTGATGCAGCTTCATCACAAAAATACTAACAGAAGTAACTGACCAGTACTAGGTAATGTGTGCAGGAAGTATCCCTGACAGTCTCTCTCATCCACGATAATTCACCTTTAAGGAGCGATATGGAGTGATGTGACGGACATCAGAATGTGGTGAGGATGATGCTTTAGATATATTTTTTGTTTAAGCTTAAAATGTATTGCTGGGTTCTATAGAAAAGAAGCTTGATTAAAAAACATAAAAATACACCTTGAAATACAAATTCAGTATACTCAGCTTTTAAATTTAACATTATATTTACTACCATAGTAAATATCCTTAGGTTCACTCTGGCAAACTTCATGACAATAAAATGTAGGGGATATAAAATAGTACACAAGCTGGGTCTAAGAAAAGGGCAAGCCACCTCCTGACTCAATTACCATGACCAGAGGGTTTTCCGTTTGTGAGCATATAAAAGAATAAACTGTATATTATTCACTGTCTATAAGCAAAAAGGAGAGGAGTAACCCGTAAGTCTCTCCCTGACTACTTGACTTTGCGGGAAGTCAGCTGGAATGTGGTAAGCAGCCCTATTAAGAGGTTCATGTGATGGTAAGAAACCGAGGCCAGTTAACAACCACGTGAGTGAGCTTGAAAGTCAATCTTCCTTCCTCTTCCTAACCTTCGATGACTACAACCTTGGTTAACAGCCAGGCTGTATGTAATTTAATGAAAGACTCTGAGCCTGAACCACCCAGCCAGTCAAGCTGCTTCTGAATTCCTGCCCTACAAAAACTAAGAAATAATAATTACTAGTTGTCTCAAAAGCTGCTAAGTTTCGGAGTAACTTGTCACACAACAATAAGTAACTAATATATACACAATTCATCAATATATAAGTGAGCAATGGCAGGTTTCCCCTTCACAACAGATTTAATATCCTATAAACAGACTGTAAGACAAGAGAGGTTCCAAAATTAGTTACCTGCACAATTGGTGGAGTTGTCTGTGAATAGGGTGATGTCACACCATAGACAGCTGGACAAGTCTGTCCTTGATAATATATGGTTGCTTGAGACTGTGCAGGAGAATACTGCTGGGGGACACTGACAGACTGTTGGTTTGAATCCCAAACACCATAATTCTGTCCCTGAACTGGGCCTGGGGCTGGCACTGGCAAGACGGTGACGCTGGAGTCTTGGTGTACCACACCATCACTTTGGGCCACATACTGTGAACTGGAAACTTCCACAGGGGCTGCCACATGTGGCACCACTGGTACAGGTGGAGGGGCAACAAGGGGTTCTGTAGAATGTCCCACCAAGGGCTGAGAATGATCATAAGGAGCAGGAGAACACACGGGGTCCATGCTAGGTGTGGGGAGGAGCACCTTTCCAGCATTAGGGTTGCTGGGATCCACATAGGCCTGCATGGGATAACCTGGTGGGTAGCCAGCAAAGGGGTGATGAGGGGCATTGTAGCCCAGAGAGTCATAGGGCAGTGGAGATGTCATTCCCAGGTTCTGCATCTGCTGCTGTTGTTTCTGAGCCTCCCGCTGAGCCACCTCTTGCTCAAACAACTTCCGGCGCTCCTCTGTAGAAAGTTTATTGCGGTCTTTAATTCGTACTTTCTTCTTAGAAGTTGGTGTATCGTATCTAGAAAGAAAATAGTAAGAGCATCACAAACTTTTTTCCCTAAATCAAGGGCATAATCAAAGCACTAATAAATGTTATGTCCCTCAAGACTCAACCATTAACCACACCAACTCCAATTTGGCATTGGTTAAAAATCAGTCAAAATTACTTAAGGAGTCTTGCAGATAGTAGAGAATCCCAAAGAATCATTTAGATGAAAATAATAACTTTACTTTTATTCTCAGGTTCTAGAACATCAAATTAAAGATACATATAATATTCTAAACAGATTCTTCTTTACAGTTGGGGACACTTCTGGATCTACAAATTTAGACATTAAAACAAAGTACACTAGTAAGAGCTACAGAGTTTGATGTACGTCTGACCACATACATTAATGATAAATATCAACAAAGGATAGTTGAATGAAAGATGATAATGCACACATAAAAATATGGGGAGCTCTATTCACATACTCTTCTCTGTGCAGGATCAAGGATAATGTCTTACTGCTGAGCTTAATGCCCTGTGCTGGTTCTGACAAGGCCCACTGGAAACCATCAGCTCTAACATTCAAAAGAAAAAAACAGAGGGCTTAAAAGATTCTGCTGCCAAGGTTTATGGAGTGAATCAAACTTATGAGAAAGTGCTCTTGGCAAAAATTAAAAACTGACAACTAACTTCAAGAGGTTTCACTGCACAGAAACATCTAAGAACATCTTCATGGACAAGGGCATACCATTTATCCAAACAACAAAAAAACAAATGGTCTAAAACCTCCATACTGACAATTTCCTTTAAAATGTTAATGGTATGGTAGTATCCTTAGTTGCTGGGCAGAAACAAATGCAAATTAGTCTACAGAACAAAGCACCTTAAGCCCAGGCCTCAGTGAAATCCCACAGATCAAATTCTAAGGAACATGATGAGTTCATTAGAAAATAAAATCATTATTTTATATAATTACAAAATTATACACGTATATATATAAACAAACGAGAGGACAAGACCCACAAAAACTACTAGTACTGGAATGATCCAATACAAACTGAAGAGACATTTAGTATGTTTAATGAATATCAAAGAGGCAATCAAAAATATCACTAAGGAATAGGAACATAAAAAACTATCAGGCAGATTTGAAAAAGAACTCCATGAAACATCTAGAAATGAAACAGAGTGGAAATTAAAACTCAATTATCATATGAAATTGAGCATGCACATACCTGACAATCTGACAAGTCTGGTCATTTACCCAAGAGACACTACTGCACATGTACATCAAAATTAGGTAATAGCACTATACATAACTGAAGAAGCTTTACAACAAAATGTTACACAAAGCAGTGAAAATGAATAAACTGACACATGCAATTATGGGTAAATCTTAGCAATACACTATCAGGTGAAAACAAAATACCCCCAAATTAAATGCAGAATGGCAGCCTTTTCATAAAGTTAAAAACCAACATATTATTTAAAAACATGTATTAGACAACATAAAACTGTATTTTAAAAAAGGAAAGCCAGGGTATAATGAACACAGGATGCAAGATGATATCATCTCAAGCAGTAAAGGCAAGGGACAGTATAGGAAGAAATGGCTTAGCCAGATTTATACAGTGGTTAAGATCACAGCACAAAAGCATTATAATATATGGAGAAGAAGTCTATGCACAGAAATGTGTCATTAACCAAGAAATAATCCAACATTCAATCCAATGTCCCTAAGATCCATGCCATGGTATGGTTAAGAGATCAGATCTGAAGAGAATTAGTAATGTGGAAGATGATCTTCAAATTCAAAAAGTTAAATGAATTTCAACCAGTTAAAATAAAAAGAAACCCTAAACAGAGGGTAGTGATACTGCAGAACACCAAACACAAAGAGGACTCGTAAAAGCAGACCAAGAGAAAAGCCAGATTACTTAAAGAACAACAATTAGACCAATAAAGTTTCATTAACAACAAGGGAAGTTAGAAGACTGAAGAATAACAGTTTCAAAGTGTCGAGAAAAACTTGTTATCTAAGCAAAACTTCCTTTTAAAAATGAGAGTCAATGTTCACATAAAGACTCATACATATACAAATCTTCTAATATTCTTTTTTTTTTTTTAACGTTTATTTATTATTGAGAGACAGACACAGAGCGTGAGCAGGGGAGGAGCAGAGAGCGGCGGGAGACACAGAATCTGAAGCAGGCTTCAGGCTCTGAGAGGACAGCACAGAGCCTGACGCGGGGCTTGAACTCACGAACTGTGAGATCAACGACCTGAGCCGAAGTCAGACGCTTAACGGACTAGGCCACCCAGGCACCCCCTAGTCTGGTAATATTCTTAACAGCCATCTGGAAACAATCCAAATGCCTATCAACTAATGAATTTGTAAACAAGCTATGTTGTACCTATCCAATAGACTACCCACTCATCAATAAAAGGAACTACTGAGACATAACAACATGAATGGATTTCAAATGCAATCTGCTAAGTGAAAGACAGATTCAAATACTATCTAGACTATGATACTATATGTATCACATTCTGGAAAAGACAAAAACAGAGCATCAGAAAGCAGAGCAATGGCTGCCAGCAACTAGGGGTAGGCAAAGGGGACTGACTCCAAAGAGCTCAAGAAAATTTTCTGAGATGACAGAAGTGTCTATACCATGACTGTAGTGGTGGTTACTTAACTGCATGCGTTTGACAAAACACTTTGAATTATACACTTAAAACTGAATATTTCTGTAAGTAATTTTTATCTACTGATTAAATAAAACTGATTTTTAAAACTGAGGGTGAGCAATGAAAACCAAAAAGATTTTTCAGACAAAATTGAAACACAGTATGAACAAAAACTCATCAAGGAAATCTTTTGTTGTTGTTGTTGTTGTTGTTGTTGTTTGAGTGAGAAAGAGCCAGAAAGAGTGAGAAAGAGCACAAGCTGGGGAAGAGCAGAGGGAGAGGAGAGACGGAATCTCAAGTAGGCTCAGTGCCCAGTGCAGAGCCCAACACGAGGCTCAATCTCAACTCAAATCAAGAGTTGGACGCTTAACCAACTGAGCCACCCAGGGTCCCCTAAAGGAAATCTTTTAAAGGAAGGTCTAAGGAAAAAGAAAGGAGAACAAAAAAACCCTAATTAATGTAAACAAACTAAATAAGGGGCGCCTGGGTGGCGCAGTCGGTTAAGCGTCCGACTTCGGCCAGGTCACGATCTCACGGTCCGTGAGTTCGAGCCCCGCGTCGGGCTCGGGAATGATGGCTCAGAGCCTGGAGCCTGTTTCCGATTCTGTGTCTCCCTCTCTCTCTGCCCCTCCCCCGTTCATGCTCTGTCTCTCTCTGTCCCAAAAATAAATAAACGTTGAAGAAAAAAAAAACAAACTAAATAAATCAATTTGTGTACATATAAAAAAATTAACAATAACTGGCAGGGAAGGAGGAGGAACAAGAAATTATAATATTGGACAATAATGGCATATAAATTGGGAAGGCTGAATGATCAGAGTTAAAGTATCCTAAAGTACTTATGTTGTTTAGGATATGGATTAAATTTAATTTTATTAAAGTGAAACTAGTTAAATACCACAAAGAATTAAAATATCAATCAGTATAAACTATGTATGAGACACAGAAAAGTTAAAAGTAAAAAGGAAATAAAAATTTCAGTTAAATCCTATCAATAGGAAGATAGCATACTTCTATTAATATCAAACAAAACAGACTATACAGCCAGTCTCAATAAAATTCTAGAAATGGTAAAATACAAACCAATGAATGGCAATTAAATTTGAAACTTAACAAAAGAAGGGGGTGCTTGGTGGCTCAGTCAGTTAAGCATCTGACTTTGGCTCAGATTATGATCTCGTGGTTCACGGGTTCAAGCTCTGCATCGAGCTCTGCAGCTCAGAGCCCGGAGACTGCTTCGGGTTCTGTGTCTCCCTCTCTCTCTTCCCCTTCCCCACTTGTTTTCTCTCTCTCTCTCTCTCTCTCTCTCTCTCTCTCTCTTTCTCTCTCTCTCAAAATAAACTAAAAAAAAAAAAAAAATGTAAACAGACTGTAAAGCCTGATAGTATTTAGAACTAAATTATGACAAAGCTATACTATCACAAGAGTAGTTCAATGGTACTTATGAAGAAATTAAAATCCTCAAACACTTTCATTTGAAGACAAAAAATGCTGAAAATCAGGGAGCTAAGAATCCCAATTACTCCAATTAGTATGTATGTATGTATATATATATATATATATGTCCAAAAGAGTGGAATAAAACATGAATAGCAATCAATTACCAAAATAAAAAATGCTGTTATTCTGTGATTTGTATTGGATGTGTTGCTAGTAAAATAACAAGAACAAAGCAAAAGGATTAGAAAGGAAAAAAACCAAATTCATAGGATATGGACTGTTGGCAAAGACCCAAAAAAAGGGCAAAAACCCCTACACTTTGAAATATCATTGAGAGTTTTGTATGGTTGCCAGCATGAGATCAATATACAAAAGTCAACTGCGGTATCTAAACACAAGCAACAAACTGAAAATGTAACAAAAAAGTTAATGTTTTCAGAAAAGAATATACCAAGATACGTTAAGTCTTTATAGAGAAAATGTAAACAGGAGATTAATGAAGAACTTAATCTTTATTTAAAGTATTAAAGAAGACCTAATTAAACAGAAAATATCTGAATACTCAATTTGAATATAGGAATAGGACTCCTTAAAACTGTAAAGATGTCAAGTCTTCTCAGAATCATCTTTTGGGTGAGATGGGTGAAGGGAATCTGACAAGCAGATCTGAAGGAGAACAAGTCTGAGAAAAGACATGACATCCCAGAAGATCAAGGAGGGACCTGTCCTACTTGCTATCAAGACTTAATATGAGCTACAGACACATTATGAGCCCCAAACCAGATCCTCCCACATATGAGAACTTGTTGGAGAGAGCGTGCTGCAGATCAAGGAGAAAGGATGGGCTTTCAAGTAAATGGTACAGAGACTGGGTATTCACTTAGAAAAAAAAAGAAACCATAAACCTACCTCACAACATACACAAAAATTAATTCCCAATAAATTAAGGACAAGAAAGAAAGAAAAGAGTATCACTGCCTCAAGAGTAGGGAAGAAATTTTTTTTTTAGTTAAAAAAATTTTTAAATTTATTCATTTTGAGAGAGAGAGAGACAGGCAGGCAGGCAGACAGAGTGTGAGCGCAAGCAGGGGAGGGGCAGAGAGAGAGAATCCCAAGTAGGCTCTGTGCTGTCAGTGCGGAGCCCAACGTGGGGCTTGCTCCCACAAACCATGAGATCATGACCTGAGCCGAATCCAGAGTCAGATGCTTAACTGACTGAGCCACCCAGGTGCGCCAGGAAGAATTTCTTGACAGCCATCTGTTGTTTTGTTTTATTTGTTTATTCATTTATTTATTTTTGAGACCTAGAGAAATAGAGCATGAGCAGGGCAGGGGCAGAGAGAGACAGAGACAGAATCTGAAGCAGGCTCTAGGTTCTGAGCTGTCCGCATAGAGCCCGACGTGGGGCTTGAACCCACCAACTGTGAGATCATGACCTCAGCTGAATCCAGAGTCAGATGCTTAACTGACTGAGCCACCCAGGTGCCCCAGAAAGAATTTCTTAAAACACAGTAAAAGCACTGACCATGAAGGAAACATACAATATGTGTGATATATTCAATTACACCATAATTAATAAATTCTGTATATCAAAAGACACAAAAGAGTCAAAATGCAAGCCACAAACTGGGAAAAAAATATTTGCAAAAATTATCACCCAAGCAGAATTATATTTAGAGTATAAAGAATCTTAAAAAAAAAAAAAAAAAATTCCTAAAACTCAAAAAGGTAAATGAACAGCACATATGAAAAGACACTTCACAGAAGAAACAGGAATGGCCAATAAACGTATGACAAGATGTTTAATCTGTTTAGTAATTAGGGTAATGCAAATTAAAATCATGATGGATTTACTATTATAAACCCTGACAACCCAAAATTAAAATTTTGGCAATTACACTATATGAATGCTATATCTCATTTTTTCAAACAAATAAATTTAATTTAAAAAGACCTTCTCCGGAATAAATGTTTTCTAGTCCCCAGTGACCGATCATGCAGCTTGTTTTTCTACAAGCGTGAGGAAGATAGCCTCCGACACAGAGATCAACCAGCATTTTGACTGGTAAGGCACAAGATTCACTAAAAAAAAAGTTCTGACTTTAGAAGATTTATCATTACCTCTGAAGAGTTATCTCCCACCCACCTCCACTCCCTTGAAAGAACAAGTCTCTGGCTCGTCAAATAACATTTAAATGTTATCAAGTAGAAACCATTCAAGTACTGAAAATCCACTAGTCTTCACTGTCAAAAGAGACTGTCTCAATATTTATCAGTGAAGTTTTATACTCATTTATCAAGAGAATATACTTATTCCAAAACCCCATGGTGCCCCAAATCAGAAGTACTGACTTGGGAACTTTCTGACTGGCTCAGAAAAGAGAGTAACTCACACAGGCCACTTACCTGTCATCTGGCCTTTTTGTTCCCCGCTCATAGGCAGAAGAAGGTGGTGAGAGAGAGCCCCTTCGTTTCCTTTTCTCTTTATTTTGAGTTTGCTTGTCTGGGTCTCTCTCTCTTGACCTGTTAGGAGTCTTTGGGGCAGCTGTTTGATCTCTGAAGCCAACAGCATCCCTTCCTCGTTCAGTTACTAAGGGAAAAGGGTTTTTAAAAATTTACTTGGCAGACTCTTCTCCATCATGATAGCACGTCAACTGTAGAACACAATTTCTATCCAACAAATGCATCTATGGATTCCTCCCTCATATGCCCATCCTGAATTTGGATGAGAAACAAGGTGTTGTGTGTGTGTACACTCTACTTCCTGAAATTCTCTGCCATGAATTCTCTTTTCTACCTTTCCCAAACTCTCAGTCCAAGCCTTCAGCCTTTCTAACAAGTTCTGTGGAACACATGCATGTGAGATGTTCCCGTTACCTTTAACAAGGCAGTCTGCTTGCAGTTCAAAATGTAAAAGCCTTCTACTGTCCCTGTAACTCTGTATATTTACAATTTGTAGAAGAGCAGCCTGGCATGCTAAGCATAAAAACTTCAAAGGGAAATAAATATCTTTTTAGTTTAACAAAAAAAAGAAAAAGAAAAACGGATTAGAGAATTTTTTATGAACTACCATTTCAAAATGAAAATATTTCAAACACAAATGATAATAGCTGATAACTCATGAAGTTATCAAAGCCAGAGTTACATCTTCAAAAAAAGAATGCCATCTTCCTACTGAAAGATGATACTATTAAACTTTTCCACTCAGCCTCTTTACCTAGAATGGTCTTCCCCAATATCATTGTCACTGTTCCTAAAAGCTGTGCTAAGTGCTACTTTTCACTGACCACACCTCCTAGTTTCTCATCTCCCTAAGAAGTCTAAATCCCACCAATGAATATTCCAATATAAATTAACTGGTATTATATGCCACTGCTTTGTGTATGTTAGCATTGCTACTTGATTAATCAGATTGCTCTTGTCCTGTGGAAAGAATTTCTTATAAAATATCTCTCAGAGCACAAAGCAGATTCTCAATAAATATTAACTGTTTTTTCTTCTCACCTCAGAAAAACATGCTATCACTTGTTTTCTTCCCTGGCATCATGGTTAGGTTTACATATGCCATTCTTGCAGTTCTCCTTTTAGTGGGCCAAAAACTCCCACTAATTTGTTTGCAAAACAGTTACTAATCAATGGCCACTTATGAGTATTTGTCAGTGAGAAGCTCATAGAGCTCATCTACACCACACACTGGTAGAAAACACTACACAATTAAAACAATTGTTCCAGCTCACAAGGTATTAGCACCACATCCTTCTGCCTAGTTTCACCTGGATCTGCCCACGACTACTCTTTTTCCTTCTTACAATAGGTTCCATGTACTGATGTTAACTTCCTTAAAATGTGACTATTTCTCCACTATATCCTGGTAAAATAAGAAAAGGAATCATACTAACAGTTCATATTCTGACTCTGCATCTTGGAATATGTGAGGCAGGTGCCATTCCATTTATTCAGGCTGATGTTTTCATATTATAAAACGAAAGTAAAGCTAGGCTACGTATTTCCCAAAATATTTTACAGTTCTTAGGAATTTTACAAGTTCTAAGCTTTTTAATTTCTTGCCATTGAGGGTTAACATAGAAGCTAGGCTTGAATTGTAAGTATTTCTTATAAAAGACTGAGACTGGTTGGGGCTGGGGCACATATGTGAAGGAGAAACTGAAGTTGGCACACAAAAGGCTGCTTCCTGAAAAGATCAGTCTTCCATTATAGATGCCTCGCAAAGGGCATCGCTCTCAGAGGGCACCCCAGAGTAGATATTTGCAAAATATTGGGGGAAAAACCCCATAGAAATTTAAGCTTTGCCCATCCTGCTATTGATTTCAGCTCAGTGAGCCCAGAGAAGCTAGCCTCTGATGATCAAGCTTACAGTGGTGCCACTGGTTTTGCCAACCAGCACTACTCAACCCTGCCTTCTTTCTTATGGGAGGAATTCTTTCCAGCCCAAACTAGGATGTTTGGCTATGAAGACACTAAACCAATAGAGTTAAAAATATCCAAGACAAAAACAAAACCCCAACAACGGTACAAAGTACACCTCACAGGGCATTAACCTATATGATTACTTAACCATTAAGTTTTAAGACTATAAAAAGCTCTTCATGCCAAAAATAAAGAAAAAGAAAAAAAGAAACAAAAAGAAAAAGACCAAAAATATGATCACACTAGCTCCTTCACTCTATATTGGGTCAATACTGGAGGGCTCAAGAGATCAACAACAGCCACCATAAGATCCATTGTTTTCATCTTTAAAGAAGTACGCTGGAAACACAACTAAGTAGTAAAACCCAGAAACCAGACTACCATGGCCTCCCTGTTACCTTTTCTGGAATGATTCTTTTTCTTTTTTTTCGAGATTTTATTTTTAATTAATCTCAAAACCCAACATGGGGCTCGTACCCACAACCCCGAGATCAAGAGTCATGTGTTCCACCGACTGAATCAGCCAGCTGTCCCTGTAATGACTCTTAACCTTTTGAGGGATCACTGAGTCCCTGAGAACCTGATGAAAGTTTTGAATTTTCCCTAGAAAAATGAATGTAAATAAAGGATTCTGCATATAAACATCTACAGGTAAAGACTTATACAGACATTTAGGAGTACAGGTTTAACAATGCCTGTTCTAGAGGAACAAATAAATGGAAGAAAAGCTACTAAAAGCAGTGACTTCAAGGAAAGCAACACCAAAGGTAGTGTAAAGGGACATCTCTTTTGGCAAAAATTCACTAAGAAAGAATAAAAAGGCAAGTTCACAAACTTTTACACCAAATACTTCATTCACCTAATTACATACTGTTGGGTTTCAAAAACAAAATAGCTAAAATTCTTATCATTTACCTCTGCATATTTCCAAAAGAGTATTTTTAAAGCCATATACACAGAGTACCTCTGAATACCTACTTGTGTTCTCCTTTTCAGTTTGACTTTTCTTTGGAATTCGATAAACCTCCTGCAATTACAAAAAAAAAAAAACAAAAAAAAAAAACCAAAAGAAGAGTTATTAGTATGGAGTGGAAGTGGTGATTGCTTTGAAGCTGATTGACTTCACATGGCAAGAAAGAACTAGGAAGGAACAGACTGGTATTTAATTATTCTCCAAAATCTAACTTACATCTAGCTTTAAGAATAGATCCTGGTCCCTCAGAAATAAGAACTTATATGAACTCATGTACATACACACATACACACACACATTTATTATGTATATGTATGGTTTTTTAAACACCTACCAGGCTTGTCTGATCTCATCAGCCAAGTGGCAGACTAAGTAACTTGGACATTACATTTCTGGCAGGAATATACTTCCTGATAATCTTCATTTCTGCAAAGCTTCTGCATATAAAATGAACTCATCTAAAGTTCCTTTATCGAGAGTATTCATAAGAACAATTCTAACCTCTCACTTGCCATCCCTACTTAAGGGAAAAAAGGTTAGTAATTACTCAGCTATATAAAAACACCTCTGAAAACACTTATGTCTAAAGACAATGCCCATTATTCATATTTTTATATAAATGCAAAACCAACTTGGCTAATGGCCAAATGTAATATCTACTTACGTATTGTTATTTTTAAAAAAGGAAAGGTAAATATTAGATCACTGTCATTCTTGAAATAGCATCAATGCTGTACCAAAATTGTTCTCTACAAATGTAAACTGTTTTTCAGCCCTGAATACCTTTTCTTGCTATATGAATCTAAGGCCTAGAACATGTCCTGTTCCCTGACAATCCCTCACTTTCTAGTCCATCAAGTACTTCTTGGCAAGGCACAACATTCCCTTATTCAGTCACCTTGGTTAAGTGGGCAAATGGCAAATCTACACATCCTCAATGGTTTATCACATGATACCTCCACTTTATAGTAACCTCATAATATTGACCATACCTATACGAGCTGGTAATTCCATTTTTGTAAGCAACTGTACTCCAAAAAAATCAAAGAACTCCTCTTTCCACGTAATTGTCAGTTCTAGCAATTATTTGTGGAAAACGAGATATAACCCACATGCTATACAACTGAAGAAGGGTCAAGATTTAATATTCAGCTGTGATTAAAAATGACAAATATGAACCACACAGATAAAGAGCAATCTATACGAATGTAGATTTTTTAGAAATAATTATTCAACACCCCATGCGTGCTGACAAATTATTTAATAAAGATGTCCTAATTAGATGTGCACTTATCCTGTGTGCCAGGTATCACACTAGGCATTTCAAACACATTACTTTATTTGAGCTTCAAAACAACTCTGTGAATTAAGTACTATCATCTCCATTTTTAAGGTTATGATGCTTTCAGATAGTCTGACTCCAGAGCAATTTAATCTCCTGTACTACACAGGAAATGGTGAACGGTGGCATTATTTGGGAAGGAGTACCACTTTAGGGACTCACACCTAAATGCAGGTGGCATTCTCTATTCCCCCAGTCCCTCTTTCCTGTGTAGGACTTCCACTGGAACTCTGGCTGCACAATTAGACTGCTCCAGGAAACTTTTATAGAAATACCATCCCAGACAAATTAAATCTAAAATTCCAGGCACTGGTCCCAAGTATCTGTATTTTTAAAAATTAATTTGTTTTGGGGGCAGGGGGAGGGAGGGAGAGCACGCACGTGCACACGAGTGGGGGAGGGATAGGGAGAGAATCCCAAGCAGGTTCTGCGCTTGACAGTGCAGAGCCTGACATGGGGTTCAATCCCACGAACCGTGAGATCATGACTTGAGCCGAAATCAAGAGTCTGACGCCCAACCAACTGAGCAACCCAGGGGTGCCTACGCTTTTTTTTTTTAAAGCTCTCTAGATGATTCTGATGCCTACAGAACGTTGAGAACCACTGAGAACTAGAGAACTACTAGAGAACTACTAGCTTCTCTTAGCAGCCTTCACACACTCTCCTCACAAGGGAGAATTTGAGAGAAAGAACTGTATATGCCTGTCCTCAGCTCAAAGCCACCTGGGGGTGGCTCCTCTGAGGGATGCTTGGAGCTGTCGAGCTGTCAGTGTCCAGCTATAATGGTGAATCAGGAATAAAGACAGAAAGGACAAAGCTGACACTCTTAGCTCTGTCGACTCCTTTGTCCACCTCTCAGAGGGGTTATCAAACTTGGGAAAAAGTAAGAATGCCACTCATCACCACCTACCCACACTATAAGGAAAAACACATGTTCTATTCATTTTTAAAGGCTTCAAAATGACTGTTGCATTAGGTCCTCTGTAAATTTAGGTACTCCAAAAAGATAACATGTTCATTCACAAAGGGTGCTTAGAACAGACACAGAGATACATAAGTCTGTGTCAACTAAGGATTACAAAATTTTTACCTATATAGTTTCTTTTGCCTAAGGTCTTGGGCATTACAAGTATTCATTACAAACGTTTATCATAATTTATTACACAGACTTCAAGTTGGGACCTATTCTATGGTGGCAGTTAAGGTACCAAAGAAAATGTTTCTCAAAAATATATTCCTAACTTCATTCAAAAGTTTAGAGCAACTACTAAAGTAGAAAATGCATTCCAATGTTCACAAAATGGAAGATTATTACTGACTCATGACCAAAAGCTATTGACTTTTACTGTGTGCCTCAAACTATGGGGAGTAAATTCCATTAACATGCACCCAAGCACTTGGGAGCTACTAACTGGATCCTCGTCTTCATATAGTTAAAGCTGTATATAAAATTAAACTGGAAACTCAGATTGTCTATTTTCAGGCCCTGAATTTTTCCAAAGCCCCACAATAATGTAAACTGAGAAGGAAGCAGTCATGTGAAGATTACTATACTATTTCTTTTTTTTTTTTTTTTTCAACGTTTATTTATTTTTGGGACAGAGACAGACAGAGCATGAACGGGGGAGGGGCAGAGAGAGAGGGAGACACAGAATCGGAAACAGGCTCCAGGCTCTGAGCCATCAGCCCAGAGCCTGACGCGGGGCTCGAACTCGGGGACCGCGAGATCGTGACCTGGCTGAAGTCGGACGCTTAACCAACTGCGCCACCCAGGCGCCCCATTATACTATTTCTTAAAATCATTCTGTCTTAAGAATAAATAGCAATAATGGTAGCTTATGTAATATGGAACTCGAGAATAATGTCCTATCTGCAGGCCACAGAATCCACTGAAGAAAATGTTTGAGTTGGCTTCATTCACACTAACCCTCCATGTAAACTTACTTTGGTCTGCTAAAAATTCTACTCAAAAGACTAGCATGTTATGAAAGAACACTAAACCATGAGTCAGGAGACCTGGGTTCAAGGACTAACCCTGCCTTCAGAGGGGCCGAAAAGAATCTAGTTCCCCACTCCACCTAATATTCTTTACCTATCATCCCGCTTTACTCCTTTGGTGTCTACGCTGCCGCTCCTAACACATACACACACACACTCAAAGCTGTAATTCTTAAGGGCCAACACTATCTTACTCTTTGCTCTATCTCTAGTACCGAGAAAATGTCTGACACAAAGGCAACACTCAGTTGTTTGTTGATTGGACCAATAAGTGAAAATTCTACTAATAATGTGCAGAAATCAACCACACAGTGCTAAAGAAATTCAAAGTATTGCATAGCTCTTTTTTTTTTTTTAATCACTAAATCTATACCATCATTCTCTTTCATCCCTGGTAAGAATGCTACTTACAGGCCTATATAACCATAGACTAGACATTGCATATTTCCAGGGTCAGACTAGTAAGTATACCTCTACAACATTTTGAACTCTTTTCAGTGCTTAGAACAGCTTACCCTTAGTCTATCAATCATTCCTCTTCCATCAAAGGCTCTAAATCAATCTCCAGAAATTGTTCGATAAACACTGAATCACTAATAAATTCATGCACAAGCAATGCATCCAACATCCCTTATAAAAGCCTGTAAATGTGTGTGGAGTTGTTTTTAATTTATAGACAAAGACAGCACAAGTTCTTTGATGGCTATTTGTGGAATTCTGGTTTGCTCATTTATACAGCAAGTATTTATGTGTTAAAAGCACATATTAACGGTCTCCTATGTTTAAAGGACACTGGAGATCCACAGTAGCAGCCACCAAGGAATTCACAGGCTAACAATCATGGCTGACAATTCTTACTGTGTGCCATGTCCTTTAATTGCATTCTCATATACTTTTACACTGCTATTAGAAGTATCTTTATTATATCTACAGTACATACTCAGGTTAAATAACTATACTAGGGTCATACATGCCACAGTGAGCTCTATACTGGACCCCGGATCTAAGCCTAGATTTGTCTCTGTCCAAAGCATACACTTTTAACCACCATCACTACTACCTCATAGGCACTCGAGGAAAATAGAAAGGAAACATATACTATCTTATACTAAAACTGGCCTTAGGAGAGAGGACTGGAAAAAGTATCCTGAAGGAAATAAACATCCGAATTGTCTTTAAGGATGACGAGGAGTTGTACATAGAAAGAAAGTGGCAGAAAACAAAAACATGGAGACAGACACATGTGTTTATTCCAGTTCCATCCTGAAGTCCTATACAATGACAGTGGAAGACCAAAAAAAAAAATATATATATATATAAACCCATCTGTGTTATCTTTTCTTTCTAAGAAAGGAGTACTGAATGTACATGCATTCTTACATATCTTATTCTATTCCATGTACTGTATTCTCTTTCATGTGCTTTTGTCTGATGCTTCATAAAGAAAAAAATAACTCTATCAATGAAATAAGATGCTATTAAAAAAAGACAGCAAGATAAGAACAAATAAGAACTCTGATGGAAAAAAGAGCTGAATGTCACCCAGAAAGCAGACCAAAAAGTCAAGAAAGAAAGTGGAAAACCAAAAAACAAAATTAGAGGATAAGCGCTAGATAACCTACATCTAACACAGACATGCCAGAAAGCATGAGAGAGAAAACTGAGGAAGTAGGAAAAAACAAAACACCCTCTCTCTCTCTCTCTCTCTCTCTCTCACACACACACACACACACACACACACACACACACACACAGTTTTTAGAACTTAAAGACATGAGTCACCAGATGGAAGAAATGAGAGCACCTACCACAACAAAGGAATCGAAATGGCATCAGACTTCAATAGACAGCAACACTGTAAGCTAGAAAATGATACAATGTCTTGAACATTTTAAAGAAAAATTTATTTTCAAATGATAATTATGATTTGCCTAACAAGCAAGAACAAAATAGAGGCATTTTTCAGATCGACAAGGTCTCAAAATTTTTTACCAGAAGAGAATGTTGAAAACCAAGACTATATGGGGCGCCTGGGTGGCTCAGTCGGTTAAGTGTCCGACTTGGACCCAGGTCACAATCTCGCGGTCCGGGAGTTCGAGCCCCGCGTCACGCTCTGGGCTGATGGCTCAGAGCCTGGAGCCTGCTTCCGATTCTGTGTCTCCCTCTCTCTCTGCCCCTCCCCCGTTCATGCTCTGTCTCTCTCTGCCTCAAAAATAAATAAACGTTAAAAAAAAAAAAAAGAAAACCAAGACTATGGAGGGTCTAAGATTCAAGATTCTCAATGTGTCAAACATTTATTTATTATTATTTTTTTTAACGTTTATTTATTTTTGGGACAGAGAGAGACAGAGCATGAACGGGGGAGGGGCAGAGAGAGAGGGAGACACAGAATCGGAAGCAGGCTCCAGGCTCTGAGCCATCAGCCCAGAGCGTGACGCGGGGCTCGAACTCCCGGACCGCGAGATCGTGACCTGGCTGAAGTCGGACGCTCAACCGACTGCGCCACCCAGGCGCCCCTGTCAAACATTTATTAATTAGCTACAGTGTAAATAGTACCACACAAGATACTTTAAAACAAAAGAAAGCAAAAACAACTAACAGTTCCTGAGAGAGTGATGGGAAAACGCTGAAAAGTAATGTAAATGAATTACTTAGCACTTAGAATATGATACAGGCATATATTAACATATATTTGCATATAAATTCAACAAGTGGGCATTTAATATAGGTCAAGTATCCAAGCTCTACTTTTGTGCAAATAACCAGAAGTAGTGGCTGCTTAACATAACACCTGCAAAAGATGTAAAGATGTCATTCAAGGGGTGCCTGGGGGGCTCAGTCGGTAAGCGTCCTGACTTTGGCTCAGGTCATGATCTCACAGTTTTTGTGTTGGAGCCCAACGCGGGGCTCGAACTCACAAGCCGTGAGATCATGACCTGAGCCAAAGTCGGACGCGCAACCGACTGAGCCCCCCAGGCGCCCCGAAAATGATGATGCTTTTAATAAAAATGTACCTCTGAGAATGATAAACCAGTGTGTAAGAGAAGATTATGAACTTGTATCTAAAAGGCAAGTGGAGGAGTCAAAAGCAAGCTGAAAATATATATCTGAAATTTAGGAAACAGACTAAGGAAAGAGATCCACAATTTGGGAACATCTTAGGAGATCATAACTTATATTGTGGTACTTAGGAGACTGCCGAGAGAGAAAGTACATAGAGAAAAATAGGCTGACTAGAAGAAAATAAAACTTAAAGGTGGAAGGTCTTTATACTTATTCATACAGTATGTTTTCTATTTTTTGATAAACATTTGCCAGCCATTCCACTTCCGGGTATATATCCAAAGGGAATGAAAACAGGATCTCAGAGAGCTGCAGTCCCATGTTCACTACAGCATCATTCACACTAGCCATGATATAGAACCAACCTAAGTGTCCATCAATAGATGGAGAAGATACAGTGTACATGTACATGATGCAGTATTATTCAGTCATGAGAAAAAAGGACATCTTGCCATTTATGACAACATGGATGATCCCTGAGGATATTATGCTAAGTAAAAAAGTGAGGACGTAGAGAAATTAGAGAAATTAAAAACCTTACACACTGCAGGTAAAGGTAAAGGTAAAAACCTTATTACATTGCATTGTAAATGGTACAGCTGTTGGGGAAAAGAGTCTGGCAGTTCCTCAGAAGTTAAATATAAAGTTACTATGACTCACAAGTTCTACTCATAGGTATATACCCAAGAGACATGAAAACCAGTTTCACACAAAAATGTGTACATAAACATTCACAGTAACTGTATTCCTAACAGTCAAAAAGTAGAAACAACACAAATGTCCATACAAATGAGTAACAAAATTGGGTATATCCACACAAGGGAATAATACTATTCAGCTATAAAATGGAATTAAGTACTGATACATGATACAACATGGATGAATCCTGGAAACATTATGCTAAGTAAAGACCAGATAGAAAAAGCTATACTGTATGATTCCATTTATCCTTATTCAGATTATGCAAATTCACCAACCCACTAAAATTTATTTGCAATCTCCAAATCAGTAAGCTAGAGAAAACTTCTCCAATTCTTCCCCCAAAAAGATGAGTCAACCACTGGTATTTCTGGGTATACTTTTTCCAAATAATGGACTGATTAAGACGATGCCACACTTTTTGCCCAAGTCTCTCAGAATCCTTTCATTACTCTTTCTAAAAATGCTTCCAGTACACTACTACTCTTGTATACTATTTCTTCAGTATCATTTTCACTGACTTTATGAAATCAATGCATTTTTATTTTGTAATAGATCTGTACTGTATTTGTACTACATTGCCCAATTTTTAGAACAGTGAGACTTTGGCTAAGAAACACAACAACCCTAGACAAAGACAGATGCTAATGTTAACAGAGAAGGGATGTTTGGATGACAATCTTTTAGTGTTCAGTTCATCAATTAATGTTTTGTGTCACAATGTTTGTTTTCTAAGCAATTTTAAAACCGTGAAAATTAAGATACTAAGAACACCGTATACTTGTATATCTGTGTGTGTGTGTGTGTGTGTGTGTATCCACATGCGTGGATCCACATCCACATATATATATATATATATATCCACATACGTGCATATGTGTGTGTGTGTATATATATATACATATATACATATATATACATATATATATACACACATATATATACACACACACACACATACGCACGCATGTGGATTTATATATTTAATCACACAAGAGGTAAGTTTTTTTAAGTATTTATTTTGGGGAGAGCACAAGTGGGGCAGGGGCAGAGAGAGGGGGACAGAGCACCCAAAGTGGGCTCTGTGCTGACAGCAGAGAGTCCGATGTGGGGCTTGAACTCACGAATCATGAGATCATGACCTGAGACAAAGAGTGTCCCGAAAGATAAGCTTTTCCAGATAACTGAATGTATTTGAAAAGGATTTCAAAATATCCCACCATATTCTCAGGATTTTTGGGCATCTATGAAGTTTTAGTGTCAAAAGCAAACATGCCAAATATTTATCTGATTACTGAACACTGAAAATTTAGAAAAAGAGGTAAGAACTTAGAGAAACACACAACAACTTTGGGTAAAATAGGACCATGTCATGCAACCTGATTCACATTCTATACACTGGCTTAAAGATTAAAAATCCAGTTTCTCAATTAACAACAAAATCAAAAAATGAACACACAACATAGAACACCTCCATGTCTACAGCCCTACACTACCTCAAGGCCCAATCAAAGAAAATAAACCTACTGGACAAATACTGCTATGTACCATAGCTCCTTTCCTGTCAGCATAAATTCTGTGAAATACCTTCAGTGGTAATGGCTCTATAACCAGGATTTAGTTTCCTTTAACAGAAGGAAGAATTATTTAACTCCTATCATCATGTCCCCGGAGAGCATAAGAGTCTGTGGTTTTACCTCACAAACTGTATTATAAATGGTAGGAGTAGACGGGTCTCCATCAGGTCACAGAGGTCTTAAAATCTGACTACAAAGAAAATTCAGAAGAGAACATAAACGTCTGGAGACTTCATAAAATCACACACTTATGAGAGGCAGAGGAAGGGAGAGTAAAGGAAAGAGGGAGTATAATAATTTTATTTATTCCTTTAACTCCCTAAAGAGACACTCTTCTAACTTCAGACAAATGGGCTCCCGTGAAATGGAAGGTAGTAAGAATCAACCTCAGTTTTTAGCCATTCAGAAAAATAGACAAAACATTGACTGAGTCAAAGTTCTTAAAACAGGAAACAAAAATGTAAAGATATTCAATACTTCATGCGTAAGTGACATGCAAATTAACACTTCAATAATTTTCCGTCTGTGCCAGTCTGACCAAGATAAAGTTACAAAGTACCTGTGCTGACCAGAGTGTAGTGAGATAGATGCCTTTGTGTACATACACTGCTGGTGAGAGTTAAACTGGTACAGAAACTATAAAGATCAATCTGGCAAGACCTATGAATATGACAGAAAACACAGACCAGGACTCAGAGATAATGCTTTTAGTAATTTCTCAAACATGTATATTCCCACATATGTAAACGTGTTCAAAATGATTTATATAAAAGTTATGTGCTGAGCTTTAAAAAAAAAAAAAAAATCAACTGAAATGGCCAAAATAGGGAACTGATTAATAGGATTAAAAGGATAATGATTACGGGGCGCCTGGGTGGCTCAGTCGGCTAAGCGTCCGACTTTAGCTCAGGTCACGATCTCACAGTTCGTGGGTTCGAGCCCCGCGTCGGGCTCTGTGCTGACAGCTCAGAGCCTGGAGCCTGTTTCAGATTCTGTGTCTGCCTCTCTCTCTGACCCTCCCCCATTCATGCTCTATCTCTCTCTGTCTCAAAAATGAATAAACGTTAAAAAAAATTAAAAAAAAAAAAAAGGGATAATGATTATAAGGGGCACCTTAGTGGCTTAGTCAGTTGAGCATCTGACTCGATTTCACCTCAGGGCATGATCCCAGGGTCATAGGATCAAGCCCTGCATTGGGCTCTGCATGGAGTGTGGAGCCTGGTTGGGATTCTCTCTCTCCCCCCCCCTCTGCCCCCTTCCCCTCTCACATATGCTCTCTAAAAAAAAAATAAATAAAAATTTTTAAAACGGAAACTGATGATTGCATACCTTTACAATAAAATACCATGCAGTATGAAAGCTAAGTTCTGTAAATTGGCATGAAACTAGCTTCATAATATATTAAATAAAAACAAGGAGCTAAAGAGTGCTGCCAGTTTTATAAAAAAAGAAATATACACACAGTATGCACACATTATCTCTGGAAGGATATACAAGAAGCTGGTTGTGCTGGTTGCCTTCAGGGAACAGGACATGGGTCAGGGGTAGGAGCAAAACACCACACCGTATGCCTTTTGAACTTTGTATCATGTACAGGAAAGGCCTATTTAAAAATTAAAATAAAAAGAGGAGAAAAAGATAACACGCCTCAGAAGAATCCCCCGACAAAGTACCAAAAAACTTTTTTGGCATTACTGCTGTATTCATGGTAAAGACCACCACCTGAGGGCTATGACATCTCAGGCTGAGGCCTCAGGAACCCAAGACAACTTCTAAATGCTGCTCTTCAGCAAATGCCATACCTTAAAAAGCCCTCCCAGTTCACTGTTGTTCACTTTAAACTTGTCCCCCCGCCCCTCCTTCTTCTCCAGCCTTAACCAGCTTGACTCTAATTCAAAGAATCTACCTTAGAAATGCTCAGTTTTATTCAACACACACCTAAAATGTGCTGGGCTTATGCTAAAAAATACTGAAGCACAAGGTGAACAGGTGACACAAGTGCCTGCTTTTGAGGCCTCTCTAGGCCAGTAGTAAACGCGTGTAGAAAAATAAGGGTTTTCGTGTTAAGTAATCACTGAAGAATAACCAAGATTATGATGATTAAGTGTGTCTCATTTTCAGAGTTCTGTTTTCTAAGCAAATTAACTCCACATCTAAGATTTTTTCTTACACTTTTCAAATGTAACCATCTCTTCTAATTAAAATTTTTCAAACTTTAAAATCACCACAGCCCTCCAAGTGATTGCACTGCAGTTACAGGTTGTACTGGTGAACCCAACGCTGCAGTGACGAGTAGATGGTCATTATTTAACATAGGACTGGAAGTGCTAACCACAGCAATCAGACAAGAGGAAGGAATAAAAGGCATCCAAATTGGTTAGGATGAAGTAAAACTTTCACTATCTGTGGATGATATGGTATTACATATAGAAAACCCTAAAGACGCCACCAAAAAACGACTAGACTGATAAATGAATTCAGTAAGGATGCAGGATACAAAATCAACATACAGAAATCCATGGCATTTTTATACTAACAATGAAGCAACAGAAAGAGAAATTAAGAAAGCAGTCCCATTTACAATTGCACCAAAGATAATAAAATACCTAGGAGTAAACTCAACCCAGGAGGTGAAAGACCTGTACTCTGAAAACTATAAAACACCAATGAAAGAAACTGAAGATGACAAAAATAAATGGAAAAATATTCCATGCTCCTGGATTGGAAAAACAAATATTGTTAAGATGTCCATACTACCCCAAAGCAATCTACAGATTTAATGCAATCCCTATCAAAATACCAACAACATTTTTCACAGAAAACAATCCTAAAATTTGTATGGAACCACAGAAGACTCAGGACAGCTAAAACAAACTTGAAAAAGAACAACACTGGAGATATCACAATTCCAGATTCCCAGTTATGCTACAAGGCTGTAGTAATCGAAACAGTATGGCATTGGCACAAAAATAAGCACAGAGATCAATGGAATAGGATAAAAATCACAGAAACAAATCCACATTTATATGGTCAATGTATCTCTGAGAAAGGAGGAAAGAATAGGAAATGGGAAAAAGCCTCTTCAACAAATGTTACTGAGAGAACTGGATGGCTCCATGCAAAATACTGAAACTGGACCACTGGCTTACTGTATACATGAAGATAAATTCAAAATGGGTTAAGAACCTAAATGTGAGAACCTAAAACCATAAAAATCCTCGGAGAGCACAGGCAGTAATTTCTCGGACATTGGCTGTAGCAACATTTTTCTAAATAGGTCTCCTGAGGCAAGGGAAACAAAAGCAAAAATAAACTACTGGGACGTCATCAAAATAAAAAGCTTCTGTCCAGTAAAGGAAACAACCCACAAAACTAAAAGGCAGCCTACTGTATGGAAGAAGATGTTTGCAAATGACATATCTCACAAAGGGTTAATGTCCAAAATATATGAAGAATTTATACATTATACAACTCAACACCCAAAAAACAAATAATACAGTAAGAAATGGGCATGAGACATGAACAGACATTTCTCCAAACATCCAGATGGCCAAGAGAGATATGCTTAACAACACGCATCATCAGGGAAATGCAAATCAAAACCACAATGAGCTATCACTTCACACCTGTCAGAATGGCTAAAATCAAAAACATAAACAACAGTGTTGGCGAGGATATGGAGAAATAGGAATCTTCCTGTACTGTTGGTGAGACTGCAAACTGGTGCAGCCACTGTGAAAAACAGTATGGAGGTTCCTCAAAAGTTAAAAATGGAATTACCTTACGATCCAACAATGACACTATTGGGTATTTACCCAAAGAATACAAAAACACCAATCTGAAGATATACACCCACCCCTATGTTTATTGCAGCATAATTTCCAATAGCCACATTACGGAAGCATCCCAGTATCCACTGATAGATGAATGAATAAAGATATTATATACATTTACAATAGAATATTATTCAGCCAAAAAATGAAATCTTGCCATTTGCAACAATACAGATGGAGCTAGAGTATCATGCTAAGTGAAATAAGCCAGTCAGAGAAAGATAAACACCATATGATTTCACTCACATGTGGAACTTAAGAAACAAATGAGCAAAGGAGGAAAAAAAAGGAAAAAGACAAACCAAGAAAAAGACTCTTAATTATAGAGAACTGCAGGATACAAGAAGTGGGTTGGAGGGTGGGTGAAATAGGTGATGGGGATTAGTGCACTTAACATGATGAGCACCAACTAATGCGTACAATTGTCAAATCATTCCATTGTAAACACTGTGTGTCAACTATACTGGAGTTAAAAACTTAATTAAAAAAAAAAAAAAAGATTAGGTGATCAAGCCAGTACTCCAGTTAAGAGTAGGAAACCTCCTGGGGCACCTGGGTGGCTCAGTTGGTTGAGTGGCCGACTTCGGCTCAGGCCATGATCTCACAGCTCGAAGTCTCATGAGTTCGAGCCCCATGTCAGGCTCTGTGCTGACAGCTCAGAGCCTGGAGCCTGCTTCGGATTCTGTGTCTCCCTCTCTCTCTGCCCTCCCCTGCTCATGTCCTGTCTCTCTCTCTCAAAAAAATAATATAAACATTAAAAAAAAAAAAAAAAAAAAAAGAGTAGGAAACCTCCTGAGGTCCAGATCATCCAGAAAATACTTTTTGGACCACAGTTCATTCTTTTCCCAACTCACACATATACACATCTCTGTTTGACAAGCTGCTCATATTCATGGACCCCTGCCCCAGAAAAACCCCAGTTTTGCATATGATTTCAGGGGTTCTGAAAATGCTCTGAAGTTCAATCATAGATCACAGTTTGCCAATCTCTGCAGCACGAAGTAAAAAAAAAAAAAAAAAAACAACAAAAAAAGAAACCTTGAATAAAACACTAAAATGGTAGTTTCTAAGATTTCAGAATGAATTTGGACTTATTAGTTTCTAAATCAGAAGCAGATTAAGAGAAATCTGAAGTATTCACCAAAGGTACATAATTATGTAAATTGCCTCGCAAAGATATAGAAGTCACTATTAGATCACCAAAAGGGAATGGAAAGAATACGGGATTTAAATCAGAAGATCCAAGTCAATTTTCAGCTCTGTCACTTAGAAGCTAAGTCACAACCTCATGGGCTTATTTGTTTTCTGTTTTACAGGGAATAAAAACACCACCATGTATATACTTCACAGGGTTGTAAAGATTATATGACACTCATTCAAATATTTTCTGACCACCTATCAAATAAAATACACACACCACAGTTTCAAGAAGCAGTGTGATACCATGGGGAAAGATGAAACTTCTTCACACCTTCATTCAAATATTTATGAAGTGCTAAACGACATATCCTGGGGAGACTTGAATGACCAAGACATAAGCATTCTTTGCCCTCACACTCCGTGCAAGTACGAAAGAAATATTATGTGCTGTGATTGGAAAGGAGGTTATGAGACCATACAGAAAGGGCAGAATACTCTTAGAGGAATGGGAATGGCTTTCCTGGGGAAAGGATGAAACTTACACAAGAGACATCCAAACAGAAGTAAGTGTCTTCAGGAATGAATGAATGTGTGTTCACGTGTGTATGAACATTAGTAGCACAGACCCACTGGGGGGGGCCAGAATGGCTTGATGTGAGACTGCATAAATAAATAAGGACCAGACTATATCATGGTAGGCAAACCTCATGAAGAAAAATGGATTTTATTATAACAGTGTAAGGAACCATATAAAAGTTTTAAATAGGACACTGACATGATCAGATCTTCATTTCCAAACAGCACTCTGGCTACTGATCATAGGGGGCACATAGTAGTCATTCACTACTATTAAGAGGTAACTTATTATTATAACCACTATTTATTTTTTTAAAAATTTTTTTTTCAACGTTTATTTATTTTGGGGACAGAGAGAGACAGAGCATGAATGGGGGAGGGGCAGAGAGAGAGGGAGACACAGAATCGGAAACAGGCTCCAGGCTCTGAGCCATCAGCCCAGAGCCTGACGCGGGGCTCGAACTCACGGACCGCGAGATCGTGACCTGGCTGAAGTCGGACACTTAACCGACTGCGCCACCTAGGCGCCCCTATAACCACTATTTAAATGATACCATAATAAAAGTAACCTTTACTACAAAAATCAAGATATAATCCTTGCCATTGAAGAGCTCATGGTCCAGTGAGGGGACTAAGCAACTAATTTTAGTAATCTGTTAAGATTACAACTACTGTATAGAGAAATACAGAAAAGGACAAAGTATCACAAAGAATGAGCTGCAACTGTAAGTCTAAGTAAAGGAAGATTAAAAAAAAAAAAAAACGGAGAGAAAGAAGAAAAGATATTGCAAGCAAAAAGAACAGCATGTACAAGGCCACGGAAGGGTGAGTACGTATGAACAGCCTGATGTGATTCATGCACTGAATGTGTAAGAAACACTGTTGGGCAAGAAAGTTAGATAAATGTAGAAGTACCTCTCATGCCATACACTAAAGGCTCTCTTCTTGAATTAATGGGAGTCTCTGAGATGCTACTAGAGGTTCCTGTTGATACATCTATTTTTTTTAGTGTGTGTGTGTGTCTGTTTTTTTGAGAGAGAGAGAGAGAGAGAGAGAGAGAGAGAGAGAGAGAGACAGAGAATATGAGCAGGGGAGGGGCAGAGAGAAAGGGAGACAGAGAATCCCAACCAGGCTCTGCACTTTCAGTGTGGAGCCCAACGTGGGGCTCTAACTCACGAACCGTGAGAGCATGACCTGAGCCAAAAATCAAGAGTCGGATGCTTAACCAACTGAGCCACCCAGGCGACCCAGATCACATCTATGTTTTTAAAAAGATAACACGATAGCATATAAAGGAAAATATGAAGGGAGGGAGGAATGGGAGCAAGAAGGACAAACAGGAGGCTGTTCCAACAGTCTAAGCAAGAAATGACAGGAGCCTGAATTAAAAATGGCAATGAGAAGACAATGTGACCTATTTAACATGTAGGACAAAAGAAATCTCAGGTGCTGCAAGAAATACCACCTTTTGAGGGATAAGCAGAATAGTGAAAATCACAGGGAAATCCAAATGATTCAGACAAGGGTGTGGTCTCAGAGTAACAGAAGGAAGGCGAGAGAAACGACAGGTTGAGTAGTACATTATGTGTTCACACATTTACTCATACACAGAAATACACATATGCGTATGTACGTATAGATATGGTCTGGTGACAGCCCCTACAAGCAATGCCCCAGTAGCAATGACTTCATCTAGAGCCCAGATATTGGTTTCTTAATAAGAGTTTCTGTTTGTTTGTTTCAGAGAGAAAGAGAGCAAGCAAGCATGCAGGGGAGGGGCACAGAGAGAGAGAGAGAGAGAGAGAGAGAGACAGAGAGAGACAGAGAGAGACAGAGGATATCCCAAGCAGGCTCTGCACTGTCAGGACCAGGGGCTTGATCTCACAAACCATGAGATCATGACCTGAGCTGAAATCAAGAGTCAGACAGGTAACCAACTGAGCCAGCCAGGTGCCCCCAGATCTTGGTTTCTCAATCTCACTTCACATCATAGAAAGCAGAGTTTATTGGACAAGCGGCCGATTCCAGGGCTGGGTAAGGGAAAGTGCAAGATAAGCCTGGAATAGCATGTCATTCCAGGTTAAAAAACTGACGGCAACCTGTCAAAATCACACAGAGGGAACCTAAAGGGTCTCTCACACTGGCCAAACAAGGGACAATTTAAGCAAATAAATAACAAAATTAATGGATAATTCACTGAATAAAACAAGAACCCAGGAGGCTCTGCAGCATAATTTAGGCACTGTAGGAGTTGTGGTTGTCACACTGTACAAGATGGGTTTTCCTGAAGCTGCTGGTTCTTTTAGAACTCATCAAATTAAGGGGCGCCTGGGTGGCGCAGTCGGTTAAGCGTCCGACTTCAGCCAGGTCACGATCTCGCGGTCCGTGAGTTCGAGCCCCGCGTCAGGCTCTGGGCTGATGGCTCAAAGCCTGGAGCCTGTTTCCGATTCTCTGTCTCCCTCTCTCTCTGCCCCTCCCCGTTCATGCTCTGTCTCTCTCTATCCCAAAAATAAATAAACGTTTGAAAAAAAAAATTAAAAAAAAAAAAACTCATCAAATTAAGGCTGCTCCAATTGGCTCTGCAGTTGGTAGATTTAAGGCAAATCTTGTGTTCAAGGAGACTGAAAAGAAGCTTAAAAAGGGGAACAGTTTGTGAAGAAATTGGTAGTATTTCTGCCTTCAAGGTAAAGGATGGCCCTGGGGGTAAAGAAGCCACCAGGGTGGTGGATGTGACAACAGCAGTTCAGTGCTTCCTAACTCAGATAAGAAGGCTGACTGCAGAGTCCCAATGGCTGACCTGGACTTGCTGGCTTTAATGACTGGTAAAATTAATCTTCAGTTGGCCTTCTTTCAAGGCAAATTGAAAATCACTGGCAATCACTGGCTATGAAGTTACAAAGTCTTCAGTTTCAGCTGAGCAAAACTAAACTGTGAGGAATCCCCTCTGCCTACCTTTGAAAACTAAAGATGAGATATACAGATTTATATCCATATATTTCATTGTCAGAACTTAGAAATTACACACTGGCAAACAGTGTGAGATTTGTTTTTAATGGCTTTTTAAAATTTTTTATTTTTTTAAATGTTTTTTAATGCTCCACATCCAACATGGGGCTTGAACACACAACTCTGAGTTTAAGAGTCACATGCTCAGGGCACCCGGGTGGCTGAGTCGGTTAAGCGTCCAACCCTTGATTTCGGCTCAGGTCATGATCTCACAGTTCATGAGTTCAAGCCCCGCATCGGGCTCTGTGCTGACAGTGTGGAGCCTGCATGGGACTGACTCTCTCTCTCTCTCTCTCTCTCTCTCTCTCTCTCTCTCTTTTTCTCTGTCCCTCCCCAATTCATGCATTCTCTCTCTCGAAATAAATAAGCCTTAAAAAAAAAAAAAAAAAAAGAGTCACATGCTCTACTAAGGGAACTAGCCAGGTGCCCTTAGATTGGTTTTTAATGGCTGTGACCCAGGCGCCTGGTGGCTCAGTTGGTTAAGTGCCGGCCTCCTGATTTCAGCTCAGGTCGTGATCCCAGTGTTGTGGAAGTGAGTCCTGCATCAGGCTCTGCACTGAGCTCTGTGCTGAGTGTGGAGCCTGCTTAACGTTCTCTTTCCCCCTCTGCCCTTCTCCATCTCACACAGGTGTATACACACATGCTCAATCAATCATTCAATCAATCAATACATGCCTGTGACCAATTCTGTTTTTCCTAAACTCTGAGGGAACAGAGCCTGAGGTATACTACTGCTTTGCTGAACTGCATACAAGTGTACATTACAAAGCTAATATGGTTTGGCATAAAATTGAGTTTCAGAATAAAATTAGGAAAAACAAAATCTAAAAGTTATATAAACAAAAGCTCTCATTTTTTATAAAGTATATTTAAGGATCATTCTGCTGAAGATTCAATTTAAGGTTTCCTTGGGAGAAGCAGGGAGGAAACAGAATACCAGTACCTCGCCAGTAATTAGTGTTGCGCACTTAATGTTCTTCATTTATTTTCTATTAATAGTTTTAAAAGTTCTGTACTGGGATGTTTAAAAGAAAACTTTTCCCAAATCAAAATAAATCTGATCAGAGCTTGGCGGGCGGGGGGGGAACTATAGCTGAATGCAGGACTATTTTTAAAATAAAAAAATTTTTTTTACTGGGTTTCCTTCTTGAAAAATAAGTATTTTTGTTAAAAAATAATTGAACAGAGGCATATGGGTGGGTCAATTGTTGAGTGTCCAACTCCTGATTTTGGCTTAGGTCATGATCTCACAGTTTCATAAGATCAAGCCCTACAGTGGGCTCTGTGCTGACAGCATGAAGCCTTCTCTCCCTCCCTCTCTCTGCCCTCCCCTGCTCGCTCTCAAACATTAAAAAAAAACTGAAAATAGTAATAACTGAGCAAATACACGTTTGCTCTGAGATGCAGTTTTCAAATTAGAATCTCCTATTTAACTAAATGTGTAAAGCTCTGTCCTTTGTTATAATTTTCCTTCTTTATAGAAGAAGAAGGAAACATTTATCGTTCTTCCTAGTTTTTCTAATGCCAATGTTATTTCTTATAACTGTAAGATACAGGGTAAAATAATGCTTTAGAAGAATGTTTAATAGAGAATTAAAATAAAAAAAAATAAAAAAATGAGAATGCATGAGCCTAAACTGATAAAAATCAATGAATACAGCACACTACATGGGAGAGCAGGAAAAGCTCTTGCTTACAAGAGGGCTACAACCAAAACAGAGGGGAGCAAAAGGAATGAGAGGTTAGAAAATCACCACTTGGCAACCATCACAGCTGTTAAGTGATTTGGGTAAATTCACTGGATGTTGAAACTAATGAACAAATCTGATAAAAAGCAGATTATTTACACACTTCCAAAGGTGCTCCTATAGGATAATTTTTAATGATAAGGATCAAACAGTAACTTTATGTTGGAAAACCTGGCAGACACCACTTTAACCAAGGGATTGGAGTTGACAGTGCCAATAGTGGAACAAATCAACATCATGTGAAGGATACTCCTTACTATTCCAGACAAAAATGTATAACCTGAACCCAAAAGAAAACTTCAGACAAGCCCAAAATGAGGAATATTCTAAAAAATTTCAAAATATTTTAAAAATTTGAAATGTATAAAAAGCAAAGATAGACTTAGGAACTATTCCAGATTAAAGGATACTAGAGAGATACAACCCAACATAACACTTTAGCTCCAATTCTGGATCAGATTTTTTTTCTTGCTATAGACATTATGGGTACAATTGGCAAAGTCTGAAGGAGATCTGTTGGTCAGATAACAGTATTTTGTCACTAATCTGCTGATTTTAACAAATATACTGCAGTCATATGGAATAATATCCTTGTTTTTATAAAATATGCACTAAAATATCTAGGGGCAATGGATGTCACATCTGTAACTTAAGTTAAAAATTTTTAAGAGAAAATGATAAAGCATATTTGGTAAAATGTTAACACTGGGGAATCTGGGTGGAGGAATAAGAGGACTTTTTAGCTTTTTTTCTATATTTGTCACTAGAATGTGTATCACATACAGAATACATACACAGAATAGTATCCTTGCAGTTTTCCTAGAAGTCTGAAATCACATCAAAAGTAAAAGGAATATTAAGAAAAATTTATACATTTTATTATGGTTACATGTAAGACTAGATTGCACCAACTTATCTATACTCAAAACCTCCCTTAAGTTTCCAACTAACCTGATCATGGTCCTGAGGGAAAAACAACATTGCGTAAAGGTCTCTTCTCTCCCACTTCTCAGACAGCCTTACATCCAAATTAGTCAAAGTAACTTTTCCCAAACAGAGTCAAGACTTTTTTTTTTTTTTTTCAAACTAACTTCATGAGCTATAGAACCATAATCATCATGTCTTTAGGGAAACAGAATTAAGAGTTCATCCATAAGAATAAAGTATCAAAATGACTTCACTCAAAATCAGAATGTTTCAAGCAGCCAGACTCTGAACTTTACCACAGTGCAAAAGCAGCCATAGACAGTATGTAAATGAATGAGCATGGCTGTGTTCCCAAAAATCTTTACAAAAACAAGCAGTGGGACAGACATAGCCAAGCCATGATTTAGATTAAAGGACCTATCCAGTAATAACAAAATGGACTACTAATAAGCTTTAGACCATTTTTGCCTTTTACTAAGTCTGATACTTGTAAAACAAATTTTGGGGCGACTAAGCGACCCAGTTGGTTGAGAGGCCAACTCTTGATTTTGGATCAGGTCATGATCTCACGGTTTGTGGGTTCAAGCCCCACACGGTGCTCCCCACTAGCAGTGTGGAGCCTGCGGTCTGGGATTCTCTCTCTCTTCCCCTCTGCTCTGCCCCGCACGTACTCTCTCTCTCTCTCTCTTTCAAAATAAGTAAATAAACTTAAAAAAAAAAAAAAAACTTTCAATGTAGCAGTATCTAAGATTGCTTCTTCAGGGGCAATTCTAAATTTTAAAGGAGGGGCGTCTGGGTGGCTCAGTTAGTTAAGCATCCAACTTGGGCTCAGGTCATGATCTCATGGTTCACGGGTTGGAGCCCCGTGTCAGATTCTGTGCTTACAGCTCAGAGCCTGAAGCCTGCTTCAGTTTCTGTGTCTCCCTCTCTGTCTGCCCCTTCCTGCTTGTGCTTTGTCTCTCTCTCTCAAAAATAAATAAATGTTAAAAAAAAAAATGTATTTTAAAGGAAAGGGTAATATTGATCCTTATGGATACAGAATAATCTCTACAAACGATTTTGAAATTTATTACAGAAACCCAGGGTACATAATTTCATTTTGAAATGTTGCACAGCAGATTCCACATAGGATATCAGTTACAGACTGAATTTCCAAGTAGTGACTTAAACGTTTTCAGCTGAGTAACCCTATGTTTTATTTAAACTTTCTGTAAAGAGTTTAATGCTTGACTTTCTAGGCAAATAATATGTTTGTTGAATTAAAGATAGTCTTGACATAAACATGAAGAAGAGTATTATTAAGAATAGTCCAACTTATCACATGTACAGAATGGTGCCCCTAAATCATCTAAACCAGGTGTAACTGTAACTACCCAGATTTCATTATAAGGAGAGATGCATATCCTGCAGTCTAAGTGTTTACAAGAGAGGCTCTGGAATCACTAGCCATCATAATCTACTGGGTGTTTAACTGAAAAAAAAAAAAAAAAAAAAACTGCCAAATTCACAGGAACCTTACCTCTTCTTCTCATGATCCAAATGAATGAGGATTTTCCACTCAAGTTATAATCAATCACCACTTATAACCAACTGTTTTGCCCTGTGAAGTCTAGGGTATATTTTCAGCATGAGGGGTGATGTACAGTAATTCCTTTTGCAAATAGAAATATATGCACATGTCCCTGCTGAAAATGTAGCCCGATAAATTTGCACGTGAAAATACATGCTCATGTGTAGTAGCAATGTGTTAGGTGATGTTTCTTGTTTAGGTCTACTTTAGGAGTCAAAATGTGCAAGCCCTGTGGAGCCATGGCAGCAGTCCTGTGTATAGAGGTATAGAAAAAGTAGCTCACTTAATCCTTTCTCGCCAGGAGTCGGGATTTTCCCGGAACGACATCCATTGTCGGCAATGGACGCACCAAAATAACGCCGGCGCCAGTGAGTTAACCACCTCTGTCCTCTTTTCACCTATTATATTTTTCATGCATCATCCAACTTCCCAACCATCTTCCTGTTTCTTCACAGAATGCACGCTAGGTTCTCGTTTTTCTTCAGCACGAAGTTGAAAATGGAGTTGAGAAAAGGAGACACATGGTCAGCTGGTGATGTTAACAAGCTCCTTGCTGCCCTGAGAAGCTAGATGGAAATGGTTCAAGTTACAAGGGGGATCATCATCAGATCTGGGAGGACAAAGAGTAATTCATGAAGCTTCATTCCCTTCCCTCCCACCCTCTTTCATTTACTGATGATCCCTATGGTCTGCCTTCACAGCAAAAATCAAGATTAAGGATCTGAAGCAACCTCTTTCAGTTCTTCACTCCATCCAATGTGTAGAAAGGCCAAGTGGAACACATGTCCAACAATGTTACAGTGGCCCCAGAAGGTCAGGGAAGCTTGGAGTGGCTAACATAACCACAATCTTAGAGTAATGCTTTTTTTAGTACGATCTTGGAATTAACATCAGCAACTAACCCAGTGCTTGGCAATAGGTGCTTAATAAAGGTTGGTTGAATAAGACATTGTCTTTTCTGCCAACGTCTACTTGAATACATAGGTGGAAGTCAGACAGAAGTAGTTAACTCTTTCAATGCCGGGATAGTATGGGTATAGTGTAATCACATCAAGTCCATGTGTTTATCTAAAACATGTTCAAATTATGGGTTTCTGATTTCAATGTTCTGATTAAATGTTGGCTAAAGTTCTTTCTTTCTCTTTCTCTCTTTCTTTCTTTCTTTTTTTCTTGACAACCATAATCAGAGTTTTGGAATTAGAATCATGGTAAATGTTAAACAGAATGATAGATGAATTAAGAGCCCCAGCACCAATGTGTAACAAAACATCACAGTTCAGTCAAGTGACAACATTTCTCAGTCATGCAATTCTAGGTGAGTAATGATTCCAGAGCAAACTAAAGTTTAAAGAAGGAAAATCTCATTCAATGGCTTCCTTGATGCTAAGAATCAGGATACATCCAAAGTATGAAAGTTAAGAAGGATATATTTTAAGTATGAATAAAATTTTGAGCCTCAAGTCAAAAGGATCATCAAGCTACATAGTCCTATGCAACTGCTTTGATCTTTCAGACAGGAGGAACGAGGACAAGCAGGGGAAGAAATAATTTGGTAGGACTCAAAAACGTCTAGAGTGTGACTTTAAATGACCAGTTACAGCTAACTGAGTTAAGGATATCCCAGAGAGTAATTCATACCACTACCATTACAATAAAAAACTACCATAGAGAGAAACGAAAGTATTACTTTTTCCAGGTTTTAAGAAGAGACAGGTTTTTAAAGAAATGATGCTTAAATCTCATTTTTTTAAACTTATGTCAACCAGAGATTTATCAGGCAAAAGTGAACTACTGGGTCTGCCACCCCATTCTCACTCTGTAAAACTATGTCTGTAAGGCCTTTTCTATGCCCATTCGAGTACAGGTCTCCATTTCCACCTTCCTTATGAAGCCAGTCATGCCACAGGCTGTCCTAGCCTCCAAACTCAAGAGGGACTTCTTTCACACTCCTGTGCCCTCACAAAGCAGGCCTTAAATGAAGGTCCACCCACGTGACCATCCCAGCATTTCTTTCTTTTAACTGCAATTCTGGTTCCTGCAGTTCACGTGTTGTATCATAAGCAGATTTACTATGAATTCTTCCTTTTAGGTTTATAAAAAGGAAGGATTTCACAAGGTTTATTAATAAGGTTGAGTAACAATAAACTCTAAGTGGTGCAAGAGTAGCAAACAGGTCAACGAGAACTGAAACCACACCATACTTAAAAAGAGTCTCAACACAGCAAATTACAAATGCCGGAAGTAAGAATAGTGCACAACCAATCAACTACTCCTTTTGTTCAGTGTGAGGTCAGTTCCATATGGGTCAAATCGCAGGATCTAATGGGTGAGTTTTCTAATCATAATTGGGGACAGGTAGGATTCAGTTGTCCATCTTACTGCAAATAAACCTGTACTGCTGGTTTATCTGGTTGCTTCACTTCTGACAGAAGAAAGGAACAGAAAAATAGAAGCTAGGAAGTAACCTGTTCCCACAGGGTCCTCAAGACCTGAATCCCAGATACAGATCACTTACAATCAAAATGTATCACATCTCTCCTAGGCTCATCCTGTTATTCACTTCTGTGTTTATCCAAGACCCAGACTGAGTTTTCTGCAAAGCAAACCCTGTACAACTTGCTACATTTTTAATGACAGATTACGTATGTATTAGGCGTAAGGGTTCCACACCTCTCTATTTTCCTCTAGATAACATCTTTTGACCAAAGAAGTAGGCATTTAAAGGCAGGCCTATTTCAGAAACAATAATGGAACTGAACACCAACTAGCTCCATATAAAGTTGTTTTACTGGAATAGATATTTGTGTTCAATCATTTTTGATAAGAAGTTGCTGAATTACCTTGGTTTTCCAGTTATAGTTAATTTTTAAAAATTAATTTCTAGTTAATCCAATATATTAATTTCCAATTACTTTAAACACTGACTTTTTTTCTTACATACACTCTTACAAAGAATTTTCAAATGTAGAATCATATGTTTGTAACTCAACGTATTTCTGGTTTTGGTTTTAATGTAAGGTGCACTTAAATAACTGAAGTCACTGAGCACCTGGGTGGCTCAGTTGGTTAAGCGTCCAACTTTGGCTCAGGTCATGATCACACTGTTGGTGAGTTTGAGCCCCACATTGGGCTCTATGTGATCAGCCGGGAGCCTGGAGCCTGCTTCGGATTCTGTGTCTCCCTCTCTCTCTGTCCTTCCCCCACTTGTACTGTCTCTGTCTCTCAAAAAATGAGTAAATGTTTAAAAAACTACAAAAAAAAAAAAAAAAAAAACTGAAGTCACTGCTGCGATACGCTTTTCTAAATGAAGAAAAGGGGATATCTGTATATTAGTTTGGCTGGTATATCTCTTGCCAAGGTTTAAAAGATTTGAGACATTTGTAATTAGTTATCAGTAAGAGAGATGGTACTCCATTTTTCAAATATATGTATAGCTAGAAAAGTAGGTAATTCAACTTAAGATTTGTGGAACTCTAGACCTGAGTAATTCAGGTTAAAATAAACAGAAATGTTTCCTTACCTTTAGGTCTTTCCAACTATCCAGGAGCTTGGTGGCCAAATCACTTATATCTACTGTTTTATCTGGCTGTTCCTGGCTCCTCTCACTCTCCACATCAGATACACCCTCCTCTTCATCTTGGGATGGTGTTTCCTCAGCAATAGTTTCTTCCAGTTTCGTGCCATTGCCTTCTTTAGGCTCTATTTCAACATCAGCCTCTGGTTCAGATATGGGTAGCTTACTGGCTTCCATGGCGATTTCACTCTCAACTTTAGACTCTGGCAGCTGTTGTGTGAGTAGCTGTTGTGACTGTAACTCTTCCTCTTCTTCTACAGGGACGTGTTCTAACTGGTCAAGGTCCTCTTTGCCATCCTTGCCTTCCAGCTCACTGGTAGCATCAGATATTGCACTGTCCATGCTATTTTCACTTATAATTTTAAGTCTGCGAAACATGAGCTTCTTGGGGGTATCTGTGTCAGCTTCTGTGCTTAGCTTGGTGGAAGGATCAGGAGTGTTGAGTGGTGTGTGAGCACGTGACGTATTCTCACTTGAATACCCATCTCCTTCACTCAATGGAGGAATGGCAGTTTTGGTCTGAGACCAGCGTTGAATAATTGGAAGTACTTTGCTTTCCTCCAACATATTTTTAGTAGGAATGGGTAAGTGTTCCAAAGTCTTTATAATCTGATTAAACACAATAAAAAAAAAAAATCTCATCACTTTACACAGTTGACTTTTCAAACCTCTGGATGGGACTCAGATCATTTTTGCAAGAGCAGCGGGGTTTCTTTACTGTCTTATTCAGACCAAAGTCTTTATAACTACAGAAGGATTTAAATGTCATAATATTATTTTCCTCCAAAAAGGAAAGAAAACTGTTTTAAGACTGACCAGCAAAAATAAAAATGTGGGCAGGTAACTGCTCACAATATTAAACAGAACCAATTAATATCCTCCACCAGTGCTTCTCAAACCTGAGATTAAAAAAAAAAAAAAA
>NW_024412424.1:5497347-5594271 GCF_014898765.1 Herpailurus yagouaroundi
AAAAAAAAAAAGTCAACTGCATTTCCATAATCCAGCAGTTAGAAAGCACAAGCAAATAAAACATACCATTTACAAAAACAAAACCAACATCAAAATATGAGAGCTAGGTTATCTTACTGGTTATCCATCTGGAGAGCAAGTAAAAATGGATCCTTATTTCATATTTAACCCAAAAGTCAATTCCAGATGGATTAAAGACTTCAATATGAAAGGCAAAACATGGAAAGATTTAGAATAAAATATAGAATGATACATCATCTTTAGTACATGCCCATGTGATAGAAAAAATGTTCTTAAAATTCAAAGTGCAAACCAAAGGGGTCAAAACTCAGCTCCTTTGAAACTTTGTCGTCAAAAGACAAAAAGTGAAAGGAAAAATCATAAACTGGACAGAAAGACCTGCAACACACATAACAACAAAAGTATCTACACCCCAGTATAGTGGTACTAACCACATACAACTGGCAAGTACTTAAAATGTAACTAGGCCAAATTAAGATGTGTGTAAGTATGAAAAAGACACCAGATTGCAAAGAGTTAGTACAAAAAAAAAAAAAATATATATATATATATATATATATATATGCATGTATTACATGTTGAAATGATAATATCTTGGTAAGTATATTGTATTATTAAGTAAAAAATATAAAAAATAATTTGGCCTGTTTCTTATCACTATTTTAAATGAGGCTTCTAGAACATTTGAAATTACATTTTGACTTGCATTTTATTTCTGTTGGACAGCACTGATCTAGAATATATAACAAACTCGTGCAAATCAGGGGAAAAAAACAATTTTTTAAATTGGCAAATATCACCAAAGAGGACAAATTAATAGCTTAGAAACATTGAAAAGATGTTTTAGGGAAATCAGATACGATGCAGTGTTAGTGGGAGTGTTAATTAGTATAACAGCTTTGGAAAACAATTTGACTTTACCTAGTAAAGATGAGTATGGGCATACCCTACAACCCAACAACTACACTCTTAGATATGCAAACTAGAGAAACTTGCACGTGTACCACAAAGGCCATGTTTGGAAATGTTCTTAGCAGTATTGGCAAATGTCCCATCAACTGTAGTGTATTTATGTAAGGAATGATTAAACAGCATTTGAAAACGGGCTCCTGGGTGGCTAAGTTGGTTAAGTGTCCAAGTTCAGCTCAGGTCATGATTTCACAGTTCATGAGTTCAAGCCCCACATTGAGCTTTCCACTCTCAGCCCAGAGCCTGCTTCAAATCCTCTGTATCCCTCTCTCTCTGCCCCCGCCCCCCCAAAGAATAAAAAATAAGATGAAATTTCCAGCTACACCTATCAAAATGGTTAAATCTCAGGAACAGGGGTGCCTGGGTGGCTCTGTCAGTTAAGCGTCCCACTTTGGCTCAGGCCATGATCTCATGGTTTATGGGTTCAAGTCCCACATCGGGCTGTGTGCTGACAGCTTGGAGCCTGCTTGGATTCTGTGTGTGTCTCTCTCTCTGTACCCCTCCCCTGCTCATGGTCTGTATCTCAAAAAATAATAATAAAAATAAGGTTAAAAAATAAAAAATAAACATAATAAGCAGGAAAAAAAGACATAAAAGGATATATAATTTTTTTTCTATTTATATGAAGTTTTACAAGTCAAAATTAACATTATGCAGGGATTTAAACAAGAAAATTCAGGGGTGCCTTGGTAGCTCAGTCAGTTAAGCATCTGAAGCTTGATTTTGGCTCAGGTCATGATCTCATGGTTCATAAGATGGAGCCCCACATCAGACTCTGCACTGACAGTGTGGAACCTCCTTGAGATTCTCTTTCTCTCTCTGCCCCTCCCCCCAAGAGTAAATAAATAAACATTTTTTAAAAAAACATGTCAAAACTCAAAGGGAAAAAAACTGAAGGGAGAAGTAAAAAAATTCAGGTCCTTTTTTTTTTCTATAGGGGGAAAAGGAATCATATGGAAGCATCCAGGAGGTTTCAGAGAATCACTAAAGCTCTATTTCTTAAACTAGGTTGTAAGTACATAGTTGTTTTACTGTTATTTTGTCTACCCTCTGCTTGATTAATAATTGTATCTACTTACTATTTTTTTTTTTTAATTTTTTTTAAGTTTATTTTTGGGAGAGAGAGAGAGAGTGAGAGGGGGAGGGGCAGAGAGAGATTGGGAGATTGGGAGAGAAAGAATCTATAGCAGGCTCTGCACTGCCAGTGTGGAGCCCGATGTGGGGCTCGAACTCATAAACCATGAGATCGTGACCTGAGCTGAGACAAGGAGTTGAACACTTAACTGACTGAGCCACCCAGGTGCCCCATCTACTTACTATTTAATAAAAATTTGTGTGTATCCTTTGACTCAGCAAATTCTATTTCTGAAATTCTAGTATATAGAAATAAAAATACTTGTACAAAGAATAAATGTACAAAGATATTAATTGTATTGTTACTTATATTGGGGGAAATAAAGAGAATGCTCCTAAACAATGGAATGGAAGAATACATTTTGTAATATTCATACCAAGGAATGTTAATGCTGTCATTTAAAAGAATGAATTTTTGGAATGCAAGCTGGTGCAGCCACTCTGAAAAACAGTATGGAGGTTCCTCAAAAAACTAAAAATAGAACTACCCTACGACCCAGCAATTGCACTACTAGGCATTCATCCAAGGGATACAGATGTGCTGTTTCGAAGGGACACATGCACCCCCATGTTTATAGCAGTGCTATCAACAATACCCAAAGTATGGAAAGAGCCCAAATGTCCATCGATGGATGAATGGATAAAGAAGATGTGATATATGTATGTATATATATATATATATATATATATATATATATATATATATATATATGCATGCAATGGAGTATTACTCAGCAATCAAAAAGAATGAAATCTTGCCATTTGCAACTATGTGGATGGAACTGGAGGGTATTATGCTAAGTGAAATTAGTCAGAGAAAGGCAAAAATCATATGACTTCATTCATAGGAGGACTTTAAGAGACAAAACAGATGAACATAAGGGAAGGGAAACAAAAATAATAGGGAGGGGGACAAAACAGAAGAGACTCATAAATATGGAGAACAAACAGAGGGTTACTGGAGGGGTTGTGGGAAGGGGGATGGACTAAATGGGTGAGGGGCATTAAGGAATCTACTGAAATCATTGCTTCACTATATACCAACTAATTTGGATGTAAATTTTAAAAAATAAAAAATAAATCAAAAAATAATAAAGAATGAATTTTCTTAGGGGCACCTGGGTGGCTCAGTCGGTTGAGCATCCAACTTCGGCTCAGGTCATGACTTTGCGGTTTGTGAGTTTGAGCCCCGTGTCGGGCTCTGTGCTGGCAGCTCAGAGCCTGGAGCCTGCTTCGGATTCTGTGTCTCCCTCTCTGCCCCTCCCCTGCTCGTGCTCTGTCTCTCAAAAATAAATAAACATTGAAAAAAAATTTTTTTAATAAAATAAAGGAATGAATTTTTGCTATACTAGATGTTCTAGAGGAGTTTCCATGAGGTTTTGGGATTTGTTGAATGGGAAAAGCTTAAGATGCTTAAACCTCTATATACATGCATTAAAAAAAATTTTTTTTTTCATACAGAGAAAGATACAAGTGGATATACGCTGTCTAGTTATCTTTTTTTGGACATTATTTTAAAGTTTATTTATTTATTGAGAGAGAGTATGCACACACAAATGGTGGAGGGGCAGAGAGAGAGAATCCCAAGGAGGCTCTATGCTGACAGCACAGAGCCTGTCATGGGGCTCGATCCCATAAACTGTGAGATCATAACCTGAACTGAGATCAAGAGTGGGACACTTAACTGGCTGAGCCACCCAAGTGCCTCTAGTTATCTTGATTTGAGAGTTAGGAGAAATGAAGGAAGGAAGAAATGATAGGAAAAAAAGAAAATTACCACCACATCCCAGTAAATATATTGTGATCCTGTGTATATATAAAACTACAGATGTTTGTATATATTTAGAGATCCATTAAGAAATTGGGAGAAAAAAATAGAGTTGAATATAGATTTACTGACACAGGGATATCAACTGAAAAAAGTTAAGTTCCAGAGTAGTATGTGTTCGGAGTCATACTAGTCATTTCAATTAAGCCAAAAGCCATATATATGCATATTCATGTAAGAGCTTTTATAAATATATCTGAACAATGAAAGATGCGGAGTATTATATTGTCTGTTAATATTGCTGATGGTTTGGATGCAGGAAGTGAGAGAAAAACAGATAAATCCTAAATTTTTTACCTCAGCAACTGATGACTGACGGAGACTGGTGGAGACTTATGGAGACTGGGGGAGAAATAGGTCAGGGGATGTGGGATTAATAATTCTGCTTTGAACATATTAAGGCAGAGAATGTTGCTAAACATTCAAATGGAGATACAAAGTGACCAGTTCAACAATACCAGTCAGGAATTTAGAGGAATGCTATAGATACAAACACATAGATTTTGAAGTCATCAGTGTACAAGTCTGCATGAGATCTACTAGGGAGAAAGTATAGCTAGAGAAAAGGGCAGGTAAAAGGACAGGGCCCAGGATTGAGCATTTGGGAACATTAGTATTTACAGGTCATAAAGAATGATAAGCCACCAAAGGGACAAAGGTGAAGAAAACAGGAGAGTGTGGTCTTGTGGAAGCCATGAGAAGAAAGCTTTTAAATGAATGAAGAGAGAAATTCAGAAGCGATATGCTTCCCACTCTTAACTAGTTTTCATATTTATCTTTGTATGTTATCAGTTGCTACATAATAAAACAGTGATTTAAAATAAAAAATAGTCATGGGGCACCTGGATGGCTCAGTTGGTTAAGTGGCTGACTTCGGCTCAGGTCATGATCTCACGGTTCAAGTCCCGCGTCAGGCTCTGTGCTGACAGCTCAGAGCCTGGAGCCTGCTTCAGATTCCGTGTCTCCCTGTCTCTCTGCCCCTTCCCTGCTCACACTCTGTCTCTCTTGCTCTCTCAAAAATAAACATAAAAAATTTATTTAATAAAATAAAAAAGTCATTTATTGTGCTTACAAATTTTCAGCCTGGTCAGGACTCAGGCAAGGAAGGTTAGTCTCTGCCCCACATGGGATCACCTGGGACAGTTCTACTGAAAGCTAGCAGTTTTGTTTCCAAGGTGGCTCACACATGCTGCAGTCAAGTTGGTACAGGCTGTTGGGTGGCAGCTCAGCCAAGGCCGAGGACCAAGGCCCTTAGTTCTTCCTGTTAGACCTCTTCATGTGGCCTGGGCTTTTTCATAGTATAGTAGCTATTTCTAACAGTGGGCCTCCTAAGAAAGAGCTGAGTTAAAAACTACATTTTATGACCGAGCCTTAAGTCACATAGCATTTACTTCCATTATACTCTATTAATTGAAGCAATCACAAGACCCACCCAAGTTCAAGGGGAAAGAACACAACTCCACCTCTTAATGGGGGAGTGGTGAGGTTTTGGAAGAGCACTTTGGATGGGAAACATCATTACCATTTGGTGAAAATATCTACACAAAACTAGTCTGGCTTAACAGCTAAAAAGCAAAGCCTAGCAATGTCTGCACAGATGGGTGCCAAATTTATTGACAGAGTATATTAGAAAGAAACTGCTTGGGGTGCCTGGGTGTCTCAGTCACTGAAGCGTCCAACTTTGGCTCAGGTCATATCTCACCGTTTGTAAGTTCAAGCCCCACATCCGGCTCTGTGCTGTCAGCTCAGAGCCTTGAGCCAGCTTCAAATTCTGTGTCTCCCTCTCTCTCTGCCCCTCCTCCACTCACACTCTGTCTCTCTGTCTCAAAAATGAATAAACATTAAAAAAAAAAAAAACATTGCAACCAAGTGTATAAGAATCACATTTAATGCAGTACCTCAAAAAGAGTTCTATGCGATATATATTTCATAATTGAAGGGAAAGCCTGGTTATAAGATGAGGCATAGATTGGGCAGATACTTTTTTCATGTTAAGTGACAAAGACCACAACATTATTCATATTAACAATATCACTTAAATTTAGTATGTCCATATAAAAAGATCTCTTTTGAAAAATCATGTTTAATATTACCAGTTCTTTGCATTTCATTTAATTTAAAGTTAAAATTTTTTAATGAAATAAAAAAGTAGACACTGGATGATATTCTTAGAAAAATGAAAATCCCCAAACTTGGATCAAAAAGAATCAGAAAGCTTTTGGGGGCCCCTGGCTGGCTCAGCTGGTGGGACATGCGACTCTTGGTCTCAGGGTTGTGAGTTTGAGCCCCACATTGGGTGTAGACATTACTTGAAAATAAAATGTTAGGGGCACCTGGGTGACTCATTTGGTTAGGCGTCCTACTCTAGCTCAGGTCATGATTTCACAATTCGTGGGTTTGAGCCCTATGTTGGACACTGTGCTGACAGCTTAGAACCTGGAGCCTGTTTTGGATTCTGTGTCTCCCTCTCTCTGCCCCTCCCATGCTTGCTCTCTGTCTCTCTTTCTCAAAAATATTTTTTAAATGTTTTAATTAAAAAAAAATATTAAAATCAGAAAGCTTGAATAACCAGAGAGGAAATAAAGGGTAGTCAAATATCTAAAAGAGATGCCAGATTGCTTCACTAAAGAAGAAAATTTTAGGGGCGCCTGGGTGGCTCAGTCGGTTAAGCATCTGACTTCAGCTCAGGTCATGATCTCACGGTCCCTGAGTTCGAGCCCCGCGTCGGGCTCTGTGCTGACAGCTCAGAGCCTGGAGACTGTTTCAGATTCTGTTTCTCCCTCTCTCTCTGCCCCTCCCCTGTTCATGCTCTGTCTCTCTGTGTCTCAAAAATAAATAAACGTTAAAAAGAAAATTTAAAAAAAAAAAAAGAAGAAGAAAATTTTAGAGGTACCTGGGTGGCTCAGTTGGTTGAGTGCCAGACTTGATTTCAGCTCACATCATGATCCTGGGATCATGGGATCAAGCCCTATATCATGCTCAATGCTGAATGTGGAGCCTGCTTAAGATTCTCCACCCACTCCCCTCTCTCTCCCCTTCTGTCCCTCCCCCCTCCTGGTGTTCTCTCTCTCTCCCTCTCTCTCTCTCTCTCTCTCAAATAGAAAAAGAAAAGCGTATATGATTATCTCAGTAAATGTAAAAAATATTAATGAAGTTTAACACTCATTACTGCCAAATACGCTTAGTGAACTAGAAGCAGAAGAAAATTTAATATGAAAATGTTTATTGGAAAATTATAGCAGACATCATAATGTGGAACACTGGGAACTCCTGGGAGCTTTCCCATTAAAAGTAGAAACGTAAGTATATTGATAGCACTGTACTAGAGGGCCTACTAGATTAATTAATGCCTATAAATAGGGAAAGGAAAATATTACACATTTTCTGCAGACAATGTGATGTAGGATATAGAATATTGAAGAAAATCAGCTGGTTAACTAGTAGCTCTGATAAAAGTTTAATATCAATGTGGCTGGATACAAGGTTAGCCTATTTTTTTTTTTTAAGTTTTAGGAGTCCCATGATCATTCTCAGGTCAGGTGTTTTACTAGAATGATTCTCAAGACTTACTTGCAGGCTATTCTCACAGCTAAGGCTTTATTACAGCAAAAGATATCAAGTAAGAGCAGCAGAACAAAAATATGCCTTGGGTGAAGTCCAGAGAAATCAGACATAGGTTTCCAAGTCTTTCCCCTCCTGGGACTGCACAGGATACACTCTTTCTAGCAGCAAACTGGAAGGATATGTGAAATGTCTGCCCAAGGAAGCTCACTCTGGTCCAGGGGTCTGAAGCTCTTATCACAGGTTGGTCACATAGGCAACTGTTTTGGCTACATGACCATCCATGATAACTGATACTCGGGACCCCAGCAGTGAAATGAGGTACATCATCAATCTTGGTGTTTGTGCGAAGCAATCCTGATAAAGTGGTACAGCATCATCCATTATTCTAGGCATACAGAACATTATCAGGAACATAAAGAGCATTCTGAAGGCCATATTCTTAGTGATTGGCCAACGGTTAACAGGGTTCTAGGCTCCCCAAGAGACATGCAAAGACTGAGCAACCAGACCTACTGTATTAACTCTTTTCTTTGCAAAAATGAACAATGTTAACCAGTTTTTTTTAGTGTTTTGTTTATTTTTGAGAGAGAGAGAGACAGAATACAAGCAGGGGAGGGGCAGAGAGAGAGGGAGACACAGAATCCAAAGCAGGTTCCAGGCTCTGAGCTGTCAGCACAGAGCCCCATGCATGGCTTGAACTCATGAACTGCAAGATCATGCCGTGAGCCAAAGTCGGATGCTTAACCTACTGAACCACCCAGACAGTCTTAACCAATTTTAAAATGTAAGAAGGAAAGAATCCCATTCATAATGGCAACAAAAGTATAATAAACTTAGTAAGAAATAAGCACACCCTATATTAAGAAAACTGAAAAAAGTAAAGTTTTAAGAAATGGGGAAATAAATGTTGTACCTAGATAGAAAGATAATACTGACTTTTGGTTCTGGATAAAAAGGGAATAAATACACATCTTACTCCTCTACAAAGATCAGCTAAAAAACAAAACAAAACAAAACCACAAAAACCCTGGACATTATACATAAAATAACCAAAATGACTCTGAAGTCTTACTGGCTTGGGACTTTGGGATCACAGGATGATATAGTGATGATACACCAGGGTTTTCTCTTTTGGTCTCCTATACCCTAGACTGGGTGCTAGAGAAGCTGGAAACTAAGAAAGGCCAACAGGAATACACACACAAAAAGCCCCCCACAAGCTGCTTCTCTAGCTCATGCCCCAAGAAAGGGGCCACCTACCAAGAGAGAAATAGACAATACTTCCCTACCCTACCAAACAACATGGAACAAAACCATGGTCTCTCTCTACTCCTGTCAGCAATACCTCGGGAATGGGGAGCCTAGAGTGCCACTCCCAACTGTAATGTGGCACCACCCCTCACTTCCAGAGGGGTTGTATTAGAGAAGACTGAATGGGAAGTTGGGATTTTTTTTTTTTATCCCTGCTGGTGGTATTGAGGCCCCTCTATAGTGTCAGTGGAGGCCACATGGGGATTCTGGATGTGTTCCCACCAACCATAAAAAGTGCTCCTCCCTTTACCCTTCAGTATCAGAAAAGGCTGAGTGTGAAGATGGAACTTTCACCAACACCCAGCAATAATGAGGCCTCCCCTCCCAACAAGTCACCCCTCCCCTCTCACCCAAGGTGATGTCAGGCATAGTGGGAGGTAAGATACCTGACTTCCATACAAAGGAACAAGGCACTGAGGTACCACTTCCCTCTTGAGGGATCAAGAAAGTCAAATGGGAAGTCTAGAATTTCACCCCCACCTGGCAGTAAGGAGGTGGTACCCCATTCCTCTCTGGCATGGTGTCACAGACAACCTGCTAAAATAGATTTATGTGAGATCCAGAGTCTCAGGGGCGCCTCGGTGGCTCAGTTGGTTAAGCATCCAACTTCAGCTCAGGTTATGATCTCACATTTCATGAGTTCAAGCCCCACGTTGGGCTCTGTGCTGATAGCTCAGAGCCTGGAGCCTCCTTCAGATTCTGTCTCCCTTTCTCTCTGCCCCTCCCCTGCTCACACTGTTTCTCTCTCTCTCTCTTTCTCTCTCTCTCTTGAAAAAGGAATAAACATTTTTTTTAAAAAAAAAGTTTTTTAAAGACCCAGAGTCTCATGTCTCTGAATGTCCAGGGTACAATTAAAAAAAAAAAAAAAAAAAGATCACTCACTATACCAAGAACCAGGAAAATTTCAACTTGAATGACAAAATACAACTTTAAAAATGCTGACACCAAAATGAATCAGATGTCAGAATTATCTGACAAGGATTTTAAAGCAACCATCATAAAACAGCTTCATCAAGCATTTGTGATGAAACAAATAAGCTTGAAACAAATAAAAGCAAAAAGTCTCAGCAAAGAAATAGAGTATAAAGTAGAACCAAATGGAAATATTCAATTCAGTGGGTAAGCTCAAAAACAGAATGAAGACAGAGGAAAGAACCAGTGAACATGAAGATAAGACAATTAAAGCTACCCAATCTGAACCACAAAGAGAAAATAGAAAAAAATAATTAAATGGTCATCAGGAACCAGTGGAAATATAACAAAAGATATACATTTGTGTAATCAGAGTCCCAGAAGAAGAGAAAGAAGGAGGGGCTGAAAAAGTATTCAAAGACATGATGGCTACATGAAAAGATGCTCAACGTCGCTCCTCATCAGGGAAATACAAATCAAAACCACACTCAGATATCACCTCACGCCAGTCAGAGTGGCCAAAATGAACAAATCAGGAGACGATAGATGCTGGAGAGGATGTGGAGAAATGGGAACCCTCTTGCACTGTTGGTGGGAATGCAAACTGGTGCAGCCACTCTGGAAAACAGTGTGGAGGTTCCTCAAAAAATTAAAAATAGACCTACCCTATGACCCAGCAGTAGCACTGCTAGGAATTTACCCAAGGGATACAGGAGTACTGATGCATAGGGGCACTTGCACCCCAATGTTTATAGCAGCACTCTCAACAATAGCCAAATTATGGAAAAAGCCTAAATGTCTATCAACTGACGAATGGATAAAGAAATTGTGGTTTATATACACAATGAAGTACTACGTGGCAATGAGAAAGAATGAAATATGGCCCTTTGTAGCAACGTAGATGGAAACTGGAGAGTGTTATGCTAAGTGAAATAAGTCATACAGAGAAAGACAGATACCATATGTTTTCACTCGTATGTAGATCCTGAGAAACTTAACAGAAGACCATGGGGGAGGGGAAGAAAAAAAAGAGAGAGAGAGAGATTAGAGTGGGAGAGAGCCAAAGCATAAGAGACTCATGGGGCGCCTGGGTGGCGCAGTCGGTTAAGCGTCCGACTTCAGCCAGGTCACGATCTCGCGGTCCGTGAGTTCGAGCCCCGCGTCGGGCTCTGGGCTGATGGCTCAGAGCCTGGAGCCTGTTTCCGATTCTGTGTCTCCCTCTCTCTCTGCCCCTCCCCCGTTCATGCTCTGTCTCTCTCTGTCCCAAAAAATAAATAAACGTTGAAAAAAAAATTTAAAACTAGAGACAAAGGAAAAAATTTTGAAAGCAATGACAGAAATAACACCTATAGGAGAAGGTTTTTTTGAATGACATCAGATTTCTCATGAGAAACTATGAATGTCAAAAGAAGCACATTTTCCAAGTACTCAAGGAAAAGAACTGTGAACCCCAAATTCTACATCTGGTGAAATTATCCTTCAAGAATGAAGGGAAATAGGGGCACCTGGGTAGCCCAGTCAGTTAAGTGGCTGACTCTTGATTGGCTCAAGTCATGCATGATCTCACAGTTTATGACATTGAGCCCTATGTTGGGCTCTGCACTGACATAGCAGAGCCTGCTTGGATTCTCTCTCCCTCACTCTCTGCCCCCTCCCCTGTTCATGCACCCCCCCCACACACAAAAAAAATATTAGGGAAAAAAAGAATGAAGGAAAACTACAGAAAACTTAGAAGAAGCAAGAATTTGTCACCACTAAACATACTCTAAAAATTGCTAAGGAATGTTCTTAAAATATAAGGAAGATGATAAAAGATGAAAACTTAGAATATCAGGAGGAATTAAACCACAATAGAAACAGTGAAAATATTGGTAAATACCTTCCTTCTTCTCTCAAGTTTTAAAAATGATGTTTGATAGTTGAAGCAATATATATAACATTGCCTGATATGGTTCTCAGTGTATGTAGAAGAAATATTTAAGACAATTATAAATAGGGGAGGGTAAAAGGACTTAAAGGGAGGTAAGGTTTTGAAACTTCATTTGAACTGGTAAAATATTAAAACCTGCATACTGTGATAAGTAATGTGTGTATAATGTAATATCTAGAGCAACTACCAAAAAACTCTATAGCTCAAAAACACTATATAGATAAATCAAAATTGAATTTTTTTTTCCAAAATGGAATTCTTTTAAAAAATCAATCAACTCACAAGAAGGCAAGAAAGAGAAAAAAAAGAGAAATGGAAAATAGAAGGAATGAACAAAACAAAAAAGAAAATGACAGATTTAAGCTCTAACATATCATTGATCAAATTAAATCTAAATTATCTAAATACAGTAATTAACAGAGATTAGGAGAGTAAATTTTTAGGGGCACCTGAGTGGTTCAGTTCGTTTTGGCTGAGGTCATGATCTCACAGTTTGTGAGTTTGAGCCCCACATCGGGCTCTGTGCTAACAGTGTGGAACCTGCTTGAGATTCCATCTCTCCCTCTCTCTTTGCCCCTCCACTGCTTGCACTGTCTCTGTCTCTCTCAAAATAAATAAACAGGGGCTCCTGGGTGTCTCAGTTGGTTAAGCATCTAACTTCAGCTCACATCATGATCTCACAATTCATGAGTTCAAGCCCCATGTTGGGCTCTGTGCTGACAGCTCAGAGCCTGGAGCCTGCTTTGGATTCCGTGTCTCCCCCTCTCTCTGCTCCTCCCCTGCTCGTGCTCTGCCTCTCTCTCTCTCTCTCTTTCTCAAAAATAAATAAACATTAAAAAAAATTTTAAGGGAGAGTAAATTTTTTTAAATCAGGAGTCAGACACTCAACTGAGCCACCCAGGCATCCCAAGGAGAGTAAATTTTTTAAAAATCATGACTATTATAAGAAAAGGCAAAGGCGTGGTACCTGGCTGGCTCAGTTAGAAGAGCATGTGACTCTGGATCTCTGGGTTATGAGTTTGAGCCACTGGTGGGGTGCAGAGATTAACTTAAAAAAAAAGAGGGGAACCTGGGTGACTCGGTTGAGAGTCCAACTTCAGCTCAGGTCATGATCTCACGGTTCATGAGTTCGAGCACCATGTCGGACTCTGTGCTAACAGCTCAGAGCCTGGAGCCTGCTTCAGATTCTGTGTCTCTCTCTCTCTCTCTCTCTCTCTCTCTCTCTCTCTCTGCCCCTCCCCTGCTCATGCACTGTCCCTCTCTCTCTAAATATAAACAAACATAAAAAAGAAAGAAAGAAAAGACAAAAGAATTTGAATAAGAAAAATAATTTTGACTTCATAATTTTTTTTTAACTTTTGTGCTAGAAATGATATCATCAAGAAAGTAAAAACGTAACCCACTGGATGGGAGAAAATATTTGCAAGTCATATATCTGATAAAAGACTTATATCCAAAATATATAAAGAACTCCTAAAAGTTAATAAAAGATCAATAACCCAATTTTTAAAAAAAGGTTTTTTTTTAATGTTTATTTTTGAGGCAATGCAAGAGACAGAGTGCAAGCAGCGGAGAGGCAGAGGGGAGACACAGAATCTGAAGCAGGCTCCAGGCTCTGAGCTGTCAGCCCAGAGCCCGACGCGGGGCTCAAACCCACGAACCGTGAGATCATGACCTGAGCCAAAGTCAGACACTTAACCGACTAAGCCACTCAGGCACCCCAATAACCCAATTTTTTTTAATGGGCAAAAAAGTTGTACAGTGACAGATGGTAGCTACATTTGTGGATTTGTAGTGAGCAGAGCATGATGTATAGATTTGTCAAATCACTATGTTGCATATTAAGTGAAACTAATGTAACATTGTGTGTCACCTAAACTTCAAAAAAAATCACTAAGAGAATAAGAAAATTTATATGCAAAATTTAAAAGGACAGGAAAAACTAGGGTTTTAACTTTGTAACTATAATGTATCAAATATTATTTTTTGGAAACTAAACTTCAGAATAATCTCTTCCATGCAATAATTAATTAATTAATCAATTAAAAAATAAAATGACCAAAGGATCTGAGTAGACAGTTTTCCAAAGAAAATATACAAATTGCTAATAAGCTTATGAAGAAAATGTTTAACACCGTTATCATTAGGTAAATGCAAATCAAAACCATAATGAAATACTGATTTATATCCACTAGGATGGCTAGAATTAAGGCACTTATTTCAACAATAAGTGTTGAGAGGATGTGGAGAAATTAGAACTCTCATACATTGCCAGTGAGAATATAAAATTGTGAAGCCACTTTGGAAAATAGTCTGGGTAGTTCCTCAAAAGAGAGAAAGAGCACGACAGGGGAGAGGAGCAGAGGGAGAGAGAGAGAATCCCAAGCAGGCTCCATGGTCAGTGCAGAGCCCAACATGGGACTCAATCCCACAACCCTGGGATCATGACCTGAGCTGAAATCAAGAGTCAGATGCTCAACCAATTCAACCACCTAGGCCCCCAAATTCCTCAAAATATTAAATACACAGTTAATATATAACCCAGCAATTCCACTTCTGAGTATTAAAAAATTCATCTGCATAAAACTTGCAAGTGAATTTCATAGAAGCATTACTTACAATAACAAAAAGTGGAAACAGCCCAAATATGTACATTAACTGATGAATGGATAAACAAAACATGGTATATCCACACAATAGGAATATTAGTTGGCAGCAAAAAAAGGAATGAAGTCTGATAATATGCTACAGCATAGATGAGTCTTAAAAAACATTGTTTTAAGTGAGGGAAGCCAGCCACAAAAGACCATATATTGTATGATCTTATTCATCTGAAATGTGCAAATAGGCAAATCCATAGAGACAGAACAAAGAACAGTGGTTGCCTATGGCTGACGGAGGTGAGGTGGAGAAAAGAGGGGTGACTAATAATACATATGAGGTTTTTGGGGAGGTGACAGGTGTTCTCAGATTGCAGTGCTCTGTGGATATACTAGAGTCCATTGAATTACATTCTTTAAATGGGTGACTTTTATTGTGTGTGGAATATATCTTAATAAAGCATTTAATAGGAGAAACCACAGGAAAAAAAAAGTCAGTTGTTTTTTTATATGCTAGCAATAAACAACTGGAAATTAAATTTGAAAAGCAGTATCATCGGGGCGCCTGGGTGACGCAGTCGGTTAAGCGTCCGACTTCAGCCAGGTCACGATCTCGCGGTCCGTGAGTTCGAGCCCCGCGTCGGGCTCTGGGCTGATGGCTCAGAGCCTGGAGCCTGTTTCCGATTCTGTGTCTCCCTCTCTCTCTGCCCCTCCCCCGTTCATGCTCTGTCTCTCTCTGTCCCAAAAATAAATAAACGTTGAAAAAAAAAATGAAAAGCAGTATCATTAATAATATAAAAATATGAACTACTTAGGGATAAATTTGCAAAGGATATGAAAGATCTATATACTGAAAACTATAAAATACTGCTCAGAAAAATTAAAGAAAACCTGCTTAAAATAAAACCTAAATTAAAATAATGCTGACAAAAATTAAGTGGAAAGATATACCTTCTTTATGGTTAAAAGACTCGATAGTGTCGGGGTGCCTGGGTGGCTCAGTCAGTTAAGCAGCTGGTTCTTGGTTTTAGCTCAGGTAATGATCTTACGGTTCATGAGTTTGAGCCCGTGTCAAGCCCCGAGTCAAGCCCTACTCTGACAGTGCAGAACCTGCTTGGGATTTTCTCTCTCCCTCTCTCTCTGCCCCTCCCTGCTCGCTCTCTCTCTCAAAATAAATAAATGAAGTTAAAAAAATGACTCAATAGTGTTCAAAAGTCAATTCTCCCCAAATTTATCTATAGATTCAGTGCAATACCAATCAAAATCCCAGCAAGCTTTTTTGAAAACATTGACTTACTGATTCTAAAATTCGCATGGAAATTCATAGAACTAGAAGGGTCAAAACAACTCAGAAAAAGAAAAAAAGTTGGAAGGCTAATACCATGTAATCACAATAGTTATTACAAAGCTATAGTAATCAAAATAGTTTGTTTTTGACATAAAGTTAGGAACACATATATCAAAGGAATAGCATAGAGTCCCAAAACAAACCCACACATGTAGGGACAACTATTTGTAACAAAGACATAAAAGCAACTTAGTGGAGAAAGGATATACTTTTCAACAAGCGGTACTTGAACAACTGGACTAACATATGCAAAAAAACAAACAAAACAAATTTGGATCCATATCTCACAGCATGTACAGCAATTAACTCTAAATGAATCATAGACCTAAATGCGAAACCTCAAATTATAAAACTTATAAAAGAAAACGGAAGGGGCTCCTGGCTGGCTCAGTCGGTTAAGTGTCCGGCTTCAGCTCAGGTCAGGATCTCACAGTTTGTGAGTTCAAGCGCCCCCCCCACCCCCATTGGGCTCTGTGCTGACAGCTCAGAGCCTGGAGCCTGCTTTGGATTCTGTGTCTCCCTCTCTCTCTGCCTCTCTGCTGTGCATGCTGTGGCTCCCTCTGTCTCTCAAAATAATAAAAGTAATAATAATAATTTTTTTAAAAATTTGGAAAAAAGAAAGTGGACTTTGTGAAAATTTAAAACTCCTGCTCTTCAGGGGCACCTGGGTGGCTTAGTCAGTTAAACATCAGACTTTGGTTCAGGTCATGATCTCATGGTCCGTGAGTTCCAGCCTCATGTTGGGCTGTCTGTTGTCAGTGCAGAGCCTGCTTTGGATCCTCTGTTCCCCTCTCTCTCTGCCCCTCCCCCATTTGCATTTTCTGTTTTTCTCTCTCTCAAATAAATGAACAGTAAAAAAAAATTTTGTAACTCCTGCTCTTCAAATGACATTGTTAAGAAAATGAAAAGACAGGGGCGCCTGGGTGGCATAGTCGGTTAAGCGTCCGACTTCAACCAGGTCACGATCTCACGGTCCGTGAGTTCGAGCCCCGCGTCGGGCTCTGGGCTGATGGCTCAGAGCCTGGAGCCTGTTTCCGATTCTGTGTCTCCCTCTCTCTCTGCCCCTCCCCCGTTCATGCTCTGTCTCTCTCTGTCCCAAAAATAAATAAACGTTGAAAAAAAAAAAAAAGAAAATGAAAAGACAAAGCATAAGCTAGGAGAAAATCCTTGCAAGGCATATATCTGATAAAGGACTTGCACATGTATAGAACTCTGAGAAATCAACAACAATAAGAAAATGACACAATTTTAATGACTAGAAGATTTGAACAGGCACTTCATCAAAGAAGACATCCAGATGGCAAGTAAGAACATGAAAAGATGTTCAACATCATGCAAATTAATTATGCAAATTAAAAATGGAACAAGAGACCACTACACAACAATTATTAGAATAGCTGAAGTTAAAGAAACTGACCATACTGAATATTGGCAAGAATGTATTGTGCTTTCTTCTTGGTAGTGGGAGGTATGAGATGCAATAATTTGTCTTTTATTTTGGAGGTGATGTCCCAGACTACTAAACTCCTAAAAATTTTACTGAATGTGATGGACACCTGAGTCTTCAAAGGATTTATCTCCCAGCCATTGTAGCACATGAGTCTTACCAAGGACTTTACAATACTATCCATTTATTGTTTATTTGGTTCAATTAGCATGATGTCATCAATATGGTTGACCAATGTGATAATCTGGTGGATGTCGAGATTGTTTAGATCTCTCCATTTTATAATTTGACAGAAGTCAGGAGAATTAAGGCAGCTTTGAGCGTCTGACTTCAGCTCAGGTCATGATCTCACAGTACATGAGTTCGAGCCCCGCATTGGGCTCTGTGCTGACAGCTCAGATCCTGGAGCCTGTTTCAGATTCTGAGTCTCCCTCCCTCTCTGCCCAACCCCCCACCCCTGCTCATGCTCTCTCTCTCTCTCTCTCTCTCTCTCAAAAATAAGCATTAAAACAAACTTAATAAATAATAGTTTTTCACATTAAATAACTTAAAAAAAACCTGTAAATGTATACTGTTGTCCATTCCAAATGAATGTGAATTGTTTTTGAGATTAGAGATTAATATTTATAAACTGTCTTTTAACACTATTATAATATGCATAGCTTTTGTCTGTTTAGTTCACATTATTTAACCCTAGCATATGACTGAACATAATTCAGCCAAGCCCCCCACATGGTAGAAACAATTTTCTGTCATTTTATCCCTCTGACACTCTAATTTCTGCCTCCCTAGACAGAAGTCACAACTATTTGTATCTCAGAAAGAAAAATGATATGTACACTCTAAGGAAGTACAATAATGTCCCATGCATTTTTTTAATTGAGAAATTGGTTTGTATGATAATTGGTGCTCAGATTGTACTGAAAAAGGCTAATTTCTATTGAGTTACACAAATGCTACTTTTTTTTTCTTTTACTGTTTTATCTAACCCAAGCTATTTCACCCCTACCATGAGAAACCCAAGCAAGTTGAAATTAATCCCAAGCTTGGAGCAATAAATTAGTAGATTTCTGCTTCTCTCTGTGAACATCTTTTATTTTTATTTTTTGGTTCACCAGTTATAGTACCTGCCAATAGGACTTTTCCAGAAATGTGTTCTTTCAACTGCAGTTTATCAAATGCTTTCTGAATGCCAACTCCTGTGGGCAGAAATAGGGGATATGGAGATAAATGAGATCATCTCTGTCTCTGGGAAGCTCTCAAACTAACTGGGAAACACTTCTAAACAGTTAACATTTCCAGGCGGTGAACAGTAACCCCATTGGTGAGTTTGTTAGTCACTTTGGACCATACTTGAAGCCAAGAGGGTTATTCTGTCCTTTCCCACAGAGAACCAAAGTAGTAGTCAGCTCTGTGTGCTAAGTTATGATCATCCGAATGTCTTAACATGGACTTTGTTTTTCTTTTTTAATGTTTATTTATTTTTGAGAGAGAGTGTGAGTGGGGGAGGGGTAGAGAGAGAAGGGGTCAGAGGGTCCAGAGCAGGCTCTGCTCTGACAGCAGCAAGCCGATGCAGGGCTCGAACCCATGAACCGTGAGATTACGACCTGAGCTGAAGTCAGACACTCACCAACTGGGCCACCCAGGCACCCCTTAACATGGACTTTCAACAATGGAGCAGCAGGGTGCCAAGGCAGGGGCTGAGATGAAATACTGCCTAAAATCATTCTTAAACATATGCTTCTGTGAGAATGTCTGGCTCACTTGACATGTCAGGCCTCCTAGCGTTTGTGCAATGATATAATATCACAGCCATCGGGAAAGAGCCTCCCTCTCCCTTGGAATGCATTTTTCACAGCTTTTGCATCTAGTTCCTTACAAATCCATGAAGAAGGAGGAATCCAATGGCAATTTAGAGTTGAGCTCCTTGTTGCAATGAGGGCTACTTTTTCTCCTCAAAGGACACTTAACAACCCTTGGTCAGTGAGTCATCACAGGCTGAATCCTGGCAAAGTATAATTTTCCAAAAATTGAAAACATGACTTATACAAATATGAGGGAGCAAGTAAGATGTCAAAGCTGGTTCAAAGAGCAGGTTGAGCAACTGGGTATTCACAGACATTTATAAAGGGATATTGGGAGAAAAAAAAAGTAATGTTAGAATTAAAATGTTAGGGGCGCCTGGGTAGCTCAGGCGGTTAAGCGTCCGACTTCGGCTCAGGTCATGATCTCGCCGTCCATGAATTCGGGCCCCACGTCAGGCTCTGCGCTGACGGCTCAGAGCCTGGAGCCTGTTTCGGATTCTGTGTCTCCCTCTCTGTCTGCCCCTCCCCCACTCACGCTCTGTCTCTCTGTCTCTGAAAAATGAATAAACCTTAAAAAAAAAAAAAAAGAATTAAAATGTTAAGTTAGATGGGGAGCCTGAGTGGCTCAGTCAGTTAAGCATCTAACTCTTGATTTTGGATAATCTCATGATTTTATGAGATCAAGCCCCACATCAGGCTCTGAGCTGACAGCTTGGAGCCTGCTTCAGATTCTCTGTCTTCCTCTCTCTTTGTCTTTCCCCCTGCCCATGCAAAAGTGCATGTGCATGTACTCTCAAAACAAATAAATAAATATTTTAAAAATAAATAAAATGTTAGATAAGATATAAAATTGGTTCGTGTTGAGAGGGCAATCAAACCATAACCTTTGGGGTTATCTTTTCCAGTGGATAATATTTAGCATATAACTTTAGAGTAATTAATAAATGACAAAGCACATTACTCTAAGATAGATAATTAAATAACTCTTAGATGAGATCCTCATCCCCCTTAATTCTCAGTATGACATTGAAAGTACATACCAACTACCTTTTGGCCTTTTTTTCCAAGTAGTTTTTCTTTTTTTGTTCCAAGTAATTTAAAAATTTTTTTTAATGTTTACTTATTATTGAGAGACAGAGAGACACAGAACATGAGCAGGGGAGGGGTAGAGAGAGGGGAGACACAGAATCTGAAGTTGGCTCCAGGCTCTGAGCTGTCAGCACAGAGCCCGACACAGGGCTCGAACTCACAAACTGTGAGATCATGACCTGAGCCGAAGTCGGTCGCCTAAACAACTGAGCCACCTAGGCACCCCATGTTCCAAGTAATTTTTAACAACATCTTTGTATTTCTTCAGCCAGGGATCTGAGCCCTCTCCCAGCTGCCCATCTGTCCCAGCATGCCTTTATAAGTTCATCTTCCCTCTATACCTTTCCCATACTCTCCTATGTTAGAATTTCTCCCCAACCTCCTTATCAACCAAAGATCCCGTGGTTCATTGCCAGAGGTCAAGGTACCACTCACCCTTCAAGGGCAATGCAGTTGGCATCTCCCCTCAGAGTCAGTGCTGTTAATGAATTGAATCCCCCTTGATACTATTCCAAATTACTCAGTACCGATCTTTCTTGGCTGGTATGAAAAAAAAAAGGTTTCTTGGGATTTCACTATTTATTTGCCTGGAACCTCTCTAGAGACAGCCTGATGTAAAACTAAATCTTCAACTGTTAAGGCATTTGATCCTGTTAAATTGGATTTGACAGCTTGGGCGCACCTGCACAAAAGCTTTAAAATGAAATGTGCATTTTACTGCATGAGCCTAATTTAGAATTGACCCAAAGGGATGTTTTGTACAATTGGTGGGAAATTTGTGGTATCATGTTGAAACTTAACATGACTAAATTCAGCTTTGACAATTCTGATGAAAAAAAATCATAAAACCTTGGAAACCAGAAGGATATAGACTGTTATATATTTGTGTGTGTGTGTGTGTGTGTGTGTGTGTGTGTACACACACAAAAAGAAGGATATAGACTGTTAACTCTGGCAGTCGATAATGGGACAATCAAATGTCTACATGCAAAAGAATGAATTTGGACTACTACCTCACAAAATAAATTCAAAAGAATGAAAACTGGAAAACTCTTAGAAGAAAACATAGGGGTAAATCTTCACGTCTATGGATGTGGCAGTGACTTTTTAGATATGATACCAAAAGCATGAGTAACAAAAGAAAAATAGGTGAATTGGACTTCATCAAAATCAAAAACTTTTGTGCTTTATAGGACACCATCAAGAAAATGAGCCCACATATAGGAGAAAATATTTGCAAATTATGTATCTGATAAGGGACATGTATCTAGACTATATAAAGAACTCTTACAATGCAATAATGAAAAGAGAAATAACCCATTAAAAATGGGCAAAGGATGAAATAGACATTTCTCCAAAGAAGATATACAAATGGCCAATAAGCACATGAAAAGATACTCAACGTCATTAGTCATTAGGAAAATGCACATCAAAACCACAATGAGATAGCACTTCATATCTACAGGGATGGCTATAATAAACAAGACAAATAATTACAAGTATTGTTTAACACGTGGAGAAATTGGAACCCTTAAACGCTGCTGGAGAAAGACAAAATGGTACAGCTGCTTTGAAAAACAGTCTGGCAACAACTCAAAAGGTTAAACACAGAGTTACAATATGACCCAGCAATTCCACTCCTAGGTATATATTCAAAAGAAGTGAAAATATACATCTACACAAAACCTTGTACTTGGTTCATAACAGCACCATTCATAATAGCCCCAAAGTGGAAACAATCCAAGTATCCATCAACTGATGAGTGGATAAAATAATTGTGATATATCCATACAATGGACTATAATTCAGCTATAAAAAGGAATGAAATACTGATACATGCTGCAACATACATTAACCTTGAAAACATTATGCTAAGTGAAAGAAGCCAGTCATACGTGGTGTGAGGTGTTCAGAACAGACAAACCTATAGACAGAAAATAGATTGGTGGTTGTCTATGACTGGAAAGTGGCATGAGGAAACGAAGAGTGATTGCTAATAGTACAAGGTTTTTTAAGGGGTGAAAAATGTTCTAATATTAGACTGTGGGGATAATTGCACAACACTGAATATACTAAAAACAGAGTTGATAGTTGTGACAGAGACTGTACAGTCCACAAAGCCTAACATACTTACTATCTAGCCCTTTACCAAAAAGTTTGCCAATCTCTCCCTCACAGTGAGTTTTAGATTGGGAAGTGTGAGTCCTCCATCTTTGTTCTTTTTGTTCATTGTTTTGGCTATCCTGGGTTCTTTGCATTTCCATATTAATTTGAGGATTGGCTTGTCAATTTTGGCAAAAAAAAAACAAACACTGCTGGATTTTGATAGTGATTATGTTAAATTTGCAGATCAAATTAAGGAGATCATTTTATTTTATTTTATTTTTTAATTTTTTTTCAACGTTTATTTATTTTTGGGACAGAGAGATACAGAGCATGAACGGGCGAGGGGCAGAGAGAGAGGGAGACACAGAATCGGAAACAGGCTCCAGGCTCCGAGCCATCAGCCCAGAGCCTGACGCGGGGCTCGAACTCACGGACCGCGAGATCGTGACCTGGCTGAAGTCGGACGCTTAACCGACTGCGCCACCCAGGCGCCCCAAGGAGATCATTTTTTAAAAATTAGCTGAAATTGTCTGATTTAACCATGAGAGCCTCTTCCAACTTTCCTCCAGGTCGTTTTGATAAAAATTGTATTATTCTTTGAGGACTTCCTTGCTTTCTGGCAAGGAATACCAAGCTCATCTCATAACTTTTCTTATAACAGCCAAGGAATTCTGGCTCTTTTGGTGGAGGATGGTATTTAGAAGCCAAGGTCTTGGTACTTGGTGTTAAATCTGGTACCTTGCTATTGAAGGTGTTACTGCTCCAAAGCCCTCTCAGTGCCCAGAGCTAGGGATATAGGGAATATTTGCATGTGAATACACACACACACACACACACACACACAAACACATTTATTAAGGTAGGACTTCCTACCACCTCTGAGACTAGCAGAGACAACCTGTCTTCTTTTCTCGTGTTCCAGTTGGGAACCCAAGAAGTCAAGGAACACTCCCCAAAGCACCCTATTAGTGATGGACACAGGCCTGGCTGAACACAGACCTCTCTACCCTTTTATGGATTTGCTTGTTTCCTGGGATTCTGCAGCAAGCACAGGCCTGACTCCCAATAGGAGGATGTCTTAGATTGGTTTCCTTTGAAACAGACTCTGAGCTGCAGAGAATTTGTTCAGCAAACTGGTACAGCAAGGTTGTTAGAGGATGTACTCAGTAGACATAACAGTAAGGGGGTGAGGGAGGCAGAACTGGGCAAAGGGAGCAGCTGACCCCCAGTGAGATTGCAAATGGGGCCTCAGATAATCCTACAAGCAGATCTGGAGCTGGGGTAGCCCCACAGAGTTGACTCAAATTGTGTAATGAAGAGCAAGCTTTTAAATCTCCATATGCACCAACCACTAGCTATGAGCCTGGAAGGGGGCATATTCTGCACAGGCAGTTCCCTTTGGCTGAGGACAGTTTCTGGTGAGGAGTGCAGCTATGAACTGTCAGCAACTATTATTTCCAGCAGTGGAGGGGTGGGCACATCAGTTCCGAAGAGAGAATGGAATAGAGCCCCCCAGAATCCCCTAGAGGGAAGGAAGTCTAGGCTGTAGGCAGTGGCATCAGACAAGCATCCAGCCCTGCACAGCAGGTAGAGCTCAAAGAGCAGAATTGGAACAGGCAAGAGCAGCTGGCATTTTGGCTGTGGAGACAGACTGGGCATGAAGAGGCCACATGGTGTGAGGAAGCTCTAAGCTAGAACTTCTACCTCCAGTCTGTGTGTTCAGGGGCTGGATGGTCTAACTAAAAAAAAAAAAAAAAAAATCACAGCCTCTCTGAGTAGCTTCCTTCTAGTCCATCAACTTCAAGTAGCAACTGTGATTTACTTTTCAGTGTTGCCTTCCTCCTTTAGTAATTGAACATAAGACAATTGATAAATTGATCTCCGTAAAAAAGCATAAGAATTATCAGAAAAATTCCGATTCTTACAATGGAGTCTTAGTCTGAGACTGGTTATGACCCTTGGATACTCCTCACCTGCCATGTAACGATAGCCTAATATCATCCTGATGCTGCCCTGTGGTCAGCTCAGCCCACAGGGAAAGCCTGGAAGAAAGTACTTTTCTGCTCAAGTCAGGAGACTTGGACATCTGGGACTGTGGGATTTTTGCCTGGTCTACCCCTCCTGCTGTTAGCCCCAGCTGCAAAGACCAGTCACCACTACACTTTCAGCATGATTACTGAGTGCTGCACGGGTTTTATAACTGGCTGTTCCAGAGAACCTGGGACCAGCTGCCTCCTCTGGTATTTCTCACCCAACCCCCAAACTGTGGCTCCTTAATGTACATTGTCCTCTGATGTTCAACCTGGAGAAAAGTGAAGAAATAGTCGCACCTCTGACTTATTTACTTCCTATTCCTCTCTTCCAAAACATTGGAAGAAAGTAAAAATCACACATTACCCCGGAAATAAGTACTGATGATATTTGCATAATAATATTTATTTGTGTGTGTATTTGAAATGGAACACACTATACATATATTTTTTTTCATTTAATAGTATATTTGTTTATCTGATTTTTTAAAAAATATTTATTTTTGAAAGAGAGAGAGAGAACACAAACAGGAGGGGCAGAGAAAGAGGGAAAACAGAGGATCTGGAGCTGGCTCCTTGCTGACAGCAGAAAACCTGACATGGGGCTCAAACCCAGAAACAGCGAGATTATGACCTGAGCCAAAGTCAGATGCTTAACTGATTGAGCCACTCAGGTGCCCCTGTTTATCTTATTTATTATTATTATTATTATTATTATTATTATTATTATTTTAATTTACATCCAAGTTAGTATATAGTGCAACAGTGATTTCAGGAGTAGATTCCTTAATGCCCCTTACCCATTTAGCCCATCTCCCCACCCACAACCCATCCAGCAACCCTCTGTTTGTTCTCCGCATTAAGAGTCTCTTATGTTTTGTCCCCCTCCCTGTTTTTATATTATTTTTGTGTCCATTCCCTTGTGTTCATCTCTTCTGTGTCTTAAAGTCCTCAAATGAGTGAAGTCATATGATATTTGTCTTTCTCTGACTAATTTCGCTTAGCATAATAGTTCCATCCACATAGTTGCAAATGGCAAGATTTCATTCTTCTGGATTGTCTTCTTTGGAGAAGTGTCTATTCATGTCTTTTGACCATTCATTCACTGGATTATTTGGTTTTTTTGGGTATTGAGTTTGATAAGTTATTTATAGATTTTGGATACTAACCCTTTAGCTGATATGTTGTTTGCAAATAACTTCTCCCATTCCATCGGTTGCCTTTTAGTTTTGCTGATTGTTTCCTTCACCGTGCAGAAGCTTTTTACTTTGATGAGGTCCCAATAGTTCATTTTTGCTTTGTTTTCCCTTGCCTCTGGAGACGTGTTAAGTAAGAAGTTGCTGCGGCGAAGATCAAAAAGGTTTTTGCCTGCTTTCTCCTCGAGGATTTTGATGGCTTCCTGTCTTACACTTAGGTCTTTCATCCATTTTGAGTTAATTTTTGTGTATGGTGCAAGAAAGTGGTCCAGGTTCATTTTTCTGCATGTCGCTGTCCAGTTTTCCCAGCACCACTTGCTGACGAGACTGTCTTTATTCCATTGGATATTCTTTCCTGCTTTGTCAAAGATTAATTGGCCATATGTTTGTGGGTCCATTCCTGGGTTCTGTATTCTGTTCCATGGATTTGAGTGTCTGTTTTTGTGCCATGTTTGTCTTATTTTTAACAGCTGTATACTCTTCCAAGTATACTCGTACAACTCATTTAATCAATTCTCCCTTCATTTTGGGTGCTAATGATTGTTCACTCTTAAACAATGGTATTTATCTTTGTAGATAAATCTCTGTTCACCACCATGATGTTTTCCTTAGTAAATTCCCAAAATTAGAATTTCTGGGTCTAGGGATAAATGAAAGTGATGCATGCTCATCATCAAAAATCTAGATAACTCAGCAGTTTCTATTGCTAACAGGTATATATCCTTCTAGACCTTTTTCTCTGGACATTCCTACACATTTGTGCACACACACAGACACACACTTATAGAAGGTAAAATGGTTTCATACTATGCATATTGTTCCACAGCTTGCTCTTTTATAAAAACTACAATAGATCATGAACATCTATTCTCCTAGTCGATAATTATAATTTTACCTCATTTTATGTAAGTCGCAAAATGTTCCAGAATAAGGGTATAGTATACTTCGTGAACTTTCCCCCTATGGACAGACAATTGTCTACAGTTTTCCTCTTATCCAAATCATGTGGCAGTATATATTCTTGTTGGTATAAATTTGCACAGTTATATGAGTAATTTTGTAGAGTAAATTTCTAGATGTGGACTGCTGGACCAAAGGGTGTTAGGAATGCACTGCAGTTCAATCTCAGCCTTTGTATTATATCAAAATCTGATATTTGAGGGGCGCCTGGGAGGCTCAGTCAGTTTGGTGTCCGACTTTGGCTCAGGTCATGACCTCATGGTCCATGGGTTTGAGCCCCACATTGGGCTCTGTGCTGATAGCTCAGAGCCTGGAGCCTGCTTTGGATTCTGTGTCTCCTTCTCTCTGCTCCTCCCCTGCTCATGCTCTGTGTTTCTCTAGAATAAATAAACATTTAAACAAATGTGGTATTTGAGTTTGGGTTTAACCAAATACCCAAATACCTACCTCATAATTACTTCTGACTTCCCTGAATTTGTCACCAGTGATCACATGGTAGGCCCAGACATCAGGAAGTCCATCTAGCCAGCTAGGCTCCTTCTTCACTTGATGACTGTGGTAGTGTTATGCCCAGAATTCGTGATCCCCAAAGACCACTAGGGAGCCGAGTCCGATGCAAAAGCAAAGAGCCTTTATTCGAGCTAGCTCGAGCTCAATCCCCTACCTGCACCGACGCAGCGGTGAGATACCAGGGAAAGAGCGCGAGTTTCAAAAGGACAAAGGTTTTATTGGGGCCTAGGGGCAGTTGGTGAGGTAATGGCTGTGGCCTCAGCCAATTGGCTGGGGAAGGGTCCTGGGGAAGGGTCCCAGTCCTGTTAGGCAGGTGAGGGGGGGGGGTTACTCAAGGGGAGGAGGTGTGGTCAAGGTGAAGGACACAGAACAAGATGGATTTGGCCGGCGTAGGCCCGCCCTTTCAGTAGGTAAAATAGTGCTTCTCTCTCCAAAGATGTCCATGTCCTAAGTCCTAATACCTGGAACCTGTGAATATGTTAGGTTACATGGCAAAGGTGAATTAAGGTTGCAGTTAGAACCAAGTTTTCTAATTAGCTGGTTTTAAAATAAAGAAATCATCCAGGGTACTTGGGTGCCTCAGTCAGTTAAGTGTCTGACTTTGGCTCAGGTCATGATCTCATGGTTTGTGAGTTTAAGCCCCACATCAGGCTCTTTGCTGTCAGCACGGAGCCTGCTTTGGATCCTCTGTCCCCCTCTCTCTCTGCCCCTCCTCCACTCATGCTCTCTCTCTCCCTCCCTCTCTCTCTCTCTCTCTCTCAAAAATAAACATTAAAAATAAAATAAAGAAATTATCCTGGATCATCCAGACGGGGACAATGTTATAACAACCATCCTTAAAAGAGGGAGAAGAAAAGGAGAGTCAAAGGGAGACATGACACTGGAAGAATTTTCAGAGATATGGCTTTGAAGTTGGAAGGAATTATGCCCTATAAATTTAAGATTCTACAGTGTTTAGCTCCATTTGTTCAAAAACGAAAACTTTTCATGTAAAACCAACTAGTAAATGTAGAGTTGTTGTAACCTTTACAATGCAGGTTAACATAACCTTAGGCAGTGATGTGGAATACAAAGCATCGCTGCCAATGGCTCATCTGCACCGCCCACCGCAGCTCTGGCTTCTCTGCTATTCTTAAACTCCTTTTTGCTGGTAAAATAACAGACAGTTTTATTTTTAAGGTTAGCAGGACCATGAGCCAAGGAATGTAGGCAGCCCGCAGAACCTGAAAAAGGCAAGGAAATGGATTCTTCCCTAGTGCCACCTTGATTTTAGCCCCATGTCAAACCTCAAACTGTAAAACAATAAATGTGTACTGTTTGTATTAAATAAAATTGTATTGTTTCACACTACTAAGTTTGTGATAATTTATAACAGCAGCAATAGAACACTAATATAGTCATCAGGGGATTTCTGGGCCTAACAACAGTGAGACTGGTGAAGTATTTAGGGGATGGAAGATCAGTAAAGTAAATGCTTGATGGGACACACATGGCAAAAACCAGGAGTGTTTTGGGAATCACAAGCATACAAAGTTTCGTTCACATGTTTCAGATGTTTGTTTAAGACAGTCCCCTCAGGGGCTTCTGGGTGGTTCAGTCGGTTGGGAGTCTGACTTCAGCTCAGGTCATGATCTCAACATTCATGGGTTCGAGCCCCATGTCAGGCTCTGTGCTGACAGTTCAAAGCCTGGAGCCTGCTTCTGATTCCGTGTCTCCCTCTGCCCCTCCTCTGCTCATGCTCTCTCTCTCTCAGTAATAAATAAATGTTAAAGAAAATTTTTTTAATACTAATAATAAAAAAAGACAGTCCCTTCGGCACAGCAGGATGTAACAGAATTGCTGGTTGAAAGCAGAGAGTGGGCTGTTTTCACCATTTTTCTTCAGGCAAAGATATTACCTGACCTGTCAAAGATTTGGGAACTGCCTTGTCATGCTTATACAAGTTGCTCAAACAAGGTGAAACGGCAGCTGTTAGGTGTTCAGTTCAACAACAAGAAGACTTGTCACTATTTTTTAATAATAATAATACCAGTGTAGGACTTACTAGCAACCAATAGTGGCTTACAACCAAAGTAGTTTGCAGGAACCTGATAAAGAGAACTAAAACCAACTTAATTTCCTGTCTCTGCATTAAAAAATACCAGGCATACTTTCCTGTCCTTGTATTAAATAATATGGAGAACAAGCAAAAATAGCTTAGCTATTTGCTCCAAGAAATACTTGCTCCCAGAACACTATGGACTAACAAGAAGAGCTTACTTATTGAAACTAGCATTTTACTCAAGACCTACTTAAAGATTGTTGCCTTACCAGGTGTTGTATGTAAGTGTTGAATCACTAAATTCTACACCTGAAACTGATATTACACTGTATGTTAATTAACTTGAATTTAAATTAAAAAAAAAAAAAAAAGACTGTTGCCTCACTGTGCCTACCAATCCAAAATGGTTGTTATAAACTCTGCCTAGTCTTAATCAGTTTCCTGCTCCTTAAAGTCACCTAGTTTAGGCCCTAACACTCTATAACTATCCTCCCCTGACTCTCACCTTCTGAGAAATTGTTATGACTTAGTCAAGTTGGCATTCTTAATGCAGTAAGTCTATCAAATTTAGCTTTACTTGATAAATAGCTTTCCAGGCAGTCTTTTGGAAGGTCTCTACTTAACAGAAGTAATCTTGAGAGTGCCAGTGTATGTCTCCTGCGAAACCAGCTGTAGAGATCCTTCACTGGTCCCACTCCGGGGAAGATGCTAAAATTGGTGTGTATGCAATGGAAGCTGAGTATCTTGTTACCTTAAAAACAAGTTACACTGCTCCATAGCCACAGTTCTAGATCCAAGGCCAAAGGATGGTATGATGGGACACTATTAGAAATAAAAATACGTAGGGACGCCTGGGTGGGTCAGTCGGTAGAGTGTCCGACTTTGGCTCAGGTCATGATCTCACAGCTCGTGAGTTCGAGCCCCATGTCGGGCTCTGTGCTGACAGCTCGGAGCCTGCAGCCTGCTTCAGATTCTGTGCCTCCCTCTCTCTCTGCCCCAACCCACTCGCATTCTGTCTCTTTCTCTCTCAAAAATAAATTTAAAAAATCAAAAAAATTTAAAAGATAAAAATAAAAATACATAGGGGTGCTTGGGTGGCTCAATCTGTTGAGCGTCCGACTCTTGACTTCAGCTCAGGTCATGATCTCACAGTTCTTGAGTTCGAGCCCTGTGTTGGGGTCTGCGCTGACAGTACAGATCCTGCTTGGGATTCTCTCTATCCCTCTCTCTTCCCCTCCCCCACTGTCTCTCTCTCTTCTCTCTAAATAAACGAAAAAAATAAAAATGCAAAAGTGGCAATGATACACCTAATATTCACTAAGCATCCTCTTCAAGCAGAGCAAAAACTCTGTAGTCTGTGTGTTTACCTCAAAGAAATGGTATCCTCACCCTGGTCTCAAGTCCAGGAATCAAAGAGGTGAGAAATCTTTATTTACCCAATTACTATTCGGGAAGAAGGAAACTTTAGTAATTTGAGGACATCACTGTCAGCTGAACCCCTTACTGCAGAACCTGTGGACATAAATCTGGCTCCTCCACTCACCTTTGCTGAAAGCTGTGTATAACAAAATTCATCTGAGTAAAGCTGAGCATCTCACTGGCTTTCTTCATTGATTCATGAATTAGCAGCAGTCCATTCAGCAAGTAGAAAGGCATTCAAAAGGAGCTGTGCAAAATGGGAGGCTTTTGTAGAGGGGCTGGGAAGGAAGTTTACTAACAAAGAGTGGATTATCTCAGACAACGTTTCTTTTCTTTCTTTTAAGTTTATTTGTTTATTTTGAGAGAGACTGTGTAAGCTGGGGACAGGCAGAGAGAGAGAGAGGGAGAGAGAGAGAACCCCAAGCAGGCTCAGTGCTGTCAGCTCAGAGCCCAATGCAGGGCTCCATCTCATGAACCATGACATTGTGAGCCAAAATCAAGTCAGACACTTAACTGACTGAGCCACTCAGGTGCCTCTCAGACAAGGTTTCTTTGGTGGGGAGGGTGTCTCATGCAGATGACTTCACTGGTGCTGACCAGGTAATCCCAGATCAACTGGTTAAAGGTCACCTTCCTGGAAGTCACTGAAACTGCAATTCCATCTTGGTTTGCTGTGGGGGCAAGTGACTCTGTTTTTGGTCTGTTGTTCTTTTTTGAACAATGTGAATGTCTTTTTAGTATCTCCGAAGTACACATAGCAGTTGAGCAGCCAAAGCTGCTTGGAAATTCCAATGTCCATAAGTATTAAAATGTTGAATTTTTGAAATTTGGTTACTAAAATAAAATAATTATGATTATTATATAGTATAATTAAAATAATTGTATAATAATTTTAAAATAAAATAATAATTAAAATCTGCATTTGAACAAAATGTGTTTATAGTAGAACTCTGGTATACACAATTAAAAGTGTTAAGGTATTGCCAAATTTGTATCCAAAATGTAGGTACTAATGTATATAGTATGTACCAATATGTATATTTTAAGGCTCTGGAAATACACTGCCTAAGAGTCCTCCAGAAAACATAAGCCAACTGATTTTCTCCTAACACTGAAGAATAATGCCCATTTATCTGTTAAAGGAGAATTTTTCAAAGAAGTTGTAATCATGATTATCCTACAGATATAAAATGAACATGTGTCAAAGATTTTTTTTAACTCCTTAATTAATGAGGGCACCGCTAACATGTTATAGCTAGTTCAAAGGAGAATATAACCCTTCCTCCTATCCAACCATCTTTCCACCCATCCATCCATCCATCCATCTACCCATTCATTAATCTACTCCAGTCGTTCTTTTTTTTTTTTTTTAAATTTTTTTCAACGTTTATTTATTTTTGGGACAGAGAGAGACAGAGCATGAACAGGGGAGGGGCAGAGAGAGGGAGACACAGAATCGGAAACAGGCTCCAGGCTCTGAGCCATCAGCCCAGAGCCTGACGCGGGGCTCGAACTCACAGACCGCGAGATCGCGACCTGGCCGAAGCCGGACACTTAACCGACTGCGCCACCCAGGCGCCCCTACTCCAGTCGTTCTTAAACCAGGGCAGTTCTGTCCCCAGAGAACATTTGGAAATGTCTAAAGACATTTTGGGCTGTATAACTGGGGGATGTTTCTGGCATCTTGTGGATAATGGTCGGAGATGCTGATAAACATCCTACAACACACAGGATCTCCTCCAACAAATAATTGACCTAAAATGTCAGTAGAGCCAAGATTGAGAATCCCTCATATGTCCCCATCCAACAACCTACCCACCCATACACCCACACCCATCTATTTTTTTAAGTATTATTTATTATTTATTTTTTTGAGAGAGAGGGAGAGCACGAATCCCAAGCAGGCTCTGCACTGTCAGCACAGAGCTCAACACAGGGTTCAAACTCATGGAAACTGTGAGATCATGACCTGAGTCAAAACCAAGAGTCACATGCTTAACCGACTGAACCACCCAGGTGCCCCACACACCCATCTATTTCAATGTTTATGGAACACCTGTCACAATGTCTCTCAGTCTTGACTGCAAATCAGAGTCACCTGTGCACATATACAACCTACACGTGCCCAGGTATTCCCTTTGAGTATTTGGATTTTTATAATCAGAAATTATGGAAGTTTGTGAATTGAAAGTTAATCAGCAGAGAAGCTTCTATGCTTGTTCCTAAGATAGTATATGATATTAAATAATTGCTAAGATTAACAAAAAAATTTATCACCATATTCATCAGGGAATATATCAAAGGTGAAAAACAAATAAATGTCCAGTACTCCTTCTACCAGAGTAGTCTCAACTGAATGTACACATTAGAAACACTTCGGGGCTTTTAAAAAATACTGACGCCCAGATCCCAGAGGCTCTGATTTAATTGGTCTAGGATGTGCCTTAGGCATCAGGATTTTATAAAAGCACCCTAGATAATTATATTGTGCAACCAGGGGTAAGAACAGCTGTGTCATGGGGGACCTGGGTGGCTCAGTTGGTTAAGTGTCCTGACTCTTGATTTCAGATCAGGTCAAGGTCTCACGGTTCATGGTATCAAGCCCTACGTCAGGATCTGTGCTGACAGAGTGGAGCCTGCTTGAGTATCTCTGACTCCCTCTTTCTCTGCCCCTTCCTCACTTTCTAAACAAACAAACAAACAAACAAACAAACATTTAAAAAAAAGAACAGCTGCATCCGAACTCAAAGAAATGCACTTCTCTTTTTCTTTATTGGCTAATTTTTTTTGGCATGTTTGTAACAGGTTTTTTCTTTTTCAATTTAGAGTCTAATCTTAAAATAATGTTTGAGTTAATCTGCATCCTCTTTGTCCTTGGATTCTTGGCTTGCTTTATTTTGTGTGTGTGGGATTGACCTAGAATCACAGGCCCCCAGAATTGTAGGATTGCCGACCATCAAGGGAAGGGCTCTTAAGTCATTTTCTGCTTCTGGAGCTTTTCAAGAAAGTGGCATTGGCAGAAGACCACGAGGTCTGTTCCAGGAGCTAATTATACATCTTTACTAATATTAGAATACTCAAACAGATGGTAACAAAATTTAGGTGAAAAGATTTAAAGGAATGGAAACACCTAAATACCATTAGATGTTCCTCTCACTAACATCCAGGCTTGTGCTGCAGAAGACCTGGTTTCGTGTCAGGTTTGAGAAAAGTGACGTCTCAGGTCCAAAATCTTTCTTAGCTTTGGACACCATTGCTGCTGCCACCACCATGTTTTTCTGTAGCTCTGGGGCTTTTTAATGTTCTTCCTAGATGTCAAAACTCCCATTCTTTTCTAAGGCCCCCACCCCAACAGAAGGGAATCTTACCTTATGCAGCTTTCTGCCATTCTGGGGGAACAGGAATAATAACAGATATTTATGGAAGGCTTTAGGCATTGTGAAGTCTTCATAGACTTTATCTCCCATGATCCTTTTAGCGTCCCTGTAGTGGAGAGGGCAGTGATAGCTGCTGCCTCCTTTTTACAGATGTAGAGACTGAGACTCAGAGAAGTGTGCCCAAGGTCCCAGACGCTGAGTGGCAGCATCTGGACTTGCAGTTCTCAGATCCAGTGTTACTTTCTCGTACACCTGGCCACATGTGTGGCCCCACACGTTCTCTCGTTCAACTTGCCCACTTTCTGCAGAAGGCCAGGGCACCGGCCCATAGTAAATCATCCCCAAATTTAAGAATAGTACTTGTCTACTCCACACACACACACACACACACACATACACACACACACACACACACACACACACACACACACACAACCCCAGCTTCGTAATGCCTTTTATAGCTTTTCTGGCTCGAACAGATTGTCCTTCAAGCAACTTGTAACAGGAAAATCCCACCTGTGTTCAGAAATCCATCTCTCACAAGCCACTTAAGTCATCAAATCACACTGTCGTGTCTGGCCTCGAGGGAAGCCCCTTCCCTATGTGTAAGACCCCCTTTTTCCTTCTAGCCTTTGCGGATACGTTTCTGCAAACAGGGTGCCTCTCCCTTTATTGTTGGAAAGCTGAGCTGGCAGAAGTGTCTGTCATCTGCTCGTAGACAGATTGTTTTTATTAAAATATTATTTATAAATTAGATATTTTCGTTAATAATAGCAATTCATATTTAATAAATTAAAATTTCAAAAGGGAAAAACATCACTTCTAGTTTCATCCGGAAACAACCATTGACCTTTCAACATTTTAGTCTTTTTTTATTCAAATATAAATGTATCTATGTATTGGATATGTGAATTAGCTTTTTCACACCTGCTTTTACAGAATCACAGAATTTAAATTTAGAAGGAACTCAGAGGCCTCAAAGTCCTGTCTTCCTGGTTTAAGGATTCCTTTCACGTGGACCTTCACTGGGGCTGCTCAGACATGACTTGCATCCTCCAGGGACTGGGGGCCCAGTTTGCACCAAGACCATCCATTCTGGGTTTAGAAACTTCATCTTGTTTTTTCCTCCTGAGGGGACAGAAAATCCACTACCCCCACCCCTGTCCCACAGCCCGCTTTGGACTTCACTTCTCAGATTGAATATCTTTAATTTCTGTGACTATCCCTTACTTGACAGTGTTTTCAGAGCCCTTCGTGATGCTGGTCACCCTCCACTGGGCAGTCTGTCCAGCTAAAACCCTGCCTCCAGCCCCCAACGTGAAGTTCCAAGTGCAGCCTGGCTGACGTGGTATACAGTGGGACGACTACTTCCCTAACTCTAGATGCCTGATCTCCAGTAACACCACCCACGATGACACCAGGTATATTTTTAGCAACTACTTCTCTCTACTGTCAGCTTTTGGATTGGTCTTTAAAGGCCATCAGAATCAGGGTTAATTAAAGAAAGATAATGCCAGTCTCAATGCTGCCTTTTCAAATTCAAAATCCATTTTGGGGAGTGGAAACGGAGCCCAACGTTTGGGGGGGGGTGTATGTTTGTACGTTCACCATTTATCAGACATAATGCTGGGCACATTCATATCCTTCTTTTGTACTTGGTTGAGGCCCAGCTGTGCGCTAGACATACATGGTGCCAGGATTATTAATCATTGTTTTACACATGAAAAAAGGCTGGGAAATTGGACACCTTGACCCAGGTTCCATGCCAGTAAGATATGGAGTCCCAGTTTAACTTGTATGTCTTGGCCCAAAGCCTGTGCTCTACCCCTATAATGTATTGCCTCAGATACGTGCAGCCTGCTATCAAGAGTCAAGTCCAGGGGTGCCTGGGTGGCTCAGTAGGTTGAGCGTCCGACTTCAGCTCAGGTCATGATCTTGAAGTTCATGAGTTTGAGCCCTGCATCAGGCTCTGTGCTGATGGCTCAGAACCTGGAGCCTGCTTTGGATTCTGTGTCTCCCTCTCTCTCTTCCCCTCCCCCACTCACGATCTGTCTCTCTCTTTCTCTCTCAAAAATAAACATTAAAAAAAAAAAAAAAGTCAAGTCCAGAGTGAGACTCCCCAGGCCCAGCTGATGGGGGCCGTGGGTGGGGGGCGGTGAGTGGATTAGTACCTCCATACGATGCCAGGGACACAACAACAGAGGTGTCTGAGCCCTCCAGGTTACAGATTGTGGAGGACATGGAAGGACTACCCGGAGTTCTTTATCCTATCTTGAATCTCTGCACTTCTGAAGGAAACTTGGGTGCTATAATGGTCCAATCTTATCCTTTTCATTATACTTTTATAACATAGATCATTAAAAATTCTATCATTAATTACTTTAATGATTTTGTCATATTATTTCACTAAAAATCCCACGATACATAGCAACCATCTTTTTTCCCCCTTTGGTTCCATTCATCTGTGTGTGAATTTGTACTTTTATTGGGGAGTCCCAGGAAATAGTGGAGAACCTGTCTCAGAGTTGTCCCACCAAGGGAGAGGAGGTAAGGGTGCTCATCTACCAACTCACTGGTTGAGTTGCTCCTAAATGTGTTAACTCTCTGGCATTCGGGCCCACTTTGCAGCAAATAAGTACCTATGGTTGAGAAAGCCTTAATGTAAAAAGCTACAGATGCTTTCGGTGGGAACCTACTAGCAGGAATGGCAAGTGCATGGGGTTATGATCAAGGCATGGCAGTATCTGCTACAGAAGGTGACATTTAAGCAAAGACTTGAAGGAAGTGAGAGAGTGAGCCATGTGGACATCTGGGAGAATATTTCAGGCAGAGGAAAACAGCCAGTAAGTACAAAGGTCCTGAGGCAGGAGCTCCCGGGCATGTCTGAAGAACAGTAAGGAGGCCCACATAGCTGGAGCATAGTGAGCAAGGGGGAGAAGAGAGAAGAGAGTGAAGTCATAGGAGACAAAATCATGTAGGGCCTTCGAGTTGCTTTGAGGAATTGGGTTTCACTCTGGGAGAAACAGGAACCATGTGACGTTTGAAAAGATGTGTCACGTGGTCTAACTTCTATTTCAAAAGGATCAACCAGGCAGCTGTTCTGGAAATGGACTACATTAGAGCAGGGGAGGAAGCAAGGACATAGGAAGTTGCTGCAATATCCAGGCAAGAGATGACAATGGCTTAGGTCAGAACAGGGGCAGTAGAAGTAGGAAGTGGTCAAAATTTTTTTTTAAATTTTTTTTTCCAACGTTTATTTATTTTTAGGACAGAGAGACAGAGCATGAACGGGGGAGGGGCAGAGAGAGAGGGAGACAGAGAATCGGAAACAGGCTCCAGGCTCTGAGCCATCAGCCCAGGGCCTGACGCGGGGCTCGAACTCCCAGACCGCGAGATCGTGACCTGGCTGAAGTCGGACGCTTAACCGACTGCGCCACCCAGGCGCCCCAAATTTTTAATGTAGTAGGAAGGTAAAGTCCATTGGATCGCTTGACGGATTTGATATGGGGTGTTGGGGGGAAGAGAAGTATAAAACTACTAAGGATTTAGCCTGAGCAATTGGGCTGAGATTAGGGAGACTTTGGGTGGGGCATATCTGGGGGACAATTAGGCATTTAGTTTTAAGCATGGTGATTTGTAGATGTCTTAACAGACATTCAAATGGAGATGCCACGTTAACAGGTTTGGAGCTCAGGAGAGCAGTCTAGTCTAGATATAGAAGATGGATAATTGGCTATGAACGCTGGATGAGCTCACTAAGAGAGTCATCTCCTTGGGATCGCCTCCAAATCTGTGATTACCTGTATCCTGGCACTTCTCATGCTGTCTACCATGTCTCTTATCCACACATTCAATCTTCTCTCTCTTCATCCCACTATGCTACATTCCAGGCAGTTTCTTCAGATCAAACATCCAGGTCAGCAATTCTCTCTTTTGCTGTTTCTAGTCTGTCATTTAAACTTTTAGAACTACAGTTTTTCATTCCCACAGGTTTCACTTTAAAAAAAACTGTGCTCTATTTTGATAGCCTTTATCATATCGATTCCTACTTTTGTCTTTGTTTAAAACATATATGTTGTATAATCTTTATTCAATAATTTGTTATCTGAAGTTCTTAAAATCTGACCATGCTCTCATTATGCCTCCACTATGACAGTCTGTTTCCACACGCACATGTGCATGCACGTGTGTGTGTCTAATCTTTGGAGCTCATGTTTATGAGGGTCTTGTAGGAGTGTTGTGTGGCTCAGTAAGGGCATGTACAGATTTTTTTTTTTTTTTTTTTTTTTTTTTTTAATACTCTGCTGGGTGTTTTATCCTTGGGCTAAGTTTTTTTTTAATTTTTTAATGTTTTTATTTATTTTTGAGAAAGAGAGAGACAGACAGAACATGATCGGGGGAGGGGCAGAGAGAGAGAGGGAGACACAGAATCTGAAGCAGGCTCCAGGCTCTGAGCCATCAGCACAGAGCCCGATGTGGGGCTTGAACTCACAAGCTGTGAGATCATGACCCGTGTCAAAGTCAGACGCTGAACCAACTGAGCCACGCAAGCGCCCCTCTCTGGGCTAATTTCTACACTAATTCCTCAGGCTAGGGGTTCCTGGACACAGTGTAAATCTGAATCCCAAACCTGTGCATGGTTGCAAATTCTCTCAGGACCTGTTTCCCCTCATCTCTAGAAACTTTTCCCCCAAAAGCGGGGGAACTTTTTCTAGCTTACCTCTTTATGAAGGATGAAGCCTTCAAGGTGCCAGCTTTATGCCCAAGGTCCCACTTCCAACTTCCTATGGGGCATGGCCAGAGCCTTATTTCTCACACTTATGTGGACATTCACACTCAAGGCCAACAATCCACGCACACCCCTTCCTACCCCTAGCAGCCACAGCCAGTTCCCATGCTGACCACTTGGGTTTTCAGTTCTCCAGCTCCTGGCAGTTCTCTGTCTCTTCCTGCAAATTTAGCTTTGCATTGAAAAGAATTTCTACTTGAGCCAGCATTTCTGTTTGTAGCAGGAGTATTTTCAGGTTATCTTATCTGTCCCATGTTGGAACTGGAAGTCCCCTCAGGGATGATTTTGGTGGTCAGATTAGCTCAGCAGAAACTATTTTCTAGAACAACAGGCCCATTTGAGTGGACGTGATGCCCCCTAGCTCCCTGTCATGTTGGAAGCATCTGCTCCCGTGAGGAGTTTGTGGAGGGTGATCTGCCAGGCACCATCCTGGCTTATTTCTCTGGCTCTGCCCACACTGATGATTACTTGGTTCACTTTGTGCCACAGAGGCCTTTGTCGTAATGAATTGAGCTAGAGACCAATGTGCCCAGCTGCCATGACAGAGGCCTAGCTCGCCCTGGCCAGCAGGCCCCAGGACTGGCTGTCTAGAAATCCTATGGAGCGACGTCCAGTAGGGCCATGCCATTGCAGCCAGTGGCAGAAAATGAAGGGAAGGGGGACCAGTAATGCCACAAACAGCTGCTTCCTATGGCCCCCAAAAGATGATGTACCCCATTTGCTATGGCCTATTTCCTGAGATGCCCTAAAGACCTGGGAACCCCAAACAAGTCCCGGTAAGAGCAGGGGAAGCCAAGAAAGGAAAGAATCAGGTGCAGCCCGAGGCCTGCGCTAGCTGGGAGGGCAGGCAGAGCCTGGGCAGACTCGTCTATTTGGCCACAATCAAAGGAGACATGAGGACTGACCAGTAGGGCTGTGTGCACACCATTAGTGCCGATCAGTGACAGTCCCCATGTGTGTCATCCAGGGTGAGGGAACGGGGGCACTTCAAAGCCTCTCTGTGAAGCCTCGGTGTAGTAGGAGCCTCTGAAAGCTGTTTTAGGACCATTATGTATCAGTCAGTGAAAGTGAAAGGGGCTGAAGAGGAAGAGGGCAGAGACCTCACGGATGCCTTTCTACTTTCTCTGTTCCACAAACCCCCATCCATCTGCTCACTGCTGGGCTGAAGGACAGGGTCACCGAGTGTTTGAATGGACTGATGCCATCCAGTTCAACCTTCTATCTGGTACAGGTTCTGCAACCTTCTTGCCAGACAGCCTCCCACTGTGGGGCTCTTGCTGCTAACTTCAGGTAGGGCTGTGCTCATTTTAAGCCTCTTCTTATTCTGAGATAAAAATCTGCCTTTCAGCCATTTCCACCTAGACCCATTCCTCTGCTGGTTGCTGAGGAAGAAGGGCCTCCCGCTTTCACTGGCTCAGGAACACAGAGAGGATGTCCCAAGAGAACCTACAGTCTGACAGGGACTGAGAGAACCAGGGCTCCTCAGAACTAGCTCCCCCCAAGAATGCCCATCCAAGGAAGGAAAGAGGGTGACCAGTGGGACAAAGGCATGCCAGAGGAAGGTGGCTGAGCTACTTTTTCCCTTTCTTACCGGAGACTCGGTTCTGACCCCACCTGTGCCTAGGGAAGCATCCTCCTGGACGGGAAATAAAATCAGGCTCTTGAGTGAGCACTGAACGTCCAAGCTAGAAAATTATTTTATCCTGTCCCTGCATATAAAACAGTGAATTGAAACCAAAAGTGGTCTGTGAAGATGAGTGTCCTGTGAAGGATGTTCCTGTTGGGAGGCAGGCCATTGTGAGTCCTCTGGGCTGGGCTCCAGCATTGGAGCAGGCTGTCTGGAACTCTGGGCAAGGGGTTTGGCAGCCCCACTCCAGAGCAGCAGGAGTTACTGGGGGTCTTGTCCTTGAAGGCACTGGCGATGAATCCCTATTTTCTGTGTGCCTGCTGGAGGCCCATCATGGTTTTCAAGTAATTGTGCTGGACACAGAAAGGGGGAGAAAACAGGAATTGATTAGCAGGTATGGAATTAAGAACCAGAAGCCATGCCGCTTACACCCACCCCACCATTCATCCTGCAAACATCACATTCTGGGAACAAGGATGCCCACTGACCAGCCCCAATTCTGTTGAGAAATAATGTTCCATTCATCCCCTTTCATATTTTCATCCTAAAGAAAGTGTGTAAAACTGTTTTAAAATGGTGTGGCAGGCATGTTTAAAAGGAGATGTGTATGCTTCAAAGGCCCACTTGAAAGTTTCTGGCAAGAATTAGGTTCAAAAAGAAAAGAAGAGGGTTCTGTCTCCACAGGGGTGGGCATACATGTATTCCAAAGGGCCCTCCCTCTGCAAACCAGATTGATGTTCACAAATTCTTCCCTTTTAATGCAGTTCTAGGCCCTCAGAAAGCAGGTGGGAAAGGTACACTGAAACAGAAACAGTGGGCAGTAAGCAAGCAAGTCCTAAAACCAACTTGAAATGTAGGTATGAATCCTCGATCCTCCACAATGTGGGAACGGAAACTGAAGCTCCCGTATTCAGCCAGAATTCTTTTCTACCCCCAATGTTTTTATTGTGGCAAAATACCTACCTTACATAAAAATTTCCCATTTTAACCATTAAATTTTTTAAATTATTATTTTAGAGAGAGGGTGCGTGCACAAGTGGGAGAGGGGGAGAGGGAGAAGGAGAGAGAATCTTAGGTAGGCTCCATGCTCAGTGTGGAGCCTGATGTGGGGCTCGATCCCCTGACCTGGGATCATGACCTGAGCCAGAACCAAGAGTCAGATGCCCAACGAACTGGGCCCCCCCATCTTAACCATTTTTAAGTGTACAGTTTGTTGATGTACTGATAATGTGCAACCACCACTATCACCCATCTCCATATGTCTTTTCATCTGGCAAAACTGAAATTCCATACCAATTAAACACTCACTCCTCATTCCCCTACCCCCGAGACCCTACCAACCACCATTCTATTTACTGTCTCTATGATTCTGGCTACTCCAAGCACCTCATGTGAATGGAATCGTATAGCTAATTTGCCTTTTTGTGACTGGCTTATTTCACTTAGTGGCTGGACTATTTTAGATTCCCGCCAATAGCACACACACAACAGTTCCAATTATTCCACATCCTCACCAATACTTGTTATTTTGTTGTTGTTGTTGTTTTGTTTTGTTTGTTTTGTTTTTTCTGGATCATTGCCATCCTAATGGGTATAAGGAGGTATCTTGTAGTTTTAATTTGCCTTTTCCTGATGATTTGTGACGTTGAGCATCTTTTCATACACTTACCGTCCATCTGTATATTGTCTTTTGAGAAATGTCTACTCTTTGCCCATTTTTTAGTTTTAAAGTTCTCTAGAGGGGGGCCTGGGTGGCTCAGCTGGCTAAGCATCCAACTTCGGCTCGGGTTGGATCTTAGAGTTTATGGGTTTGAGCCTGTGTCAGCATAGAGCCTGGAGTCTGCTTCAGATTCTGTCTCCCTCTCTCTCTGCCCCTCTCCCATTTGCACTCTATCTCTGTCTTTCAAAAATAAACATTAAAAAATTAAAAAAAAAGAAGTTCTCTATATATTCAGGATATTAATCCCTTATCAAGTTGGAATTTTTGAAGGGGAGTTAAAACGGCCCTGGGTTGGCAATGCCCTGTGGCTAACTGCAAAATCAAGTGCAAATGCCATCAGGGGGAAAGAATGCACTTATGCACTCATGACCCCTACACCTTCAGTTCAATCAAACATGAACTTATCTCACACACACACACACACACACACACACACACACACACACAGATAAAAGCCACCATAAGAGAAATTTAGCAAAATGGAAAACATTTTGACCTTGAAAAATCTGATCCTGTGTACTTTACGTATAAAAATATATATGAAAAGTTTAAATAAATATTAAGATGGAATGGCTCAAGTATAACATTTACATATCAAGTTTCTGTGTTGGCATGTCTTTTTCTTTCCTTCCTTCTTCTTTCTTTCCTTCCTTCTTTCCTTTCTTTCCTTCCTTCTTTCCTTTCTCTCTTCTCTTCCCCCCCTCCCCCCTCCCCTCCCTTCCCCTCCCCTCCCCTTGCCTCCTCTCCTCTCATAGGTTCCACACTGGGCTTAAACTCATGACCCTGAGATAAAGACCTGAGCTGAGATCAAGAGCCAGGTGTTTAACTGACTGAGTCATCCAGGCGCCCCATGTGGGCACATCTTAAACATAAAAATTGTCCAATGCAGAGTTCTCCTAGAGATTGAGGGATGGTGGGAGAATATAATACTGACCTATAGAAATGCAGGATTCCCCTGTTGAATGATTTAGAATTTAAATGTTTATCTGAGACTTTGGAAGTAAAGACAACACAAGGTTATGGGGCACCTGGGTGGCTCAATCTGTTATGCTTCCAACTCTTGGTTTTGGCTCAGATCATGATCTCATGGTTTGTGAATTCGATCCCTACATTGAGCTCTGCATTGACAGCACAGAGCCTACTTGGGAATCTCTCTCTCTCTCTCTCTCTCTCTCTCTCTCTCTCTCTCCCTGTCCCTCCCCTGTGCACACGCACTTACCTCTCTCTCAAAAAATAAATAAATAAGCATTAAAAAAAAAAAGAAAAAGGAAGGTTTGCCTGTAATGTCAAGAGAGAAATTCATGGTGGTAGCCATGCAAATCACTTTGGTCCATCTTTTCTGTGATCTTGAAATAATTTATGCCAGTCAAAACAAGTTCACAACAATTTACAATAAGGAATAAAATTTTGGAAGCTCTTTTCTCAAAGCCAAAGACCTTTTGGTCCTCTTATTCAATATATATGATGACTTTAACCAATTGATCAAAATTAACCTCACCAATAAGGGGACAAAGCAACATCTTGTGCCTCTTGTTACAGACTGAATGTTTATACCACCTCAAAACACATTTGTTTATCGCCACTATAATGGTATTTAGAGGTGGGAAATTTTGGGAGGTAATTAGGTTTAGATGAAATCATGAGGGTAGAGCTCTCATGATGGTTTAGTGTCCTTATAAAAAGAGGAAGAGTGAGAAGACTCTCTCTACACAAATATATGTCTAGGAAAAGGCCATGTGAGCACACAGCAAAAAGATGGCTGCTTACAAACCAGGAAGAAGGCCCTCACCAAGAAGCAAATCTGCCAGCACCTTGATCTTGGTCTTCCCAGCCTCCAGAACCATAAGAAAGAAATGTCTGTTGTTTAAGACACTCGTGTATGGCATTTTGTTATAGCATCCCAGGCTGAATAAGACATGTCCTAATATGATGTACATGAAGAACATGACATCATTCCTGTGGTATTTCTGCCCAGAATGCAGAACTTGAACTTAAATCACAAGAAAACATCAGACAAACCTAAACTGAGGGACATTCAACCAAATAACTGGCCTGTACTCTTCAAAAATATCAAAATCATGGGGCGCCTGGGTGGCTCAGTTGGTTGGGCGTCTGACTTTGGCTCAGGTCATGATCTTGCAGTCTGTGAGTTCAAGCCCCATGTCAGGCTCTGCGCTGACAGCTCAGAGCCTGGAGTCTGCTTCAGATTCTGTCTCTATCTCTCTTTGCCCCTCCCCTGCTCTCACTGTGTCTCTCTCTCTCAAAAATAAAATAAAAACATAAAAAAAAATGTTTTTAAAAATCAAAATCACGAAACACAAGGAAAGACCCAGGAATTGTTCTAGATTAAAGGATACATGGCACCTAAATGTGATGTGTAATCCTAGACTTGATCCTGGCCAGGGTGTGAGAGGAAAACAACTATAAAGGACACCATTAGGTCAACTGTCGAAAGTTACATATGGACCTTGGGTAAAATAATATTGTTGCATCATTGTTAATTTTCCTGATTTCAATTACTATATCATGATTATGTAGGAGAATGTACTTGCTCTTTTTTTTTTTTTTAAGTGTTTATTTTTCAGAGAGAGAGAGACAGAGCGTGAGTGGGGGAGGGGCAGAGAGCAAGGGAGACACAGAATCTGAAGCAGGTTTCAGGCTCTGAGCTGTCAGCACAGAGCCCAACGAAGGGCTCGAACTCACAGACCGTGAGATCATGACCTGAGTGAAGTCGGACACTTAACTGCCTGAGCCACCCAGGCACCCTGAGAAGGTACTTGTTCTTAAAAAGTAAGCACTGAAATATTTAGGAGTAAAAAACCAAGAGAATGACATGTTCTAAAATTCACTGTGGTTATGGTTGCATTAACTGTGGATATATGAAAAAACCACTGGTTGTATACTATAAATGGGCGAATTGTATGGTATTTAAATTATATCTCAAAGGTTTTTTTTTAATGGTTATTTATTTATTTATTTATTTATTTATTTGAGAGAGAAAGAGAGAGAGTGTCAGCAGGGGAGGGGCAGAGAGAGAGAGAGAGAGAGAGAGAGAGAGAGAGAATCTCAAGCAGGCCTTGAGCCATCAATAGGAAATCTTATGTGGTGTTCAACCCCACATACCACAAGATTGTGACCTGAGCCAAAATCAAGAGTCAGACACTCAAGTGAATAAGCCACCCAGATGACCCCCTTTGTTTCTTTTTATTTTTATTCTCTCTTTTAGGGTTATGATTAGATGTATGTTAGACTTTCTCATTATGTCCTGTGTATCTCCTAAAGTCTGTCATTTCTTCTAGCCTCTCACCTCTCTATGCTGTAATTTGGGTAATTTTGTTACATTCCTATTTCAGTTTATTAATGCCCTCTTCAGCTGTGTCTAGTCAGCCATATCTAAAAACTGTACTTGGTTTTTCTTCAAATCTGCTTGGTCATTTTTAATAAACTCTTATTTCATGCCCTTTAAAAAAAGGATAAGGCTCCAATATCCTTTCGTGATAAAAATACTCAGTGAACTAGGTACAGAAGAGAGCTTTTTCACCCTGATAGAAGAAAGGTTCTAAGAATAAACTTCAAAGTGTGCTACTCAGAGTGTGTTCCCTGGACCAGCCACATCAGCATCATCTGGGAGCTTATCAGAAATGCAGAATCTCAGGCTCCACCCCAGGGCTGCTGCATCAGACTCTATTCTAACAGTCTGGTGATTCATGTGTACTGCGCGGAGTGAGAAGTTCTGCTATAAGGCTCTTCTTTTTTATTTTCTAGGAAAACCCCATAGCCAACATTATAGTTAATGGTGAAGGAATGAACACCTTCCCCCTAAGGTCAGGAACAAGACAAAGATGGCGACTTTCATCTCTTATTTCAACATCATACTAGAGGTTCCAGCCAGGCAAAGCAGGTGAGAAAAAGATATAAAAGGCATTGGATTGGAAAGAAAGAAGTACAACTATTTGTATTTGTATATGACATGATCTCCTATATAGAGATAATCCTAAGGAATCCACTAAAGAACTATTAAAATTAATAAATTAGTTTAGCAAGGTGGTAGAATACCACATCATTATACAAAAATTGGGGGCACCTGGGTGGCCAAGTCAGTTAAGTGTCCAACTTCGGCTTAAGTGTCTGACTTCGGCTGAGGTAATGATCTCACGGTTTGTGAGTTTGAGCCCTGTGTTGGGCTCTGTGCTGATCTGTGCTGACAGCTGGGAGCCTGGAGCCTGCCTCGGATTCTGTGTCTCCCTCTCTCTCTGCCCCTCCCCTGATCACGCTTTCTCTCTCTCTCTCAAAAAAACATTAAAAAAAATTTTTTTTTTTAGAAAAAAAATCAATTGTATTTCTATACACATGCAATGAACAATCCAAAAGTGAAATTTAAAATACAATTCAATTCATAATAGGGGTGCCTGGTGGCTCAGTTGGTTAAGTGTCCAACTCTTGGTTTCAGCTCAGGTCATGATCTCACAGTTTGTGAGTTCAAGTCCTGATTCAGGCTCTGCACTGACAGTGCAGACAAGGGATTCTCTGTCTCCCTCTCTCTGTCCCTCCCCCGGTCTCTCACTCTCTCTCAAAAATAAATAAATATTTTAATAAACAAAATTCCATTCATAATAGCATCAAAAAGAATAAAATACTTAGGGGCACCTGGGTAGCTCAGTCAGTTAAGCATCTGACTTCGGCTCAGGTCATGATCTCACGGTTTGTGAGTTCGAGCCCCGCATTGGGCTCTGTGCTGACAGCTTGGAGCCTGGAGCCTGCTTCGGATTCTGTGTCTCCTTCTCTCTCTGCCCCTCCCCAACTTGTGCTCTGTCTCTCTATGTCTCTCAAAAAATAAATAAATGTAAAAAAAAATTTTTTTAAAAGAATAAAATACTTAGGAATAAACTTTTTTTAAAAAAGTACAAAACTTATACTCTGAAAAGTACAATTATACTGGAAGAAATTAAAGACCTAAATAAATAGAAAGATAGCCTATGTTCATAGATTTGAAGACAATATTAAGATGTCAATATTCCCCAAAGCAACTGATAGATTCAACACAACCCCTATCCCAGCTGGCTTCTTTGCATAAACTGACAAGCTGGTCTGAAAATTTGTTTGGAAATACAAGGAACCCAGAATAGTCAAAACAGTCTTAAAAAAGAACAAAGATGGAGAATTTCTACTTTGTAATTTCAAAACTAACTACAAATCTACAGCAACCAACACAGTATAGTACTGGCATAATGACATACAGATCAATGGGATAGACCTGAGAGTCCAAAAATTAAAACCTCACATTTCTGGTCAATTGAATTTCAACAAGGGTAATAAGATAATTCAAAAAAGAATGAATTTTTTTCAACAATTGGCACTGGGAAAACTGGATATCCACCTGCAAGAGAATAAAGTTGGACCCCTGCCTCATACCACGTGCCCCCTCCACTGAGCCCAGCAGGGGCAGGCCTCTTTATGGCCAAAGCAGGAAATCCCTACATGGTGGTCACAGTCAAATGATCTTTGAGGCTGGGCTATCTAGGCCTACTTGCCCCTACTCAATTCTCTCCCAAATGCTCTGGGAGAGCCCTGCCTCCCCACAGAGAGATCTTCACCGAGTGAGCTCTTTGGAGTCAGGTAGTGGGGTCAAGGGGGACAGCTTGGCCAGGGTCTCCTTCCCCAGCCAAAGTGGTTGTGTTCCAGCAAACTTTTTCAGAGAGGCAGGGCTCTGTCCACTGATCTGGGCATCCCTCCAGGGGCCAGGGTTAATAAAGCTTGATGATCACAGCACAAAGCTAAATGGCTAAATTTAGCTCCCATCCTCTCTTCTGCTGAGGGAATTGGACCAGGCAGCTGGAGTGGGCAGGGGAACCTGCTCCAAACCACCACTAATTAGGCCAGGAATATACATTTAACCCAAGAAGAGTCATCTAGGCTTTCCCTCTGGAGAGACACAAAGTAAGTAGTCAGGTGATATACTGGACATTGGAGCTGGGAAGTCTTAGAAAATAGCCAGACTGGGGGCAAAGACTGGGGCTAAAATCGAGAAGTGAGTGGGAAGAACAGATAGGGGAAGGAGTAGACCTCAGGAAGAAGCTCAGGGACAGAGAGAGGCCTGGAGGGAGAGGAGCCGGAGGCTGTTTCCTGCAGATGAGCTCTGTGGCCTGCTACTCAAAGTGTGATCTCGGACGAGCAGCATGGGCATCATCTGAGCCTTATTAGAAATGTGGAATCTCAGGCTCCACCCTAGACATGCTACGTCTGAATCTGCAATCTAACAAGTCAGTACAGATGTCAGCTTAACTATAAGTGTAAAGAGAATGAATTCAATAAGGAGAGGACTTAATTATGACACAAAATCCAGAAGCCAAGTAAGAAAAGACTAATACACTTGATTTCATAAAAATCAACAGAATAACTACAAAAAAATAGATAAAGACAAATGACAAACAGGGAAAAATATTTTCAATTCATATCATAAAGAGCCAATCTCCCCAGTATATCAAGACTTCCCACAAATTAATAAGAATAAAGACCAATATACAATAGAAAAATAGGGGCGCCTGGGTGGCTCAGTCGGTTAAGTATCTGACTTTGGCTCAGGTCATATCATGGTTCATGAGTTTGAGCCCCTCATTGGGCTGTGTGCTGACAGCTCTCAGCCTGGAGCCTACTTCAGATTCTGTGTCTCCTTCTCTCTCTCTGCCCCTCCCTCACCTCTCTCTCTCTCTCTCTCTCTCTCTCTCAAAAATTAAAAAAAAATAGGCAAAAATATGAACAGGCAATTTATAGGAAAAGAAAATAAAATGGCCCTTAAATATATGAGGAGAAGCTCAACTTCACTCATAATAAGAGAAATGTAAAATAGAATACCCGAGAGACCATTTTTCACCTTTTAGACTGGAAAAAAAAAACAAAAAGCAGGATAATACATCTTGTAGTGAGGCTGTGGGGGTACAGATGGGTCCAGCTCTAGGCAGGCAATTTGGCACCGTCCATTAAAAGTACACATGTCCTCTTCTCTAAAGAAGACATCCGGATGGCCAACAGGCACATGAAAAGATGTTCAACGTCGCTCTTTATCAGGGAAATACAAACCAAAACCACACTCAGATATCACCTCACGCCAGTCAGAGTGGCCAAAATGAACAAATCAGGAGACTATAGATGCTGGAGAGGATGTGGAGAAATGTGAACCCTCTTGCACTGTTGGTGGGAATGCAAATTGGTGTAGCCGCTCTGGAAAGCAGTGTGGAGGTTCCTCAGAAAATTAAAAATAGACCTACCCTATGACCCAGCAATAGCACTGCTAGGAATTTACCCAAGGGATACAGGAGTACTGATGCATAGGGGCACTTGTACCCCAATGTTTATAGCAGCACTCTCAACAATAGCCAAATTGTGGAAAGAGCCTAAATGTCCATCAATTGATGAATGGATAAAGAAATTGTGGTTTATATACACAATGGAATACTACGTGCAATGAGAAAGAATGAAATATGGCCTTTTGTAGCAACGTGGATGGAACTGGAGAGTGTGATGCTAAGTGAAATAAGCCATACAGAGAAAGACAGATACCATATGGTTTCACTCTTATGTGGATCTTGAGAAACTTAACAGAAGCCCATGGGGGAAGGGAAGGGAAAAAAAAAAAAAAAAGAGGTTAGAGTGGGAGAGAGCCAAAGCATAAGAGACTGTTAAAAACTGAGAACAAACTGAGGGTTGATGGGGGGTGGGAGGGAGGGGAGGGTGGGTGAAGGGTATTGAGGAGGGCACCTTTTGGGATGAGCACTGGGTGTTGTATGGAAACCAATTGGACGGGGCGCCTGGGTGGCGCAGTCGGTTAAGCGTCCGACTTCAACCAGGTCACGATCTCGCGGTCCGTGAGTTCGAGCCCCGCGTCAGGCTCTGGGCTGATGGCTCAGAGCCTGGAGCCTGTTTCCGATTCTGTGTCTCCCTCTCTCTCTGCCCCTCCCCCGTTCATGCTCTGTCTCTCTCTGTCCCAAAAATAAATAAACGTTGGAAACCAATTTGACAATAAATTTCATATATTGAAAAAAAAAAAAAAAGTACACATGTCCTGGGGCGCCTGGGTGGCTCAGTTGGTTAAGCGGCCGACTTCAGCTCAGGTCATGATCTCAGGGTTTGTGAGTTCGAGCCCCACGTCAGGATCAGTGCTGACAGCTCAGAGGCTGGAGCCTGTTTCAGAATCTGTGTCTCCCTCTCTCTGACCCTCCCCTGTTGATGCTCTGTCTCTCTCTGTCTCAAAAATAAATCAACGTTAAAAAATAATAATAATAAAAAAAAAAAGTACACATGTCCTAGGGTACCTGGGTGGCTTAGTCGGTTAAGCATCTGACTTCTGCTCAGGTCATGACCTCATGATTTGTGGGTTCAAGCCCCGCGTCAGGCTCTGTGCTGAAGGCTCAGAGCCTGGAGCCTGCTTCAGATTCTGTGTCTCCCTCTCTCTCTGCCCCTCCCCCACTTGTGCTCTGTCTCTCTCTGTCTCTCCAAAATAAATAAATGTAAAAAAAAAAAAAAAAAAAGTTTGAAAAAAGTACACATGTCCTTGGGGTGCCTGGATGGCTCAGTCAGTTGAGCGCCTGACTTGATTTCAGCTCAGATCATGAGATCGAGCACTGTGTTGGGCTCTGCACTGAGTGTGGAGCCTGTTTAAAATTCTCTCTCTTCCTCTCCCTCTGCCCCTCCCTAGCTTGCACAGGCACTCTCAAAAAAAAAAAGTATACGTCTTTGTGACCAAGAAATTCACTTCTACAAACTTCTCTCTCACATATATTCACTCATATGTGAATTCACATTTCTACAAGGTTAACATCACAACAATATTTGTATTGTAAAGAAATGGAATCACCTAAATGTTCCTCAATATGAGATGGGTTAAATAAATTTTGATACATCCTCACAATGGAGTACCACTATACAGCTATAAAAAAAAAAGAAAAAGAAAACAAGCAGCTATGAGTTGACACAGAATGATCTTCAGGATACACTGTTAAGTGCAAAAAGCCAAGATATAGCACAATGTGCAAGGGGAACAGTAGAAACAAGTGACAGTGTTTCCCTGTCAGAGCGGGTTGGTGGGAACTGGATGGATGGGGACTGGGTATTTGTACTTATATTTTGTGTGTGTGTGTATATATATATATATATATATATATATATATATATATATTTGACAGAGAGAAAGAGTGTGAGCAGGGGAGGGGCACTGGGGCTGGTGAAAAAGAGAGAGAGAGAGAGAGAGAGAGAGAGAGAGAGAGAATCTTAAGCAGGTTCCACACTGGATGTGGAGCCCAACACAGGGCTCGATCCCTCAACCCTGGGATCTTGACCTGAGCTAAAATCTAGTCAGACACTTAACCAGCTGAGCCACCCAGGTGCCCTGTATTTATGTATCTTACATGATGAGCTCTCTTAAGCAGTCCCCCATGTGCACCTGCCACTTGCGTATAGGAGCCTGTGGGCACAGAGAAGTACACAGCACACAGGCCCTCTGTGTTCTGGCTCCAGACTGAGCCTCAGTAGACTGAACCCTTCTGCTCCAGCCCAAGCTGCTCAGGGAGGAGAGTGCAGGCCCACCCCATGGCCAATACCTGGTCTAGCTTTGCCTCAGCTGCATGTGGTCCTCTGTCCCCTGCCTCCTCTTCATGGTCCCCATGGAGACATTGTCCCCAGCAGGCAGACCCTGTCCTGGGCTACGAACCACACGTGGACCAGCTTAGCTCCCAATAGCCATGTCCAGGCCTGGCCATGGTCTGTGGGGCTCCTATTGGTTCCCAGGACTCTGGTGTCAGCAGGAGATCCCAGTGACTCCAGGTGACTCTGTATTTCCCGCGGCTGGCATATTCCTTCTTTGTCTTTTCTTTTTTTTTTTTAATTTTTTTTCAATGTTTTTTTTTTTATTTTTTTGGGGGGGGGGAACAGAGAGAGACAGAGCATGAATGGGGGAGGGGCAGAGAGAGAGGGAGACACAGAATCAGAAACAGGCTCCAGGCTCTGAGCCATCAGCCCAGAGCCCGACGCGGGGCTCGAACTCACGGAGCGCGAGATCGTGACCTGGCTGAAGTCGGACGCTTAACCGACTGCGCCACCCAGGCGCCCCCTTCTTTGTCTTTTCAAAGTAGGAAGTGTGATCTTGGGTGTCCCAGTAATGTGGCCCCCGAGGCCTCACCTTCCTGGAGACATGAACCCCCAAGTTACCTTCTGTTCTGTCTTGACTTTGGCATTGTAGAAGGCGACGGAGTCAGGGCCCTCGGGCAGCAGTACCTGCTGCAGCTGGCTGAACTTGTCCTGGGCATCTTCTCCCTATAAGAGGCTCAACTCAGTACAGTCCCTTCAGCCTGGCACTGTCGAGATCGACCCTGACACGGCCTGTGGGGGGCATCAGGGCAGCCCCTCGCAGGGTTGGCAAACCCCTGCGCAAGGTAGCTCACGACCCCCAGCCCCAAGTTTGCCAGACACTCTGCAACTGCCTTCGGGGCAGGATGAGCCGCCCCAGAGAGGTGACGGCAGCAAGTGATGTTTCCTGGGTCCCCATCTTCTCGATACCTGGGGAGAGACCTATACCTGTCTGTTTGCCTGGGTCCGCCATGGGCGAGGCCAGGAGCAGCCTGTACACTGCCATGTTCGCGGAGAAAAGAGAGGATGAAGGGCGCTGCGCACTCACTACCCCGTGCTCGTCCATTAGCCCCACTCCTGCCCTTGTGCCACTCACCAGGGACATGATCCTGCTGACAGGCACCATGCCTGGCCGGATGCTGCCGCCTGGCTTCAGTGCCACTTGTAGGTCCTCGGGGATGAAGAAGGACTCGTTGTACCAGATATCAAATTCTGCAAGCAGGCAGGCAGACGGCACTGTGAGCTGTGGGGGCGTCTCTGAGGGAGCACTTACAGCCTATGTGTGCAGGTCACAGGCTCGCCCTCTGTTCACTTCCTGTCCCAGGGTCTCACCCTTTCCTATCTCCCTCCCCTGCCCTCAGAGTGTTGTTTTTTTTTTTTTAAGTTTGTTTGTTTGTTTGTTTAGAAAGAGGGAGGGAGAGAATCCCAAACAGGCCCCCCACTGATGAGAGGCTCAAATTCATGAATTGCGAGATCATGACCTGAGCCAAAAACTGACAGAGCCACCCAGGCGCCCCTCTTGGAAACACTTCTGAAGCCCCTGTCCAGCCCCAGCCTCTGTCAGAGAGACGCTCTGAAGCCACTTCTAGAACCCAGGTTGTGGTCTTGCCCTCTGTCTCCCAGGACCTCAGGTGGCCAGCCGACCTTCCCAAATGGCACACCTGTGAGCAGGCGGTGACGACACTGATCCACCAAGTGCTGGCAGTACTGGATCTCTGCCCTGAGGTCTCGCAAGTCCTGATACTCAGTACGGTACTGCTTCTTGAGGTCTTTGAGCTTCAGGATCAGCAGGAATTCCTCCTCATCGATGATCATCAGCCCCTTGTTCTCATACTCACCTGCAGGGACACAGGAGTCAGAGAATGAGGTGCTCACTTGGGGTGTGGGGAGGAAGGTATTCTGGAAGGACAGAACAAAGTGCTGGCAAAGCCTGAAGACCAGAAACCAGAGGAAAGGCTGGGGTGTGGTGTGCGGGTGGACAAAGCACCTGGACTTGCCAGGCGACCAGGACATATGTGGAAGAGGGAACTCAGGCCAGAGGGGCCACACTGGCACCTTTAAGAACAGGTGGGGGTGCCTGAGTGCCTCAGTCGGTTATGCATCCGACTTCGGCTCAGGTCATGGTCTCACAGTCCCTGGGTTCAAGCCCCGCCTTGGGCTCTGTGCTGACAGCTCGGAGCCTGGAGCCTGCTTCAGATTCTGTGTCTCCCTCTCTCCCTCTCTGCCGCTCCCCCGCTCATGCCCTGTCTCTCTCTCTCTCTCTCTCAAAAAATAAACATTAAAAAAAAAAAAAAAAGAACAAGAGGGGTGGCAGAGGAGAGGGTAGAGATGGCCCATGTTTCACACTTACGTTGATCTTAAACCTCTGGCCAAAGATAATTTAGTAAGCACCTGGATTAAATGGATGTTTTCCTTTTTTGTAAGCTATATACATGAACTGCCAGCACTTGGGCAAGGTTCCCTATTAATAACAGTGGCTGTAAATCTGTATCATGTCGAGTGGCTGTCAGAAGCTCCAGGAGGAGAGGGGTCAGTTGCGCTGTTCGTCAGCTCTACTCACGGTCTCTGCATGACCTTCGAAGGTCTGTCAGTTGACGAGGGTTGCTGAGTTAAGACAACATAACATGGTCTGTGGAGTCACGCACCTCAGCCACTGCCACTGCCCACAGCACCTTGAAAGCTCAACATAGGCATCATGTCAACCCCCCCCCCACCAGGGAGTGTGGGGCTTCCACCCCAGGACCCCTGGAGAGTGAGTCCTGCGTGCGACTGAGGTGTGTGGCAGGGGTGTGCGAGGCAGTCTCCAGGTGCCCTTCCGCTGAGGTTTACTGCAGAAAAGTTAAGACGCTGTCACAGACACCACATATGGAAAGGCAACTGGGACCTTGAATTGGTCCCAATTCAAGGAGTCTGGAGTTGGAGGGTACAGTGTGGACTGACCTGGTCCGTGTACTGTGGGCAGTCCCCAGTGTGGTCACTGTGACAGACACAAATCCTTTATAAAGTCTTTACAGTATTCTATTTCACAGAGTCTTTACAGTATTCTGTTGACATGGGGAGGGACTGTGAACACCCTGTGTCCCACTGCGGGGGAGGGGGGTTCTCTGATTATCTGCAAGGAAAACACTTCAACCTAAAATGATTTTTCAGGGGCACCTGGGTGGCTCAGTCAGTTAAGCATCCCACTCTTGGTTATGGCTCGGGTCATGATCTCACAGTTCATGGGATAGAGCCCCGTGTCGGGGTCTGCGCTGACAGCATGGAGCCTGCTTGGGATTCTCTCTCTCTCCCTCTCCCTCTGCCCGTACCTTGCTTGCACATTCTCTGTCTCTCAAAATAAACATTTTTTTTAAATTAAAATGATTTTTCATTTTTCTTTCACAAAACACTAATCAACATGCCAAATTTGCTGACCTTCTGGGCCAATAAGTGGCTATCAATCAAAATGAATCAAAAAATGAATTCAGTTGATCTATTTCCTCAAGATAAAAGTATTTTATTTGGTATTTTAACAACCAATGGGAAAACAAGTGATGTTGGGGGTAAGAGCAAAAATGTTTTCTTTGGTACTGATAGATAAAATTTATTTATTTATTTATTTATTTATTTATTTATTTATTTATTTATGTATTTATTTATTTATAAGTTTATTTATTTTGAGAGAGAGTTCAGGACCATGAGGGGGAGCAGAGAAAGAGTGAGAGAGAGAGAATTCTAAACAGACTCTGTGCCATCAGTGCAGAGCCGGATGCAGGGCTCAAACCCACGAACCATGAGATCATGACCGGAGCCAAAATCAACAGATGGATGCTTAAACCAACTGAGCCACCCAGGTGCCTCTGACAGATAAAATTGTAAGTATTTTATTTTACTATTTTTTTAATCAATTGAATGTAATTTTTTTAATGTTTATTGATTTTGGGAGAAAGGGTGCATGCATGAGCGGGGGAGGGATAGAGAGAGAGAGAGATGGAGAGAGAATCCTAAGTGGGCTCCATGCCTAGCACAGAGCCCAACTTAGGGCTCAATGTCACGACTGTTAGGTTATGACCTGAGCTGAAATCGAGAGTTGGATGCTTAACTGAGCCACCCAGGTGCCCCTAATTTAAAATATTTTATTTTTATTTTTATAATGTTTATTTATTTTTGAGAGACAGAGAGAGACAGCATGAGCAGGGGAGGGGCAGAAAGAGAGGTAGACATAGAACATGAAGCAGGCTCCAGGCTCTGAGCTGTCAGCACAGAGCACGATGCGGGGCTTGAACTCACGAGCCATGAGATCATGACCTGAGCCGAAGCTGGACGCCCAACTGACTGAGCCACCCAGGTGCCCCTAAAATATGTTAAAATACTGTTTATTTATTCTTCATCTCATCCTTTAAAAACATCTGTTTTCAGGTATATTTAGGCATAGATGATATGTCAGCACAGCATGAGTATATATTATTTAAGGTATGTAAATATGTAATAAGAAATTGTACATTCAAAGAAGGTGTGGGCAGAAGAGACAAAGAAGTACTTGGCTCTGGGGGCACCTGGAGCTTCTGGGCGGGGGCATGAGAGCCACCGTCACCAGCCCTTCCCTGTCCCCAGATCCTTGGAGGCTTTGCCCTCTGGAATAGTGTGTGACAGTTGCTCTGTAGGGTGTGAGCAGAGTGGCCTCAAGAATTTGGAGGTGCCCTCTGAGAAGTAAATGAGCAAGGTACGTGTCTCACTGTGACATGATCCACCTGGCCTGCAGAAATAAAACAGATGACATCTAGAGATGTCCCCACTGATAACCACCTGGAAAAAGGTTGTGATTTAGCAAGATAAAGCCCAGTAACCTCTGCTGTGCCCTGCTGAAAGGACAATGGGACCAAGCCAGGAATGTGAACAAAGATGTGGTTTCTGAACCTCTGGCCTCAGAGTCAGGATGGTTACTCATTAAAATGCAGGTTCTGAGCCTTGCTCCAGATCTCCTGAGTTAGAACCAGCAGTCCAGGCCTGGGAACCTGTGTTTGACTAGCCCTCCCAGAGGAGTTCTCTGAATACTCAAGCTTGAGGGTCCCTGGCCCACAGTGCAGGTGTGGGCAGTGTCTGCCACTGTGACAAGGGCACCAGGTCAGGGTAACCAGGTGAGCACCCTCCTCACAGTAAGGTCCCTGCTTTCTGAGCCTGAGGGCCCCCCATACCGCCTGGCTTAGGGGATGAGATTTTGCCAGGCCAGCATTGGGTGTTGAGGGTTTGGCATAAGGAATGGTCCTAGTGACAATGAATCCCCAGGCTCTCTGGTATCCATATTCTCTTTCCTTCCTCAGTTTCCTGTGTCTTGACCAGCACCCTCATGTCAGTCAGACTACCCTGGGTAGTAAGGAGACCACACCAGGATCTCGGGGCCTTGTGGGGGACACCAGCTGCCCATTTTCCTGGGGAAGCCTCTATAAGCCCAAGGCCTGCTTCTCCACTGGGAGAAGCACCTAGGTCTGAGATAACAAAATAATGGGGGGGGCCCACAGGCAGAAGCTGACTGACAGGGAAGGACCCTGTGATTCCCAGGGCTGACTAGAGCCATGTGACCCAGGGGTGAAGACTGCACCCCAACATGCCCTGCGGCCCCCTCCCATCTGAGTCCTCCAGTACCCAGGGCTGCCCCATTTAGCGCAGGATGTTCAGCTCCCACAGCCACCCCCCACCCCACTATCTTCCCATCATATTTACCTTGTTTCTCCCGGAGTGACTTCTGGAAATTTAGTGCCTCCTTGGTCACATCCATCTCCCGCTTGATGGCATTGATGCGCTGTGTGGTCTCGCTGGCCCTTTTCCTCCGCTCATTCAAGATGGATTTGTTCTCTTTGAAGATGCGGTTGATCTCACTGCCTCGCTCATTCTTAAAGTCCTCGAAGGCCACGGGTTTGGGGGGTGGGGTACTGGGCCTGAAGACAGAGGGGGAGGGGAAGGAGAAAGTGGGGCAGGGTCTTAGAGCCTAGAGGCACTTGGCCTCTCTTCGCCGGGGCTTCTGTGGGCAGAAGGCCGAAACTCCCAGGCACCACCTATCCTGCACTGGAGCTACCCTGTGTGGGAACCGCTCACCTGTGTCTGTCTCACTCAGCAAGCAAGGACACATGACCATTGCAGAAAGTGAGGACAGCAAGGAAAAGTGTAAAAAACAGAAAACAAAGCAAAAAACCACTCACTGCCTATTAGCAATTACACTGTGGTGTCTCTACTTCAGGGATCTCTTCGATAATTTTTTTTTTTTTAATTTTTTTTTCAACGTTTATTTATTTTTGGGACAGAGAGAGACAGAGCATGAATGGGGGAGGGGCAGAGAGAGAGGGAGACACAGAATCGGAAACAGGCTCCAGGCTCTGAGCCATCAGCCCAGAGCCCGACGCGGGGCTCGAACTCCCAGACCGCGAGATCGTGACCTGGCTGAAGTCGGATGCTTAACCGACTGCGCCACCCAGGCGCCCCTCTTCGATAATTTTTTTAATGTTTGAGGAGCACTTGGGTGGCTCAGTCAGTTGAGCATCTGACTCTTGATTTCGGCTCAGGTCATGATCCCAGGCTCGTGGGATCAAGCCCCATCTCAGGCTCCATGCTGAGCATGGAGCCTGCTTGGGATTCTCTCTCACCCTCTGCTCCTCTCCCCCGCTCACACATGTTCTCTCCCTCTCTCTCTAAAATAAAAATAAATAAATAATTAAAGTTTTTTTAATGTTTGAGGTCACACAGTAGATGTAATTTTACATCTTACATCATTCACAGAACCATTCTTTCATGTTATAAGGAGCCCCGAGAACTCTGGTTAACAAGATATAATTTGAAGTGCTGGGGCAGGGAGAAGCAGATCGTCTGCAACTTCCTATGAAATGCATCGAAAAAATAAGAGGGATTGGGTGACTGGGTGGCTCAGTGAGTTAGGCGTCCGACTTCAGCTCAGGTCATGATCTTGTGGTCCATGAGTTTGAGCGCTACGTCAGGCTCTGTGCTGACAGCTCAGAGACAGGAGCCTGCTTCGGATTCTGTGTCTCCCTCTCTCTCTGCCCCTCCCCTGCTCACACTCTGTCTCTCTCACTCTCAAAAATGCATAAATGTTAAAAAAAATTTTTTTTAAATAAGAGGGATGGAGAGAAAGATGGATGTGTGATGAAATAGGTATAGTAATATGTTAAATGTAGACTCAAGACAGTATTCACTGTCCAGTACTTCCAACTTCTGAGTGCTTAGAACTGTTCACCTGCTGGGGAAAAAATTCTTCATGCACATCCTTGTACATCCCAAGGGCAGAGATAATAACTCATTTAGTGCCTTTGCCATCACATTAGCTCCTGAAGGTATTTCACAAAAAAACTGTTGTCACCTTTTTAAATTGATGGTGCAATGAACATCTGTTTGCACAAATCTTTGTGCACATCTCTAATTATTTCCTCAGGACGGATTACTGAACACTCAATGACTGACTCACCAGGGAGAGAAACTGGGTAGCCAGAGGAAGGGGTCTCATACCTTGAGAATTTGGTGCCTTTTTTTTTCTTTGTCTTTAAGTAGGCTTCAAACCCAGCATGGAGCCCAACATGGGGCTTGAACTCATGACCCTGAGATCAAGACCTGAGCTGAGATCATGAGTCAGACACTGACTGAGCCACCCAAGCACTCTGAGGGGCCTTTTAAATGCATTAGTTATTTAAAAAAAAAAATTTTTTTTAATGCTTATTTAGTTTCTAGAGAGACAGAGCATGAGCAAGGGAATGGTAGAGAGCAAGAGGGACAGAGCAACCGAGCGGGCTCTGCAGTGATAGCAGAGAGCCTGATGTGGGGCTCAAACTCACAAACCATGAAATCATGACTTGAGCTGAAGTCAGACGCTCAACTGACTGAGCCACCCAGGTGCCCCTAAAAATTTTTATTTAAATAATGGCTATTTGAAGGGTCTAAAATGATTCCATGTGTAACTGCGTATCTTGGAGGAGTCCTGAGGCGGGACCATTTTGCATGTGTATAAGCCATCATGTTACTTCTTCTTCTTCTTTTTTTTTTTTTGTTTTGTTACTTCTTTTTGGATTGTACTCCTAGTCTTTGCCTGTTATCCCCTGTTGTATCTCATGTATCTACAGGCACTATTCACATGTTGAGGATCACATTCTGGTTTTGAAAGATCTGGAGCAGGAACTACCATTAGAGGGTCACCTGGGTGGGCGTAATTCCTCCTTTGGGGAGTCCGAAGGAAGGGGCTCAATGCTGGAGGTCTCCCGTTCCCGTATAGTCATGTCTTTGACATCCCCCTCCTTGGAGGATGGGGTCAGCTGGGTCTTGGACGTAGAGACATCCAACTCCTTGCCACTCACAGGGCTGCTGGCACCTTCCTTTCTTGCTGAGGAGCTAGGAGGAGAAGGCAGGAAGACCCCAGGCTTAGTCATGGGCAGTAAGGTGTCTCTGGTGCTGAGGAGAGTGACCTTTCCAAACCCTCTTATATCAGAAGCCCCATCCCACTCAGTCTTATTTAGATCATACATGTGGGCCCAAACGCAAAGAGTAAGACCCTATGGATAGGAAGATGAGAGCATTCTTCTCCTCCTCATCAGAACAAGTAGCCCTCCCTTCAGCAGCCTCAGCAGGAGACACCTGGGAAAATGGCAGTCTCCAGGTCTGGAAGCAGGTGCACCTGTGGGGTGGGCCACAGGCTCCTGGGAATATCCTGGCCATTGAGGCACTTATCACACAGGCACCCCTGGGAAGGAGTGGCAGAGCCCCCATCCAGGTTAGGTCTGGGGACCGAAGGTAAAGCAAGACATGTCTGCCCTGATACCTTGACCAGCCCATGAGTTCTGCATTCTCCCACCTACATGGGTGCCCACACCAGCTCCCAGGAAGGTAGCTGCCCTCCCCCTCCGAGTGACGGTGCCCAGGGTCCTCCTTCTCAGAGAGGCACGTCTGAGCAGGCCTGAATCATCAGGAGGATGTGAGAGGCCTCGGCAACCCCCGCTACCTGACTCCTGTCCTGCATGTGATGGTTTTGCACAATCAGCTTTGGACTGTGTCCTTTACCAAGTGATAGTAACAACAACAACACATTCCCACTGTGTACTTTCTAGGTACGGGGACTGCATTCACCCACATCTTCACAACCCCCGTGATTTTGATGCTACCATTATGAGTCCCAACTTAGGGACCAGAAAATGGAAGCACAGAGAGGCTGTCATGCCTCACACAAGGGTGAAAGGCGCTTCCTAGAGCCTATGCTCTTTGTCCACTGCTACCAGCATCTCCCAGGGAGAGTGTCTCATTAAGTGAGCCTTGCGTACACAAATGATCCTTGCCTGAAAGGTGAACTGTGGTTTTTAGGTGACATGAGCACCAGGCAGCTGGGTCACAGGTGGTTTCCGCGTGCAGTACTAAAGTGGGGAGTGCTAGCCTGGCCTCTCTCTTCTACTCTACCACTCATCAGTGTTGTGGCCTTGGACCACACCCCTGGGCCTTGGTTTCCACATCAGTAAAATGGAGACATTAATGCCCACCTCATGGGGTCGCTGTGTGGACAAGAGGTAACCAGCCCAACCTGAGTCCCGCGGATACTGCTAGTACTGGCAGTAATGGGAGCAACTGTGACCAGCCAGTAGCTAAGACACTAGCTTAGCTACTCTCTTCTTTCACCAGCCAAGGAGGGCCAGGTGTTGAGCAGGTAGAGCAGCAGGAAGGTTACTCACCTGAGCTGCTCTTTGAATGTCTTCTTGGACTTGGATTTCTTCCCAGGTTTGGCAGAGAAAGGGGTGACCCCGAGTCCAAAGCCTTGTCCATCAGGCTCACCTACTAGGTGGCCATCAACGTCCACAAGCCCTGCCTGGAAGAGGCCAGCCACAGGGCAAGGAGTTAGTTGAAGGGTTCTGGCCTGTGGGGGACCCAAGTGCATGCGTGCTCTGGTGGGCACGTTGACCCCACACACCAAGATAGCTGTCTCCAGTGCCGCTGACTTCAAGCTGCCCCCAACAGCACTATCTCTGGCCATTCTACCAAATGTCCACTTTCCACATCAACACCACGCCATACCGAGAATCTCGAGTCCTGTTGCCAACGTGACTCCAGGAACTGGTCTTGTCTGTGGTCATGTCTCTAATTTTGGAGACCATTTTGAATTCCTGTATGGCAGACTCTTGCATGGGTCACACTCATCCTGGTGTTACCTTTACCTGTTGCAACCCTAGATCTGCTTTAATGTGGAACACTTGCTGCTTCTGAAAATGTCTGGGGATGGAAACATCTGACATGAATGCTGTCAACAAGAAGCAACCATGCATACCTTCTGGACCGCAGAAATGGCTGCAAAGTCATTCTTATCTATGAGGGTATACTTCCTGCGCAAAGCAGATTCCACTTCCTGTTCCTGTTGGCTTGAGAGAGAGAATGAGAGAACACCTGACACCTGGGGCCATGCTGAACCCTCTGGAGCAAGAACCAAGTACTGGAGGTAGAACTCATGTGGGTGTGGCCCCCCTCTGATGGAACCACACCCTCCTCATGAACCAGACCAGACAAAACAAGTTCATGCCACATCCCGATTTCTCAGTGCACACATCTATTGTCCAGCCTCCCAAATTTGTAATGGCCACCCTTGCTTGCCAGGCACTTCTGCTCCAAGATAACTTTAACAAGGACTGTAAGCCTGCCTCAGGACCATGCTTTCCTAGGTGCTATCTTTAAAGGCCCTTTGGGGGGTGCCTGGGTGGCTCACTTGATTAAGTGTCCGACTTCAGCTCAGGTCATGATCTCACGGTCCGTGAGTTCAAGCCTCACATCGAGCTCTGTGTGACAGCTCAGAGTCTGGAGCCTGTTTCGGATTCTGTGTCTCTGTCTCTTGCTGCCCCTCCACCACTCAAGCTCCCTCTCTCTCTCTCTCTCAAAAATAAATAAACATTTAAAAATTATTTAAAAAGGGCCCTTTGGAATTGCGTGACCCACTTCTGTGATCCACCCAGCATAAGCCACTCAGTTTACAGGTATGCCTGCACCCATATAAACCACAAATGCCTCTTGAGGTGGGGGTGGGGAGCAGGGAGCATTCACGATGCCCTGCTCTGGCCATGCTCAGGGCACTCAGGGCCGGCACTCCTTAAGGACCTCCTGTTGAGTTAATGAACTCAAGAAACATCTACCAGGGACTACCAGGGACTCCTCTCTGTGTTGTCCTTAAATAGATGTCTGTCCTCCCCGCTTCCCCCAGGGGAAGGGAAGGGCTGGAGGATTTGAGAGCTCAGGGGCCTGGGCACACCCCAAGAACTCTGATCTGGCTCTTCACCCACGAGAGACAAGGCAGTGCACATAGAGGCCATGAGCTGACCACGGGAAATGAAAATGGCAGCCTGATGTAGGAATCCAGTGGGTGGGGAGGGTCCCTTACCTCAGAACCACCCGGAACTGGTTGAACACCTCCTGGATCTGTCTGAGGTTGATTATCTGGAGGGAAGAGAGCAAGGCAGAGGTTAGGCCTCTGGCAGCACAGCACAGGGTATGTCTCTGTTCATAGAGAAACCAGGACTCCTTGACTAACCCTTTGATCCTCTGTCTTGAGAATGGCATATCTGTTCTCCTCAAGAACAAAGAAACAATTGGTTAATAGTTTTCAAGCTAAGTATTTATTGAGGCTATAAAAATGACCTTTTCTAAGGGAAGATCTCTGTAAAATTAGAATGTCTCTGGTACTTGAAAATACTAAGAAAAGGGGCGCCTGGGTGGCGCAGTCGGTTAAGCGTCCGACTTCAGCCAGGTCACGATCTCGCGGTCCGGGAGTTCGAGCCCCGCGTCAGGCTCTGGGCTGATGGCTCGGAGCCTGGAGCCTGTTTCCGATTCTGTGTCTCCCTCTCTCTCTGCCCCTCCCCTGTTCATGCTCTGTCTCTCTCTGTCCCAAAAATAAATAAACGTTGAAAAAAAAAAATTAAAAAAAAAAAAAAAAGAAAATACTAAGAAAAAACATTTTAATTAAATGTATTGTCCTCAGCTCTCTCCTGTTGCTGAAAGGTTCTCTTATGAACTTTTGTGTGGTTACAGACACATATACATCTATGGCTGGGGGAAGGCTATTGGCTTCCCTCTCGGCCCTAGGGACCACAAGCATTACCCCTGAGGGTCAGTCTAGGACCAGCACTGTTACGATGCCAGAAGGGCCTGGCCCTCCATCGTCTGAGGCCTGCCAGTTGTAGCTGCCACAGTGACAGGCTAGGGATGGGCAGGCGTCTGTCACGTAGCTCCCTGATGAAGGGTTTGCTGGCCTGCACTGTGAAAAAAGAATGCAACCTTCCTCCTGAGGGCCCTTCCCCATGCGGCTGCCGTCTCTTCCTCCTTGGCCTACTCCAACTCGGGCCCTGGGTGTCTGCCTTGTAAACCAGCATGACCGTCATCCTTGAATGGCCTCACCCCACCTGGCACAGCCAAGCACCTGAGCTCCTACAGCTCAGTTAATTCCAGCTTGCTTTCCCTCCTCACTGTACAAGTGTGGCCACCAAAGTCCACGAGGTTAAGCATTTTGCTGACATCACTCAGCAAGGAGGCAGCTGAGCTGGGACGTGATTCAGGGCAGCCTGGCTCCAGGGCCTGCACTTGTGATGGACCACCCCCTGTGTGGTCAGGGCCGGTCAAGGCTTCTGGCCACTCTGTGGGGCACACCCATCCTTGTAACCCTAAACATGGATGCTGAGGCTTCAGTGGGCTGCAGGGGCCGAGGCCAGGGGTCCAGCACCACCCACCCGACACCCACTGCACCCACTCAGTGTAAGGTTCTAAGGCCAGCACAGCACAAGTGGGGGTATGCCCAGGATAGGGAGACCCAGGCCACTGGGCATGGTGGTCCCAAGGAGATGCTCCTTACATCAATCTCGTCCAGTGTCCCCTCCAGGTACCTCCGCACCTGGGAGTTGATCTCAGCAATCTGGATTTCATCCATGGGATCGTAGTTCACAAGGGTGCGGTTGGCCTTGGAGGAGGATGAAGAACATGTCAACGAGCTCCAAATACCTGAGCCCGACGGGGGCAGAAGGGGTCATTCTGAGAATCAAGGTGGAGAGGTTTGGGCACAGGTCCTGGCCACCTAAGCCAGCTCCATTCCCTTCACCATCAGGTCCTGGCCAGGTGCTCGGGTCACAGAGGGACAACTGGGTCTTGGAGGGAAGGAAAGCCACCTGTCATGAGCTTGCCACTCCAAGCAAAGGGCTCTGCTGGCTGAGTCTCAGGAGACTCTAGGATGACAGCCATGGGCAGGAGGTGGCTGCCTCTGCCTTGAGACACCCCCCCCCCCCACCCATGAGCAGGCCCAGGCAAGCCACCAGAGGTCTCCTGTCCCCACCCTCTGCCCTCAGGGCTCTATGCTGCTGCCCCTCCCCCGCTGCCCAGTATGCCCCACCTCCTCTGACCTTGACCATCATGCTATCTATCCCTGCCCTACCTGCCTGGCACCTGGCCCCCTGCCCCTCATCTTCCTGCCAACTGTCTGCCTCTGCTCCCTGATATCTGACACCCCTGCCCACATCCTCCTGCTCTTCCAATTTCCCTGCCCACCAGGCATCCCTGGCTCCTTAGCCCCTCTGACCCCAAAGTCTCCCTGCCTACTTGGCCCTCCTGGGGCCTGTCCATCCAGTCCCTCTGCCCACCTGGTACTGTGACCGTAGTCCCTCCAGCACTCCGGCCAGCCCCTCACCCAGCCACCCGCCTCCAGCCCCTTACCAGGCTGTCGTGGATGGCCAGCTCCTGCTTGAGCAGTGCCAGCTCCTTCTCCAGGTTCTTGACCATTCGCTGCCAGGGAAACACAGTTTGGGACGGGGCAGGGAGGACAGTCAGAGAGGCCACTCTGCCTCTTCCACATCAAGCCCACAGTTCCCCAACCTGTGGCCGGACATCCTGGCCCCTCCTGGTAATCCATGGAGTGTGATCTCAGCATCTGGACAATTCCTTCCCCGCCAGTGACTCCTTCCCAACTGGGGTGAGTTTAGGGCCTTCGGGGGCCTCACAAGTCCTCTGGCCTCTGCTTCTTTCAGCAGACAGAGGAGATTTAACAAGAGTGAGCACAGGCACCCACAGGGCAACCTCACACCTCAACTTCCAGGAACTTCGGGTTATTTCCAGTCTACCGGGTGAAGGCCTTCTCATTGCAGCCCGCTGCCTCCAGGAGGCTCTCCACGCAGTCGTACCTTTTACCCTCATCCTTCCCAACCACTGCACAAAAACATGTCACATTCCCTGCTGATAATCATGTATGTCACCTCCAAAGTTTTGCTGTTACAAACAAGGCTGCACAACATTTTTGTACTTACATCTTTGTGTCTTTATAGGTTTCTGTAGGATAACACAGGCTCTTTGTGATCTGCCCCCATTAACTCTTCCCTACCGTTCTCCTCCAAGCTCATTCCACTCCTACCAAATTGGCACACTCCCGCCTCTGCACTGCCTGTCCCCTCTGCCCAGGACACTCTTCTCCCAGGTGTTGCCCTGGCACACCCCCACACCTCCTTCAAGTCTTTGTTCAAAAGCTTCTAAATTAGGCACATTTCAATCACTCGATGTAAAACGTCAGTTTTACACACTCCCCACTCCCACACCACTCTTTTTTCAAATCTTGCTCTAATTTTTTTTATAGCACCTATCACCAACACACCCTAGAGCAGTGCTGTTTGACAGTACTTCCTGTAATGATGGAAATGTTCTATATCTGGGCCCTGAGTTACACGTAGCTACTGAACCCTGGAAATGTCATTAGGGTGACCAAGGAAGTGAACTTTTAATTTTATGTAACTAATTTAAATAACCCCAAGCGAGTAGCAGCTACTATACTGGATGGTGGAGCTCTAGAACTTACCTATTTCTTTTTTTTTTTTTAATATTTTTATTTTTTAATTTTTATTTATTTATTTATTTATTTATTTATTTATTAACGTTTATTTATTTTTGAGACAGAGAGAGACAGAGCATGAACAGGGGAGGGGCAGAGAGAGAGGGAAACACAGAATCTGAAACGGGCTCCAGGCTCTGAGCTGGCAGCACAGAGCCCGACGTGGGGCTCGAATTCACGGACCGTGAGATCGTGACCTGAGCTGAAGTTGGACATTTAACCGACTGAGCCACCCAGGCGTCCCTTTTTTAACTTGTTTTTAAATATATTTATTTATTTTGAGAGAGAGAGAGAGCAGGGGGAGAGAGAGAGGAAGAGAGAGAATCCCAAGCAGGCTCCACACTGTCAGTGCAGAGCGCAATGTGGGGCTCCAACTCACAAACCATGAGATCATAACCTGAGCTGAAATCGAGAGTCAGATGCTCAACCAACTGAGCCACCCAGGCACCCCTTTAAACATTTTTTAAAGAAAAATTGTAGGCACGCATACCTCATTTCATTGTTCTTTGCTTTACTGAGCTTCTCAGATACTGTTTTTTATAGATTGAAGATTTGTGGCAACCCTGAATCAGGCAAGTCTATCGGCACTATTTTTCCACAACATTTGCTCACTTCCTGTCTCTGTGTTACATTTGGTAACTTCTGCAGTATTTCAAATTTTTCATTATTATTTTATTTGTTATATTATCTGTGATCAGGGATTATGAGTCACTGAAAGCTCAGACTTGGGGTGAAGTAGGCTCCATGCCCAGCATGGAGCCCGACACAGGGCTTGAATTCATGACCCTGAGATCAAGACCTCAGCTGAGATCAAGAGTCAGACACTGAACTGACTGAGCCACCCAGGTGTCCCAGCAATAAAGTATTTTTAAATTCAGGTAGGTGCATTGTTTTTTTTAGACATAATGCTATTGCACACTTCACAGACTACAGTATAGGGGTGCCTGGGTAGCTCAATCAGTTAAGCATCCAACACTTGATTTCAACTCAGGTCATGATATCACAGTTTGTGAGATTGAGCCCTGCATCAGACTCCATGCTGACAGTTCCAGAGGCTGCATGGGATTCTCTCTCCCTGTCTCTCTTTGCCCCGCCCCAGACTACTGTATAGCATAAAAGTAACTTTCACAGGCACTGGGAAACCACAAAACTCATTTGACTTGCTTTATTGTGATATTCACTATATTATAGTGGTCTAGAACTGAACCCACAATATCTCTGGAGGTATGCCTGAATATTTGAGGTGTACAACATGATATACACATACACAGTAAAATGATTACTATAGTCAAGTTAGCTAACATATCTATCTCCTCACCTAGGGACAATTTTTTGTGTGTGGTTAAGAGCATCTGACATCTACTTTCCCAGCAAAGCTCAGATGATGGTTAGCATTTTTGAGCAATAAAGCATTTTTTAAATACAGTATACAATACGGTATTATTTTTTGAAAAATGTTTAATGTTTATTTTTGAGAGAGAGAGACAAAGCACGAGCAAGGGAGGGGCAGAGAGAGGGGGAGATACAGAATCCGAAGCAGGCTCCAGGCTCTGAGCTGTCAGCACAGAGCTCAATGTGGGGCTTGAATTCACAGAGTGCAAGATCATGACCTGAGCTGAAGTCGGATGCTCAACCGACTGAGCCACCCAGGTACCCCTACAATATGGTATTATTAACTATGGTCACCATGCTGTACTGAACTGGGGATAAGATAAGATCCCCAGAACTTATCCATCCTATAAATGAAAATTTGTGTACTTTGACCAACATTTCCCCTTTCCTCAGCCCCTACCCCCACTCTTGGTAACCACCACTCTACTCCCTGTTTCTGTGAATTTGACTTTTTAGGTTCCACATGTAAGTGAGATCTTGCAGTATTTTTCCTTCTGTATCTGGTTTATTTCACTTGGAATAATGTCTTCTAAGTTCATCAATGTTGTTGCAAATGGCAGGATCTAGATTCACTTCTTTTATATTTTTTTAAGTTTATTTATTTAAGTAATCTCTACACCGAATCTGGGGCTCAAACTCACAAATCCGAGAGTAAGAATTACATGCTCTCCCTGGGGCTCCTGGGTGGCTTAGTCAGTTGAACGTCCGACTTCAGCTCAGGTCATGATCTCAAAGTTGGTGAGTTCGGGCCCCGCATCGGGCTCTGTGCTGACAGCTCAGAGCCTGGAGCCTGCTTCCAATTCTGTGTCTCCCTCTCTCTCTGCCCCTCCCCCCCCCCACACGCTCTGCCTCTCTCTGCCTCTCAGAAATAAAGAAAACTAATAAAAAAAAATTTTTTTTAATAGAATTATATGCTCTCCCGACTAAGCCAGCCAGGCTCATTTATTTCTTATATTTATCGTATCTCTCTCTCCCACCCCCAGTAGTCAGCTCTTTGAGGATACAGATTTGTGTTTTTTGTATATTAACACACTCCAGGTGCTTCAAAAAGTGCCTGGCACATGGTAAGTGCTCTATAGATTTTAGGTGAATGGATAAATGACATATTTCTAGAAACAGAATTGCTGAGTCATTTTACATTTGATGGATACTGTCCTGTTGTCTTTCAAATGAGAGGCACAAGGGATTTTATGCTGAGAACCTTCTCTGTGAACAACAGGGCGTTCTTCAGTTGTCAAAAAATGGCCACTGGAGGGAGCCCCTGACAACCGGATCCTGGTACTGGTGACCAGGGCTGTGATCAGTCTGCAGCGAGAGGTGACAGAACCCTGGCATTCTGGTGTCTTTGTGGCAATTCAGGGCACAAAGCCTAAGACTCAAAGCACATGACCAGGGTCCAAATCCCGGCTCTGCCCCTCTGGGAAGCCCCAAGAGGTTCTCCTTCAGGTAGACTTCCTATGAGGTCAACGGGAGAGGCTTGGTGGCCAAGCCCCTCCCCTCAGCTGAGAGATCTCAGTTCTAAAAAATACATCATGCCGCCGCTAGGGAAAGTCGGGCTGTTGAGGGCCTCCAGCTGGATGACTGTCCAGTGTGGCATGGGGAGCCAGGCTTAGATCTCTGGGCGAATCAGGTGATGTGAGGAAATGGGTCATTGGCTCCCCCTGTAACCAGCCTCCATGTCACATCCTGAGACCATAGGTGCTTCTCCTCATGCCTGGCAGACTCACCCTCCTATACCGAATGGAAAGAAGCTGCTTGGAAACACAGGGCTGGAGCACCAGACCCCACAGAACAGGGCTTGGCAGCACCTCCTGGCTGACCAACTCCTTTTTTTTTTTTGTATCTCAGATGGAACACGAACCTGACCACTGCCTTTAAAGATCAGGGACATTTTCTGGATGGAACTAATGCCTTGGAAACAGCACAGACTCAAGTAAGTTCCCTGACGGTCAGGGGTTTTCATCATAAACATAATGAGGATAATTCAGCGCCTTCTGTTTAAGTAGCACACCAGGCTAGGAGCACCTCTCCACTCGGGAAACTTCCCTGGTTGACCCCACTGCAGCCTGCAGGTATGATCTTCTCTCAGCAGAGCAGAATATCAAGTGTTTGTCTGCTGCCTGTTTACACCCAAGGCTCACAACCTTTACACCACCTCACAGAATCACAGACTGACAGAGTACGAGGGTCACCTGGAGGTCATCAGTCCAGCCTCCTAGTCCATAGGTGAAAACTTGAGGCAATTCCACAGAAGCTACCCCATGGTCCAGAAAACAGGCATCTATACTGAAGAGGGCGCTAGAAATAACACAGGCAGACTGGCTGTGGTCTATGGAAGTCGGCAGCCCAGGTAATTTTCCATGCCTCTCTCAAGAACTCATGCTTATAAATGCTTATCATTTTTTAAGTTTACTTATCTTGAGAGAGAGAGAGAGAAAGAGAGCATGAGGGACAGAGAGAAAGGGAGAGAGAGAAAATCCCAAGCAGGTTCTGCCCTATCAGTGCAGAGCCCGATAAGCTCTTTTTTAATTAAAAAAAATTTTTTTAATGTTTTTATTTATTTTTGAGACAGAGAGAGACAGAGCATGAGCAGGGGAAGGACAGAGAGAGAGGGAGGCATAGAATCCGAAGCAGGCTCCAGGCTCCGAGCTGTCAGCACAGAGCCTGACGCGGGGCTCGAACTCACAGACTGCGAGATCATGGCCTGAGCTGAAGTCGAACACTTAACCAACTGAGCCACCCAGGCGCCCCTTAAATTTTTTTAATTAAAAAAAATGTTCATTTTTTAAGTAGGCTTCGCACCCAGCATGGAGCCCATTGCAGGGTTTGAACTCACAGCCTTTGAGATCAAGACCTGAGCTTAGATCAAGAGTCAGACACTTAACCGACTGAGGCACCCAGGTGCCCCCCCACCCACCTTTTTAAAGAAGTAAAACACTGCAGACAAATATGCAGCCCCTATGTACCTCTCTCCAAGTCCACCGCCCCCCCCCCCCGACATCCCAGAGGGAACCCCCAGCCTCAGGTTGGTCTTTTCGCCCCTGTGTTTTGTTGTTGTTGCTTTTTTTTAATGCACACACATGTATCGATGAACGATATTCAGCTATGCTTCACATGTGTTTAGACAGATGCTACCATTTGGCCCGCTTCAATCCGCTTGAGATTATCCAGCTGGCGGCTCGAGCCCTGGCTCTCTCCGTCCCTGACTCACTCAGCTCCTCTCTGGTGAAGGGCTAGCGGTCCCGTGCCCAGCTGCTCACTAGTACAATGAGCAGCACAGGCACCGTTCTGCCTCGAGGCTCTTCACATACATATGTGGGGAATGCCTCCAGACTGTCCACCGGGAAAGGGAACACTGCTGACCCATACAGCGAGCAGCGCGCTAGCTAACATTTACTGAGCATTCACTCCACGACAGCACTGTGGGAAGAGGTTTCTCCCCATTGTATGATTCTCCACAGCCTCTCTTAGAGAGTGGATTCTGCCACTCCCCCAATTTACTATTGAAGAAATGGTGGCTTACTAAGAATAAGTATCCTGCTGAGGCTGTACAGCTGATGGAAGGAAAGAGCAGGTTGCTGAACCCCCAATGTGGGGGTCATGGCTCTTAACTACTGTGCCAGTGGTTCTTGAGTGTGGCCCCGGAAGAGCAGCAGCAGCAGCAGCATCTGGAAACTTATTAGAAACGTGAATCCTTAGGCCTCACCCTTTGGCCAATGGAATCAGGAACTTTGAATAGGTTCAGTGACCTGCGGTTCCAGAAGCCTGCCTGGAGGGGCTCCTGGGTGGCTCAGGCGATTAAGCGACAGGCTCCAGGTTTCTGCTCAGGTCACGATCTCACAGTTCCTGAGATGAAGCCCTGTGTGGGGCTCTGCTCTGATGGTGTGGAGCCTGCTTGGGATTCTTTCTCACCTCTCTCTCTGCCTGTCGCCCCCTCACATTCTCTCTCTCAAAACAAACATACAAACAAACAAACATTAAAAAAAAAAAAAAAAAGAAGCCGGCCTGGGGTTCTGCTACCAGGGTCTGAGAGCCACTGCTCTAACCCACCCCCCTCCTCAACCTCCAAACCATGGGTTAGTTACACAGAGCCACGGGGACCACTATTTTCCTTTAGGATTTGGAATCTGGAAGGTTTAACTACTTTGTCATGAGCTCAGGGCAGGTACACGCTCCTGTCTCTGGTAACCATGATTCCACAAGCATCCTGAAGGAAAATGAGGTAAATGAGTTTTTACTTTACAAGAAGTTGCCAGGATGCTCTCGAAAGCAATTTAATAGATTATGCTCTGGCCAGGAACAGACAAAGGCTCTCGTTTCTGCACATTCTCGCCACCACTCTGCATTGTGGAAACGTGCTAATTTTTGCTAGTCTGAGGGTGGACTTTCACTAAGGTTTCAACCTACACCTCCCTGGTGGTGGTGCTGAGCGCTCCTTCTGATCGGTCAGCTGTGCTTGCTGAGAGGGATCACACACGTCGGCAGCAAAGAGGTTCCGTAGCGTTATAACCAGAGGAGTCTGAGAGATGGTCCACACTGACTGAACTCTGAAACAGCTCTAAGGAACTCTCATATAGAAGCCCAGGGTAGTCAGAGGCCCTGAGGCCTCACACATGAACTGGGTGGGGACCTGACCTGGTCCTTTCACCTGTGCGGTGGCCCCCAAGTGGGGGGGTCTCCAGGGGCTCTGAAGACTCTGGCCTGTCCCAGAGTGGAAAGGGACTGACCCGGGATCGCATTGAGGCAGGAAGGGAAGCCAGGCTTGTGTGACCCAGGCAACAAACCCACACACCTCCACGGTGAGACATCTGCCCACAAACCCCTTACTACCTCAGCATCATACTTTTCGTTGACGGCAGGCTCAGTGGTGACCAGCTTCATCCTGCTGGCAAACCGCAGTGAAGACAGCTGAAAAACAGATCAGACAGCCCTCTATGTCTTTGGCCAATTGCTTATGAATAGAGATATTTTCAAAACAGGCCAAAGGAGTCCACGAGGAAAGATGAACTTCTGCATATAAGTCTACTCCAATGTGAAGTGTGGGGTCTCCTTGGGGGTTCCACCCGAGTCCCTCTGGAGGGGCAGCCAGGCAGGGGTAATTATGGCCGCAGGCCCAGGAGGCAGCCACGTAAGTAGGCACTTGAGAAACAGCCCCGGCACTGTGCCCCACTGCACCGATGTTACACGACAGGTGGAGGGCTGTCCCTTGGCAACGAGGAACTGCCAGTGGTAGCACGGGGCGGGCCCTGAGATCCCAGCCTCACACGATGGCGGGCTGTCGCAGGGCCCCGAAACAGGGGGGCGGGCCTGGGGGAGGGCCACCCAGAAGTGGCCCAGAAGAAGGCCCGAAAGTGCTCTTCAGTCCACCCTGGTGATTAAGAACCCTACCGCTGACCCACCACTCGACCTCAGACAGGTTTTGTAGCTTCTCTGTAAAGTCAGGGAGACTTCATGAAGAGGTGGGTGGTGTGCTCTGGATGGAGCTGGCAGGAGGCCCTCCAGAGGAGGCCCCTGTCACTAGTCGGAGCTGCTTCTGTGTGGGGTGGATTCGGACTCTCCTGCTCCAAACAGCAGCGAGTGTGGCCACGGCCCCCTCGCTGTGTTTACTCCCACACATACGTGCAGCGGCCCTGAATAAAGCAATGTGATCCACGACAGGAACACTGTCAAGGTTTTAAAGCATTTGGAGAAGAGACTCATTAGCTTCCACACCCCAATATACCTTCGTCCCAACCCCCTGAGGCCCCTCCAGCAGCTCCTCTGGGCTCCGTGGGCACCGTCCTGGATCACAGGACGGGATGGTGGGGTACCAGCAGAATGGCTTTCTATGAGGTGACCATCTCAGGGGTGGGAATGAGAGAGAGGGGCCTTCCACCGTCTTGGAGGACATTGCTCAACAAGGCAGTCAGGAGGCCCAATTTTCATATGGCTCCTCTCGGGGTTCACTCGTGCTTTGTTATACTATGCGGTTCCTGAAGCCTTCCCCCGCTGGGGATGCTGTCTGCACGTCAGTGGGAGCTCCCTCCCCAGCCTCCCAAGCCCCAGGGTGCTCTCTCTGGAAGCTGGGATGGTCCCTGATGCAAGAAACTAGGAGGCCCTGCAGGAGCATCTTGCCCTGCAGCGTGCCTGGAAAGGACCTGTTTCACCTAAGTGGATTCGCCAGATGACTGAGGCTTGCCTTAAACATCCACACCTGACAAAATGCTTTCCAAATCTGTCTTATTTATGCTGAGTGGCCCTTCAGAGGAAGAAGGGAAGCCTCAGCCGGAATGCCCAGTTGTGTGAGCTCACCTGTGTCACTGCCTCAGCCATTAGAGCCCATATTCCTGCCTCTGGGTCTCCTAAGCTTGTCCCCTCCCAGGTCCCCTGGGTCCTGCTGCTGGGTTAATCTTCCTGAGTCACAACTCTGGCCACAGCCCTCCCTGCTCAAACCCCATGACACCCCAGCAACCAACAGAACAGCCAAGGCGGCACCCTGGCCGCCAGGACCCGAGCAGCCTCTGGAGTCTTTTCTCCCCCTTCTCCTTCCTGAACACCACCCCCCACTCCCCCTGCAGCAGCCAGGTGTTCCCAGCATGGGCCATGCCATCAGGCCCACAGTTGCCTCTGCCAGAAGCATCTCTGCTTTCTTTTTATTTTATTTGTTTTGTTTTTAAATGTTTACTTATTGTGAGAGAGAGCGCGCACATATGCGTAAGGGGCAGAGAGGGAGAGAAAGAATCCCAAGCAGGCTCTGTGCTGTCAGCACAGAGCCCGATGTGGGACTTGAACCCACAAGCCATGAGAGCCTAATCCTGAACCAAAACCAAGAGCCAGCCACATAACGAATTGAGCCACCCAGGCAACCCGCCTCTCTGCTTTCTGTACCACCAACCCTTTAAACCCAGCCAGCTCGGTGCCCACCTTCCTCACCCCACTTTCAGGAAAAGTACCTTTTCCTCTGAAGGATTCTTTCGTCCAGACCTCTCACATTACTCAGGGCCATGGCAAGGAACTCTGAGGCGTGAGGCCACGTATAAGTCACCTCTACCGAGCTGCTCTTCCCCCCGCCCCCAACCCCACACACACACAGTATGTGCTCAATGCCCATCAGTTTGCACCAGCCTCATAACCACAGCCTGGAACCCTGTGGTGCTTCTAAGACTTTTCAATGTGTAATTATGAAGAACAAGAAATCAGCTGCCCTAGATCCCAATTCACAGGAGCAGCACCGTGGGAAGCATGGTCCTTGCCCCCACAAAACCCTCTTCACATAGACTCCCACGCTGCACCTGCTCCCTGCCTTGCCTCTTCCTCAACACAGCCTCTGCCCCTTGGTACTTGGTATTTGGATCCCGCAACAATTTTGGTTGATTCGGTCCCCGGATCTCTTCCCTCTTGACAATATCTATGGCCCAGTACGCCAGCTTAGCCAGCCTGGAGCCAGCCTTACCCAGCCCTGGAACCCACGAGAAGGGATTCCAACCAGGCCGCCTCGGCTATCTTTACGTACCGTCTCTTCTAACTGGGCGGCTTCTCCATAGATGTTTGTCAAGAGAACCATATTGCAATTTCCCCCTGCAGAAAGCAGGACACAGAAGGGCCATGAACCATGTGGGTATTCTGCCAAGAGATTCTTTTAAGGCTGGTGGGGGTCTGCTATGGGTTGAGAGTTTGTGTCCTGGCAAAATTCCTATGTTGAAGTCCTATCCCCAAGTGTGATGGTATCTGGAGATGGGGCCTGGGGGAGGTGATCAGGTTTAGAGGAGGTCCTGAGTGCGGAGCCGCCATAATGGGATTAGTGCCCTTATATGAGAGAAAGAGAAAGACCAGAACTCTGTCTCTCTTTCTGGTCCCTTTCTCTTTTCTTTCTTGCTCTTTGCCGTGTGAAGGCACAGAAAGAAAGCAGCTGTGTATGAGCCAAAAAGAGCCCTCACCAGGAACCATCCATGCTGAACCTCGATCTGCGACTTCCAGCCTCCAGAGCTGTGAGGAATAAATGTCTATTGTTCAAGCACTCCAGACTGTGGCGTTTTGTTACAGCCACCTGAGCTGACTCAGACAGAGTCAGGAGGGACATGCCCAAGCATGTGTGAGACTGGAGGAGGGCAGAGAAGGGGAGAGGCCACTGGATGTACCTAAAAGAGGAGCTGGGGGAACAGCAGAGGAGAGATGGCACGGGGCAGGGGAGAGGGCTGTGGGCCAGGGCTTTGCTACTGGTGGCTCTCAACTAGTAATCAGACACCCAAGACCGTGCCATCAGGCGACACAAATATGACAAACACAACCCCCGTTCGTCTGTCAGGGAGGCTGTGGGGGAAGAGAAGGAGGCATGACAGAGACCCTCCACCTGGTCACCTTGAAGGCCGTGAAGGATTCTGCCAGGTTAGGGATGAGGGGAAGTGAGAAGGTAGTCCCAACAGAGGCCAAAGTTTAAGCAAAGCTTCTGAGGGAGCAGCACTGCATGCTGTGGGTGAAAGAGGGGACCATGCATGACTCTGCCTTTTCAGCTGTGTCTGGGATCACAGTGAAAAGGTTGCAGGGAAGTGCCAGCTGCCGGAAGGGAGCAATTCCATTACCGCCAGCAGCAGCTAGACCCGGCCTGGCCCTCCTCCCTGTGCATGGACCTCGCCCTCACCTGCCCTTACCTAATGAGTCCTTGAGGGCGTGGGTAAGCTTGCACTGCCGGAAGGGGATGTGCTCCCGCTTCTGGTCCCCGAGGGCAATGATGGCCTGCTCCAGGAATGACAGCGACTTGTTGATGTAGGTGGCTTCCTTCAGGACTCGGCCCTCAGACTACAAACCAAAGGTCAATTCCACTTCACACCAAATGGGGAGGCTGCCTCACTGGGAACACTGTGGGTGGGTGGCCAGGCCGGAGCCTCCTTTCCAGAGCCAGCTCTTTTCTCAATATCATGGGATTGTATTCCATCACGGCCTAATACTAATACTCACAGGAATGCTCATGCAAATATTCATGGGAACGCTCACGGGAATATGAATACTTCTGTGAATATTCACATGAATTCTCACGTAAGAGTCACATCGATATGAATACGCACAGGAATGTTTGTGCAGACACTTGGGCAAATCATCCTGTGACTATCATACACATACAAACACTTAGCTGAATGCACATAGGAATTCTCACTGCATACTTGTGTGAATACTTATACTAATTCATGGCCAAGCCCATGAATAGCTGAGCTGAAATACTCATGGAAAGACTCATGTGGACACTCCTACTCATATGCAGAGAAATGTTACTACCAGCACCAAGCATTTTCTGAGTACTTATGGGGGGCTAGGCACCTGGCTAAGAATTTAGGGGCTGTCCTCTCATTTAATATTTACAAAAATCCTCTTAGGTAGGATGCAACTATGGTGCAGCTGTTTCCCCTCCACTAATTCCATCCCTCAAAGCTCCATGGGGTCATGCCCACATGCTCCACTGCGCCCAGCTCAGGGCTGGGCGCACAAATGCCCCATGAGGGACGTCCCATGTGCATAGGCACTGTGCAGGAAACAGGGCTGTGGCTTGAGAAGGGATGTCCTGCTCCCACTTACCCCAGACTTTCCCAGCCTTTCAGAGCCTGCTAGATCCACCAAGTTAATTTTGGAAGTGATGTACTTTTCGTCTGATAAGGTCCTCGAATGAGCCTACAAAACATCCAAACAGAGGTTAGATGTCACAGGGAGAAGCTTCTAGTCTGCAGCAGGTCCAGTGGGACTGGGCTGTGCCCCCCCCCCATCCCCCCATCACTGGGCTATTCAAGGAGCTCAGACCCACCTCCACATAGATGGTGAAAATGCAGTGCGACCTGGATGAGTTTTTATTCATTGTGTGGGAGGCTATAATCCTGTTGGTCTCTCCCTGAAGAGGAGAGGAAAAGTAGACAGCATTTTGAAGAATTAAAACAATAAAGCATTTGGGTTATTTTCAACTATTCTGGCAGGTATACAAGTGATTTCATGTTACTGCAATCAGACCTTCCAGAGATATCTCATTTATACACTAGTAGAATGGGAGACCAGTTGGAGTCCAGACCTAGACTTTCACCCTCTGCTAGGGATGTGTGAATTTGTAGAGCTTTCTGAAAAGCCAAGTAGCAATAAGAATGAAAAAGTCTTAAAAATATTCATGAATATTGACTAACAATTAACCTACATACCCAATGATTAGGTCTATCTGTACAATGGAATGTTATATAGCCAGGAAAATGTTGACAAATATTTTTTTAATAATAGAGAAATGCAGAATCCAAAATCATAACAAACTGACTTCAATGGCACATTAAAAGGATCATGTACCAGGGCACCTGGGTGGCTCAGTCAGTTAAATGTCTGACTCTTGATTTTAGTCATGATCTCACGGTTCGTGAGTTTGAGCCCTGCATCAGGCTGTGCGGTAACAGTGGGAAGCCTGCTTGGGATTCTCTCTCTCCCTCTCTCTGTCTGCTCCTCCCCTGCTCAATCTCTCTGTCTCTCTCTCAAAATAAATTTAAAAACATTAAAAAAAATTTTTTTTGCACATTTAATCCCATCTTGGCATCTGCTTCTCAGAAGGCACAGACTAACATACTTTTAAAGGACTATTGAACAGACTGACATTGACTTCTCACTACTAATGGTGGAAATCATAACTTTGCAATGATCTCTTTAATATGGTAGAACAAAACAGGGGCGCCTGGGAGGCTCAGTTGGTTAAGCGTCCGACTTCAGCTCAGGTCATGATCTCACAGTTTTTGGGTTTGAGCCCCATGTCGGGCTTTGTGTGGACAGCCCAGAGCCTGGAGCCTGCTTCAAATTCTGTGTCTCCCTCTCTCTCTGCCCCTCCCCCACTCTCACTCTGTCTCTCTGTCTCTCAAAAATAAATAAACATTAAAAAAATTTTTTTTTAAATATGGTAGAACAAAACAAATGTGAAAATAGAATTTTATACCCAGCAAAAATATCTCTCAAGACTAAGGGTAAAATAAGGACATTTCAAAAAACAAGAAACTCTTTGTCACCAGCATGCTTACTATAAAGGATATACAACAGAAGAAAGAAAACAATCTCCAGTGGAAGGTGATGGAGAAAAGAAAGGAAAAGCAATGAGGGTGGTAAATATGAGGGTAAATGTAAAAGAATGTGTACTATATAAAACATTAATAATGATGCCCCTGCAGAGTCAAAAAACAAAAACATAAAAGACAAGGTAGCAATCCTAAGGTTCTTATAGAATACAGGAGGAAGTAAAAGGTTTTCATGAACTTTAGATTTTTAGAGCTTTTATTTTTTTATTTATTAAAATTTTTTTAAATGTTTATTTATTTTTGAGAGAGAGAGACAGAGCATGAGCTGGGAGAGACAGAGAGAGAGGGAGATACAGAATCTGAAGCAGGCTCCAGGCTCTGAGCTATCAGCACAGAGCCCAATGCAGGGCTCAAACTCACAAAGTGTTAGATCATAACCTGAGCTGAAGTCAGATATTCAACCGACTGAGTCACCCAGGCGCACCACAAGGTTTTATTTTTAAATATATATATGTTTATTTATTAATTTTGAGAGATAGCAAGCAGGGGAAGAGCAGAGAGAGAGGGAGAGACAGAGAGAATCCCAAGCAGTCTCTGAGCTGTCGGTGCAGAACCTGACATGGGGCTTGAACTCACGAGCAGTGAGATCATACATGACCTGAGCCGAAATCAAGAGTCGGACGCTTAAATGACTAAGCCACCAGGCACCCCTATTTTTAAATACTTTAATGTAATTATAACACAATTAAAATGATAATGTTCTAGTAAAATATAATAAAAATTATGATAAAATGACACTTTATTTTGATCCACAGGAGTTTTGAAGAAATGTACAGGGAGGTCCCCTGTACTCTTCACTCAGTCTCTCTCTAAGATAATATCTTGCAAAACTATAGCACAATATCAAAACCAAGAAGCTGACTTTGGATAATCCACAGAGCTTATTCACATCTCACTAGTTAGATACACTCACTTGGGTGTGTATGTATTAACTAAATGTGCCAAGTTGTTATTTCTGGGCTAAACGGAGAGAGTGAGAGAATATAAATATGAATGAACATACAACTTCTAAATTAGTAAAAGGGAAAACAAGTATAATAAAAAATATCCAATAAAAAAGGGGCAAAACATGGGTAAGGGGCATTAAGGAGGACACTTGTTGGGATGAGCACTGGGTGTTATATGTAGGGGATGAATCACTGGATTCTACTCCTGAAATCATTATTGCACTGGATGCTAACTAACTTGGATGTAAATTAAAAAAAATAAATTAATGAAATTAAATTAAATTAGGGGCAAAACGGGTAAGAAAAATAAATGTAGAACAAATGGAACAACGAGATAGCACATAATAACATGACAGATGTAAACCCCAATATATCAGTAATTACATTAAGTGCAAATGCAATGAAATGCTTCAGTTAAAAGATAAAGACTGTCAGACTCCCAAGACTGAATTATGATGAAAAGGAAAACCTAAACAGACCAATTTATGAATCAGTAATCAAAAACCTCTCAACAAATAAAAGTCCAAGGTCAGATGACTTAACTGGAGAATTCTACACGTGGATTAAAAAAAAAATTGGGGAGGGGGGCACCTGGGTGGCTCAGTCGGTTAAGCATCTGACTTTGGCTCAGGTCATGATCTCACCGTTCATGAGTTCGAGCCCCACATCAGGCTCTGCACTGACAGCACAGAGCTTGCTTGGGATTCTCTCTCTCCCTCTCTCTTTGCTCCTCCCCTGCTTGCTCACTCTCTCTCAAAATAAATAAATAAACTTAAAAAAAATAAAATTTTTTTAATGTTTTATTTATTTTTAAGAGAGAGGCAGAGTACAAGCAGGGGAGGGATAGAGGGAGGGAGACACAGAATCTGAAGCAGGTTCCAGGCTCTGAGCTGTCAGCACAGAGCCCATCGTGGGGCTCAAACCCACGAAAAGTGAGATCATGACCTGAGCTGAAGTCAGATGCCCAACTGACTGAGCCACCCAGGTGGCCCTCTACCTGTGGATTTTTAAAAGAAAATCCTCTTATGTGCTCTTTACACAAAAAGTCAAAACAAAAAATTTACATACATTCAATTAACCTAAAATCAAGAATTTTTGCTCATCAAATAACACATAAAGAGTGAAAAAAAAAGCAAGCCATGGGAAATATAACATATTCACAATACATATAACTGAAAAAGGATTAGTTTTCAGAGTATATAAAGAATTCATGCAAACAAGACAAAGAAAAAAAAAAGACATCTATAAAGAAGATAAAAAATATGGGAAGGGAAATCCAAATGGTCAATAAACATATGAAAAGGCCCTTCACTTCACTGGTAATTAGGGAGAAGAAAACAAAGATCACAGTGGGAAAAACCACACACCAGCCAGATTGGTCAAAATTTTAAGGTCTTAAGGTCTAACCCACTGTGGGAGTATACCATTATGGGAAAGAGTTGGCATTGCCTAAGAAAGTTTAAGACACACTCAATGACCCATAACTGCAGTCCTTGGTTTTACCTAGAAAAATTCATGCTTATGTACACGAGGCAGACATACAAGAATGTTCCCAGTGGCATTGTATGAAATATCCCTCAAACTAGGAAAACCTACATGTCCATCAGAAGTAGAGTGGATAGGGGCACCGAGGCGGCTCAGTCGGCTCAGCATCTGACTCGATTTCAGCTCAGGTCATGATTCCAGGGTCGTGGGATCAAGCCCTGTGTTGGGCTCTGCATTGAGCATTGAGCCTGCTTAAGATTTTCTCTCTTTCTCCCCCTACCCCCGCCCTTGCTCATGAGCACACTCACTCTCTCTAAAAGAAAAAAAAAGAAAAAGAAAAAAAAGAGAAAAGGAAAGAAAGAGAGTAGATAACTAACTTGTATATTCACCTAACACCCAATGTAATACAGTGATGATGACAATGAAAAATATATAGCAAGAACATAGATGAATTTCACATAAAAAGTAGATAAGAGGGAAAAGTAATCAGAATTCGTCCTATGTGATTCCTTTTATATAAAAGTTTTCAAAAAAATTAAATTATGCTGTTTGAGGAAACATACATGGTCTAGAAGTGGTAAAGCTATAAAGAAGACCAATGAAATGATTACAAGTCAGGAGAGTGGTTACTACTAAGGGTATGAATAAATACTTATTAATGGTAAAAACTCTTCCCAAACTTGGACATTCTTTAACCTTAAGCCACCAAAGCCCCACAGCAAATACCATTAGTCATGGTGAAATGTCAGGAGCAACAATGAGAATGCTCTATTGCTGGGGGCGCCTGGGTGGCTCAGTCAGTTGAGCGTCCGACTTCGGCTCAGGTCATGATCTCACAGTTCGTGAGTTTGAGCCCCGCATCCGACTCTGCACTGACAGCTCAGAGCCTGGAGCCTGCTTTGGATTCTGTGCCTCCCTCTTGCTCTCTGCCCCTCCCCACTCACACTCCGTCTCTGCCTCTCAAAAAATAAAGAAATGTAATAAAAATTTTTTTTAAGAATGCTCTATTGCTGCCTCCTGGGATGCTCTTTCCTCCCTGTAGATCCAAGGGCTCCAGGTTTAAATCACCCTGAGGACTCCTATGTGACCTTTTTTTTAATATGTAAATGTTTATTCATTTTTGACTGGGAGGGGAGGGGGGAAGGGCAGAGAGAGAGGGGACAGAGGATCCGAAGCGGGCTCTGCATTGACAGCAGTGAGTTTGATGTGGGGCTCCAGCTCACGACTGTGAGATCATGACCTGAGCTGAAGTTGGCTGTTCAACCACTCAACCAACTGAGCCACCCAAGCGTTCCACCTATGTGACTTTTTAAATAAACTTTTATTGACATATAATTTAATAATTTTTTAACATGTTTGTTTGTTTATTTATTTTGAGAGAGAGACACACAGAGAGAGATCAGAGGATCAGGGGAGGGGCAGAGAGAGAGGGAGAGAGAGAATCCCAAGCAGGCTCTGCACAGTCAGTGTGGAACCCTATGCGGGGCTCAACCTCACAAACAGTGAGATTGTGACCTGAGTTGAAATCAAGAGTCGGAGGCTTAATCAAGTCACACAGGTGCCTCTATTGACATATAACTTACATGACATAAAATTCTGTTTTAAGTATACAGTTTGTGATTTTTTAAAGGAAATTTAGAGCTGTGCAACCATCACCACAATCCTGTTTTAGAAATGTTACATCACCCAAAAAGTTCCCTGGGCTCATCTGTAGCCATTTCCCACCCCCTCCTCCCAGCTAATCTACTTGTATCTCTAAAGATGTGGCTACTGGGAACATTTCAAATGAATGGAACCAAACAGGATGTGATCTTCTGTATTTCTTAGCATTTTTTTGAGATTCATCTATGTTGTAGCATGCATATATCAGTACTCCATTTCTTTTATTGTTAAATAGTTTTTCATCATTTTATTTACCCATTCACCAGGTGATAGAATTTTGATTATTTCCAGTCTATGACTCTTTTGAATAATTCTGCTATAATATTTGCCTACAAGCCTTTGTGTGAACATATGCTTTCATTTCTCTTGGAAAAATACCTAGGATATTTGCTAAGTTCTATGATAAAATTAATTAACTTTTTAGGATACTGCCAATATGGCCACACCATTTTATATTTCATCAGTGAGGTATAAGAGTTCCAATGTATATGACTTTAAAAAAATTTTTTTAATGTTTATTTACTTTTGAGAGAGAGAGACAGAACACAAGTGGGGGAGGGGCAGAAAAAGGAGACACAGAATCCAAAGCAGCTCCAGGCTGTAAGCTGTCAGCAAAGAGCCCAACGTGGGGCTCAAACCCACGAACTGTGAGTTCATGACCTGAGCCGGAGTCAGAGGCTTAACTGACTGAACCACCCAGGTGCCCCCTATATGACTTTTAAAAGAATAACGTATGCTGAGGAATTTATAGATTTATAAGAGCTTTTATATACTAAGAATGTTAATTCTTTTTTTTTCTATACCACAAATGCCATGTTTCACATTAACTGAAAAAGACAATTGCAACTATGTTAATTTTTGTTCCTGTATTTTTTCATTACTATCTGAACTTGCTAAATGAGCATATATTAACATTTATTCTGGTTATCAAAGTAAGTAAAAAAAGCTAAGGAGGGAGGGAGAAAAGAAAAAAAAGAACAAAGGAAGAGAGAGAAGGAAGGAGAAAGGGAGGGAGGGAAGAAGGGAGAAGGGAGGGAGGGAGGGAGAGAGGAAGGAAGGAAGGAAGGAAGGAAGGAAGGAAGGAAGGAAGGAAGGGCAGAAGGAATCCTTAGACTTGGTCATCTCACCTCAAAAAGGAGGCTGAATGCATCCTCCTCCTGACTTGTAAGATGGACTGACAAGCCCTTAATGAAGACCCCTTGAGGGTTTTCCACGATGGTCATTGGTGTGACTGATGGTCCGACATAGGGCAGAGTGGACAGGAGATCAAACAGACTCTCATTGTAAATTTCCAGGTAGGAAACACGCACAGTGATGGCATGTGTGGGGCGTTCTTCAATCATCCTAAAAACCTACATGGAATATCGGACAGTAGTCACCAAGAGCAAAACTCCAATGACCAACCAGTTAGGAGAGTTCTTACCTCAGCAGGAAACATCAAGAAGTACAATTAAAAAAAAAAAAATCTGTCCTAAAAGAATTTACAAAGTCTAGCTGGCATAATGGTCATCATCATCAACAATTACTATTAATAGTTCATTGAGTGGCACTTATTATCATCTTGTAGAGTTTTTTTTTTTAATGTTTTTATTTATTTTTGAGAGAGAGACAGAGTGTGAGCAGGGGAGGGGCAGAGAGAGGGAGATACAGAATCTGAAGAAGGCTCCAGGCTCTGAGTTGTCAGTACAGAGCCGACACGGGGCTCGAACCCACAAACCGTGAGATCATGACCTGAGCTGAAGTCGGACGTTTAACTGACTGAGCCACCCAGGTGCCCCACATCTTGTAGAATTTTGAAGACTGACTTAACAGATTGTACAGCCATGATGAATGGAAAGGACTCTGGAGTGAAGATCCCTCATTTTATGGAGTCTCGCCATATATAAGCCTCTTACACATCCATTATTTAATCCTATTCTTACAACTCCCCTGTGATTGAAGAAGGATAGGGGCAATGCCCATCTGGGGAAAGGCCCATGCAATGAAATTATTTGTCTGTGGCCTCAGCTAGTAAGAGAAGAAGCCAAGCCAAAACTCAGCTTTCCCAACTAATAACTTCCAAATACCCTTCCTGGTACTTCTGAGCAGGTGGTGACTTTGGACTGGTCTTTTCCCCTCTCTGGACCTTAACTTTCTTAGTTGCCACATGAAGGGAGGGGTTGGGCTGGATGATCCCTGAGGCCCCCACCTTGCTCTAACAGTCGAGGGTAGCGCTATCCAACACGGTAGACACTAGCCACAGGTGGCTGCTGAACACCTGAAATGTGGCTGATGCAAATAAGGAATGGGATTTTAAATTTTACTTGATCATAATTAATTTGAATTGAAAGTTAAAACTAGCTGCTAAAGGGGCACTGGGTGGCTCAGTCAGTTGAACATCTGACTCTCGATTTTGGCTCAGGTCATGATCTCACGGTTGTGGGATTGAGTCCCACGTCAGGCTCTGAGCTGACAGCAAGGAGCCTTTTTGGGATTCTCTCTCTCCCTCTCCCTCTGCCCTTCCCCCAGCATGTGTATGCGCATGCGTGCGCACGCGCGCGCACACTCTCTCTCTCTCTCTCTCTCTCTCTCTCAAAATAAATAAATAAACTTTAAAAAATGGCCACTAAGTTCAGTTACTGGTAAACTTTTCAGAATGTTGGGAACAACTTGAGTTTATAAATCTACTTTTTCAACTGTAAATTTTATGAAATCTAAATGCAGATTGAGTATTCCTGGTAAGTACTTAGTGTCTAAATTGAAATGGACCATAAGTGTAAAATACACACTGCATAGACTTAGTGTGAGAAAAATAATGTAAAATATTTCAAGAATTTTTACATTGATTATATGTGGAAATTATATTTTGGATATACTCAGTTACATAAAATATATTATTAAAATCAATTTCACCTGTTTTACTTAAAAAAAATTTTTTTTTAATGTTTACTTATTTTTGAGAGAGAGAAAGAGAGACAGAGTGTGAGCCGGGAGGGGCAGAGAGAGAGGGAGACACAGAATCCGAAGCAGGCTCCAGGCTCTGAGCTGTCAGCACACAGCCTGATGTGGGGCCTGAACTCACAAACTATGAGATCATGACCTGAGCCAAAGTCGGGCATCCAACCAACTGAGTCACCCAGGCACCCCTTCCTGTTTTACTTCTTAAACTGTGGTTACTAGAAAACTCAAAATTGCATGTGTGACTTACACCGTGTCTCTACTAGGCAGTGCTGGGCTCGACTACTGAAGTCTAAGATACTGAGATACTAAAGCTTGGACAGTGGGATGTGAAGGCTACTGCTTCATAAATTAGAGCATGGATGCTTTATACACTAGACGGTCATCTATGTTTTTTATAGGACAGGGCTATAAAACTTCAAGATGCTTTTGGGGAAAGGCCCTTTGCCTCCTACCTTCCAACAGAAGGTCCTCACAGAACTCCAAAGGAAGGCCCTTGTGTACTGTCTTCAGTCATACTTCCCAGACCCCCAGGACTCACTTGATCCTGAAAGTTCATGTTGGGCCCCGCTTCTTCCCTTTGTTCTTTCTGGGGCTGTGGCAGTGGAAGAAGCCAGAGCAGGCCAGGGAGGAAGCTTTGCAAGAGGCCATATCCCCCTCATTAAAATGAGGCAGGAACATGATTAGGACTTCCAAATCCTCAATTACAGGTTCACAGACCATCACAGCAGCAAGAAGCTGGTTGGCACGTCCAACTCCCTCTTTTGCAATGAGGAAATAGGTTCCTCATGGGCTTGGGTCAGACCCTGAAACTTGAAGTCCCAGTTTCCTAGTTTCCTGAGGCCTCTGCACCACCCTGCCCCCCACCCCCCACCCGCCACCATGTGTATCCTGTCTCTAGTAGCAGGCCTCGGGTTAGCAGCAGGTGTGGTAGAAAGGGGACCTGTGTGGTACCCTGCCTGTGGGCCCACTCTCTACCTGCTGTAGGGCACGAGGAAGGATCCCCCGGTGCTTGTAATTCTCAGTTGTCCCTGTCATGGTATATGTCTTGCCGGCTCCCGTCTGCCCATAACACATGATGGTACCTGCAAACATTTGGAAGCATGTCTTGGTGATGTCCAGGAAAATAGCTCCAAGGATAGCTCTCCTATCCCCCAGCATGCCTGGTGCCAGCCTGGACCCTGGCGCGAAGGTGGCCATCAGGAGCAGCCAGGACAGGAGGGATTCCTGCCTTGGGGGGCAGGGTGAGTGGGCAAGGAAACAGGACATAAATGGTCAAAACACAGACTGCAGCTCTGAATGTGTGGCCCAGGTAGTGTTCTACTGATCCCTCTGCCAAGAGATCAGACCCTAGGGCTGCTGAGCAGAGTGGGGAATCCCAGGGAACAGAGGAACTGGGAATTTTTCTAGACAGGTGGGGAGGAAGATAGAACATTGAACTCCAGCCCTTCTTTAGCAAGGCCATGAACTGTCAAGAGTCTCGGGGTAGGCCTCCCAGGGGCTGGCCAGGCAGGAGACAAGGAGAGCTTTCAAAATCCCCAGGAAGAGATGGGAGTGGGAAGAGAATTTCCTGTTGATGGTGAGGATTCTTTGTAGACTGCAAGTTCCCACAGGATCAAACAGGGCTACTAGTTGGCCCCAAGCCACTTCCAAACACAGACCATGACAGGTCCTGATCTGGTCCCACAGCCCTCTCTGGAAAGACTTCCACTTGCACCTCTCACATCTCTTAGGTCTACTGTCACCACCAGGCTCTGGGACACGAACCACACTGTCACCCTGGACTCTGGTTCCCATCCGCTCTTTCTCCTGGCTTGGCCAACCTGAGCCAGACCCCATCCCAAATGCCGCTTCCGGGCAACACTGGGCCATGGAAATCAGCATTTGCCGTCACCACACCAATGCTCTAGTTCCTGGGATTGGTAGGTTTTGCACACGGGGCTCAAACTCAGCATGTGAGCTGAGGTCAGAAACAGTGCCTACTAGCACAGATGTGCAGGAAGGAGTCACTTCAGCTGGGACTCAGAGCCCACTTGTAATTCTATAGCAGCCAGGGCCCAAGACTCTTAACTTCCTTGGCCTTCTTGGTTCCTCTGTCTCTACCTCCTCAGGGCCATATCCCCTCAGGATTAATAAGGACCACATCTATGTTTCACAAGTGGGATACATTACAATGTTTAGTTATCAACACTAAACAGACTTTAAAAGAGACTTTTAAACAGAAGACCTAAAACTTGCAGACAGGGGACATTCTAGTCACATGGGTAAAGTTTACAAACTGTGATAGATTCTTTCTACAGATTTTCAAATCTTAAGATTTTAAAGCAATCTTAGACCAAACTAGTTTATAAAAATCTCCCAATAAAGTTGCTTTCCATTTGTTAAGAAAATCAAACTCTACTCCATTTTTTCATGCTATATGTAAATAACTCTATGCTAAAATAGGAAGAGTAGATTTATTTTGCTGGTAAAATGAATGGAAATAACTCCTGGCAGGTAGTCAAGAGAGAAGTATTTGGACTCCATCAAATTCATAAGGCCATTATCTTCAAACTAGTATTTGAGAGATTTGAAACAGGATAATAGTTCAATCCCCATGACCTATAGAGAGCCACAGTCACTTAGTCTTCCCAGGAAAATAGGACCCCAGGAGTTTGGATCAAGTCATGCCCACAATACCACCAAGCAAATAATAAGTTTTCTACTATAAGAATATGAGATAGACACATAAACAAAACTTAGCACAAGAGGTTATATTTTATTTTATTCACCATAAAATACTTGCACCTCTTCCTCCAGGAAGGGTTCTGCAGGTTCTTACAGTCAATTAATAACAGTCAATTAACTAAATTACCATTGTATCCGTCAAGAGCCTGAGCAACCACGTCCTTTGCGACCGTCTCATAAACCAAGTCCTGGGAGGCATTGTGGAGAACTCCATCCAGCTTGAACGACCAGTCTGTCTGCTGGTTATTGACAACCCCTCTCCGAGTATCTTTTTTTAAGTGAATATCAATGCTCTAGAAAAAGAGGGAGGGAGAGAGAGAGAGAGAGTTAGCCAGCTAGTTAGGTACTAGGAAACTGGTATGAAAAACTCACTGATAGCTGAGGCCTGACCTGGAGAAAATAAAAGGAAGCAAACTTTAGGAAGAACAGGGATTCTCACACATGGGCTGATATTCAGATGATTTCTTTGGGATGGGAGAGGAGAAGGGAGGCCACACCACCTTTACGGTGGAAGGATCAGGAGACTGGAGCACTTACTGGTTTCAGGCCTTGTCACCCTAGGTTACAGGGTGCTGTTTGTCTTGATTCCCGCATCTATGATACGAGGTCAAGCACATTTATCATGTTTTTTATTAAACAAGCTTTAGACACATTTAATAAGCACAGGGAGGCCTTGACTTAGGCCAGAGAGAAGACTGGGCTTGGTGACAGAGGCCTGGGCTTGAGCCACATCTTTTACATGCTACGGAGCATTGTGAGGAATGATGAATTAATAACCACAGAAATGGCTCTTGGCTTCTCAGACAGTTCCTCACTGGTATTATAGCAAATCAAGGGTGTCTACCACTTGTAATTAGCATATCTTCAGGTGCAAAGATTTCTTTTTTTTTTTTTTTTTTTTTTTTTTTTAAGATGCAAAGATTCCTAAAAACATTTTTAGACTTTTAGATCTCTCCATAGCAAGCCACTAAGGCAACAGCTGGTTTAGGAACATATTGGGTTAGGTCAAGGGGAGATTCCAATCTTCACCGTGGGGCCTTCTGATGTAAAGAGACTCTTGTTGGAATTTTACACTGGCTGCCCTAATCCAGGAGCCAACACACAGCCACATGCAAAACAAGTAAGATCAAGCAAGAGGAGGGGCTTTGTCCATTCACACATGAAATGCTCTGTGTTTCTGTGCTCACTGAGACCATGTCCTGCAGGATTTGCTGCACATGAGCTTCTCTCTGACTGTCAAGACTTTCAAAGCTTGGGCAGTTTGCACTCGGATTCTTCCCTTAAAGAATGTCTTCATGCTGCCCATGTAGGTTCACAGATGTTTGCTCAATGAAAACACAGAACTCTCTCAACCTGTCCTAAGCCTGTCATGGGCTTCAGAAAGGTTGTCAGGACAGTGGTCGGGACACAGGGATGGATACATCTTTCCAGTTCTTTCGAAAAGCGTTTCTCCCACTGGTTTGGTAAGTTAAACAGTTATCAACTTAAGACATCTTACTTGACCCCCTCCCTGAGGGATCACGTAACAGCAGATCTGATCCCCACAGAGTTTTATGAGTGTGGCCAAATGTCAGCTTTTCTGTGTCAGACACAAGGATGAAGGCAAACTTATTAACCACAAATACAATTAAAAGTGGGAGCTTCGGGGCACCTGGGTGGCTCAGTCGGTCAAGTGCCTGACTTCGGCTCAGGTCACGATCTCACGGTTCGTGAGTTCGAGCCTCACGTCGGGCTCTGTGCTGACAGCTCGGAGCCTGGAGCCTGCTTCGGATTCTGTGTCTCCCTCTCTCTCTGCTCCTCCCCTGCTCACGTTCTGTCTCAATCTCTCTCTCAAAAAAAAAATAAACATTAAAAAAAATTAAAACAAAAACAAGTGGGAGCTTCGGGAGTTTCCTTATCAAAAGTGACTCAAGGGGAGTGGTTTGGACTTGTTGGAAGTCTGGACTCCATCTGAACTTTTATCAATTCTGTCTTGGTCCTTAAAGGCTGTTTGGAAACAGGGTCCCACCGCAGCAAGGTGGGACAGAGAGGACCAAGCTGGTGAAAGCAAGCACATCCCACTTACTTTGTTGTCATCTCCGTATTTGATCATTTCGTGAGCAAAGTCATCGGTGGGTTTGACACGGACAAAGGTATGAACTTTTTTCCTAGTACCCATTCTAGCTAAAAAGAAGAAAACAGTGCAGCTTTCAGTAGTTATCATCAAGTGGCAACGCAGTAAGAAGATCAGAATGGAGTGACTGACACTCGGTCTGTGTTCTCCTGTCCCAAAGAGACCCAGTCTTCCTTCTCACCCCTTCGAGTGTCAGTGCTCTACCCACAGGACCTGCTGTTCAACAAGTACAGGCGCTTCCTACTTTACAGGCTGCCTCACCATTTTCCACCATGGCCCCCTAAGAGACAGAAACACGAAGCAAGAAGAACGCTCCCTTTAGTGGCCTAATCTTAGACGTGTTTCCTAAAAATGGTCTGTACCTAAAAATGTCCGCTTATGCTTTGCCTCATTCATTATGCTTTCATCTAAAATACTGACTATGAAATGCATTTAAACTTAATTTTCTTGTCTTCACGAACATATGTTATTTCAGACGCAGCAGCCCCTCCTTTACCTCCGTTTGACCAGCTTAGATCTGAAAATGATTCCCTAGAAGTGTATTTAATCTAGTCCACGATCAGATACTCTTTCTTTTCTGACAGTCCATTGAAAAAAAATCAAACAGCCCTCTACCTCCTCGTCTTCTCGTCAACCTAACTAGAGTTTCATCATTTTCTTTCAGGTAGATCCACTTAATCTGTATTCCTTTATTTATACTACCACAAATAATTACCGTGTATAACAAAATGTCAAAATAAATGCTTGGTGTGGCTTCATGGAATAGGATGTAAGCATGGAGATGTATGTGTTTAGGGAGGGAGATTTAGGTAAATGACCTTCCTACTATGTAGAGCTGTCCTATAATGGAAAAGACTCAAGCAAGGTCAAGATGCCAGCTAGCAGAGATGCTACCAAAGGGACCGTTGCACTGAGGGGAGAGTTAATTAATTTCTAAGATCCTGTCCAACTGAAGTATTTTATTAAAATTTAAAAAAATTGATTGCACAATCAAATGATAACCAAGAAATCTCGTATTTTATTGGCTATTAGTCTCATTGGTGAAATCACACTAGGCCCTTTCCTGAGAGTGCCTGTGCAAAAATATTTAATACTAATCAGACAGTAAATTTTGGTTCCAACATTGACATAGAGTGGAAAAGCAAAGAGGGTTATTAAACAGAAGTAACAATTGTGCTATTTTTATTGCTTTAAAGGGGAACTTAAAACTTAGTTCTTCAAAAAATAAAAATAAAAAACAAAACTTAGTTCTTTAGGTGCCTCTTATACCCTGATGACAAAGGATTAAATACTGAGAGAAAATGTCAAAAGCTCTAAGGAAAGCTAAGGAAAAATCAACCTGTAATCATCATCAATACATTTAACCTAGTTAAGTAATACCACTAAACAAGATGAAAGTCTATGAAAATATACTAAACTTTGTTATTTGAAACTATTAGGGAAATTAACATAATACAATTTTAATTTGTTCAAAGGGGAAACATTTCTAATTTTACATATACGTTTTCCTAATATCAACCTAATATTTTTTGTTTCCTTCTTTTTCAAATTTTTTTTTCAACGTTTTTATTTATTTTTGGGACAGAGAGAGACAGAGCATGAATGGGGGAGGGGCAGAGAGAGAGGGAGACACAGAATCGGAAACAGGCTCCAGGCTCCGAGCCATCAGCCCAGAGCCTGACGCGGGGCTCGAACTCATGGACCGCGAGATCGTGACCTGGCTGAAGTCGGACGCTTAACCGACTGCGCCACCCAGGCGCCCCTCTTTCCTTCTTTTTCAAATGATGTGAACAGTATCATCAAGTGGTCTATGGTCATGCAGTCCGAACATTGGGCTCTCACATTTCAATAATTTCACTTTTACGGAACTATGAATATACAGAAAGAATGTTAAAAACTCATTTAGCGTTAATGTTCCAAATGTACCAAACACATTTGGAATAGGGACAAGGCCTGAGGGTCAGGATGTATGCTGCTTGGTACACTTCTCTTCTGACCTTCCTATTGGGGTTGAACCAGTTCAATAAGAGATGAGGCATTTGGTGCTAAAATAACTTGCATCTTCATAGGGTAGGAAAGAGGAGTTAAGGCCAAAGAAATCACCTGTATGCTTTTGTAAACAACAACAACAACAACAACAACAACAACCAGCAAAGGAATTTGTTGAATTTAGGAAGAGTTAGGGAAACATGAGACATAGGGAGCTGATTCAATTTCATATTCAAATTGGAAAAGAGCAATAACACAGCTATTAAGGAAAAATAGCTTGCTTGAACTACTGCAAAGCACTCTAATAAACTGCTATGATGCTTAATATTTTTAAAAAACGAAATGTTAAGACTTGTACTGTAAAGAAAAAAATCATGCATGACAGGGATTTCTTCTCTGAAATACAGTTAATTATTTCACTTTTTAAAAAAAAAGCACTTTAAGGGGCATCTGGGTGGCTCAGTCAGTTAAGCGGCCAACTTCAGCTCAGGTCATCATCTCATGGTTCGTGGGTTTGAGCCCCGCATCGGGCTCTGAGCTGACAGCTGGAGCCTGGAGCTTGCATTGGATTCTCTGTCTCCCTCTCTCTCTCCCCGTCCCCTGCTCATGCTCTGTCTCTCATTCTCTCAATAAATAAATATTAAAAAAAAAATTAAAGCACATTAAATAAAGAATATTAACATTTTCCCTATATTATCTAAGATAGGCTCACTGAATGTTACCTGATAGATTTTGAGGATATTAAACATATTTCTAGACACAACTTGCAATGACCGGTAGATTTCCTATTACAATTATATTAACTATCATCAGTGGCGTGAAATATCTCTGTAGAAGTAAATTAAATAGAGACAGGTCCTGCCCTTTCAGTCTACAGTTTCAATGATGTAGACAAACGAAACTCTAACCCCTGTTACAAGCCCTTCAGATGTAAAATCAAATAAGCAAACATGACACTTTCACATCTGCCAACTGTAGAACCGTGTGTCCGCTTGCTACATTCCTCAAGTAATTAGTTCATGGAAGTCTTTTCCCAGCCACTATGGGACCATTCAGACCTTTCAATTTTTAGAAAACGAAGCTGAAAAGTATTCAGGTGATCAAGGATGATGGCTTATCCAATTTCAGTCCTAAAATTTTTGTCTACAACATTGAGGTCGAGCTATAAAGAGCCACAAATAGCTTGAAGGTCAATAGCTCTGGGTCTGAGGACCCAGCCTCCTGGCCAGGGTGCCCTCTGAAAGGAACCAACCTAGGTGGCAGGTGCCCAGGCCTCCCTCCTGGAAGCCTCCACCCACCAAGCACAGGAACAGCACGGACAACCTGAGCATCGCCCTCCCCTCAGAGTGGGGCCTGTAATTTGCCAACATGCACATGCACATGCAGCTCCCCTATCCTCCCCAGACCCTCCCCATGCTCACATCCATAGCTTCAAGAATGCCAGGAGTCATACCCACCTAAGACAAGCTTTCTCTATTTTGAGATTTTTTTTTTTTTAATTTTAAAGTACTCTCTGTACCCAATGTGGGGCTCGAACTCACAACCCCAAGATCAAGAGCTGCATGCTCTACCCACTGAGCCAGCCAGGCGCTCTGCAAGCTTTTTCTATTAACTTAACTCCTCCTATAAGGCTCCTACTCAGCAGCCCCTCAACACCCAGACATTCAGAGACCCCGTGCCATCTTGCACTTACTGAAATAACGCTTGTTACCATTCTTACGCCGCATCATTTGAGTGGGTTTCCGCTCCCAAATTAAATTACAAGTTGCTTGTGGGACAGAACTGTGCTTTCTCTCTTTTGAATCCCCCCTCAATGTCCAGAACAGTGCCCAGCACAGAACAGGTACTCAAGAAATGGTGGTTGGTAGTGATGGTCATGGCTGGAAGTCAGAGGGTGGCTGGCTGAATCTCCACAGGTGGGTCCATCTTCGGTCACTACTGAGAGAGTCCCAAGGGGCATATGTCACTTTCCTCCCACATCACATCCAACCCCTGAGCCCACAGCCCTTCCAGAAGGGCTTAGCTTCCAGGCACCACTTACAACAAGCCATATTCAGCCCCTCACCATGCCCTCTCTTTTAGCAGGGGTTTCCTCCCTCAGGATCTTATGGGGAATGCTTCTCTCTCATGGGCACCACCCTTAGATATTTCTGGTGTAAATAAATGAATCTCGGAGTGGCCACCAGCAGATCTCCCTGAAGGTTCGTGGTTTCCTTATTCGTTTTAGTGGTGGGAATGAACAGAATTTGCTACCAAGCGTTTCTGAAAGCCGGATTAAAGAAGAGGAAGCGTCGGCACCAGGTGAATCCCTACCTTCCAGCGCTCCTGCCCAGACCAGACGCTCTCATATGGAACCCTCATCGTTTTAAAGCGGCGGCAGCACCTGAACCCCGAAACAACAGGGTCCAAACGCACCCGGCCCTAGGCTAAACCAAAGACTCGATTCCCGACAGACCTGGTCTTCTCCCTTTTCCTCACCCAACATACCGGACCCCTGTGTGGAGTGTGGGAGGCAGTGGAACTTGGGACCATTCTTGTCCCTCTTTGGAGCGGCTTCCTCATCCATAAAGCGAAGGGCTCTACCTAGCGATCCCGAAGCCCCCTCCAGTTCGAAAACTGCCGTGTATGAAAGGGTCCAGCAGACCTCTGGTCCCCCACCTCACGCCCTCTCAACCTCGGCAGAGACGCAGAGGTCTCGTGGGGCCAGGGAACGTTAGATCCGAAGACCCTAAACTGCACCCAGCCTGAAAGAGCCCCCACGATGCCGCGCCCTCTCCTCCGCTCGGGTTTCACAAATCAGCGAGCCAAGCTGGGGGACTCCCGGGTAGGGCGGTGTTCGGATCCCAGCCGCTGCCCACCGCCTGGGCGTATACCCCCTCTCGGGCCACCCTTCTCCCCATCCGTGCGGCGCGTGGTCGCTGCTCACCGCTCCCGAGGCAGAGGCCCTCCCGCCGCGCGACCGCTGCAGGAGCAGCGACCGCAGCCCTGCATTCGCGGCTGCAGAACTGTGTACATAGCCGCCATGGCAACGGACCGTTTCCGCAGATTCCGGAAGTGTCGGGTAGTGGCGGAAGTGAAGTCCGCGGCCCTGGGTGGAGACACGAGTAAGGTCAGGGCCGGATCGGAAAGGCGGGAGATGGGACCGGTTAATCCAGAAAGACTGCGGCAACGGCAGGCGCGACAGCACGGTCGGGAAAGCGAGGGAAAGAAGGCTGCGCTCGCACCAGGAAGCGGGGCAGCGGCGCTTCCGGCGCAGAGCAGCCGAGACTACGGCGGCCGTGCAGGTCCGTCTGCTTCTAGCAGTGTGCTCGCGGCGGCAGTCTGCCCCGCCCCGTTTGGTTTCTAGCCGGCCGCCCAGGCCTGCGCAGTCGCGGCGGCCGGGGAAGATGGTGGAGGACGGCGCGGAGGAGCTGGAGGACCTGGTGCACTTCTCCGTGTCCGAGTTGCCTAGTCGCGGCTACGGCGTCATGGAGGAGATCCGGCGGCAAGGCAAGCTGTGCGACGTGACGCTCAAGGTACCGAGGGCTGGGCAGCGCGAGGCTGAGGGATAAGGAACCGAGTGGGGAGGAAAGAAGGGCGGGGGGTAGGGGAAGAGAGGTCTAGCGGGCAGAGCGGTGGGGCAAGGAGGTTGGAGACCGAGTAGGGGAGAGAGAGGTGCCGAGTGGGAGAGGGGATTGGGGCTGAGTGGGGAGACGGACAGGAACAGCCTCTTAGCCCTTGGAAGGAAAGGCTGAGAGGTGCGCGACTGAGGCCCTCGGCGTGGGAGACATTGGGGTGCCGCCTCCCTTTTCTGTCAGACAGGAGAAAATGGACTTGCAGCCCCTCTTTGGAGGAGGGGGCGGTGGCCGCCTCCACATTCTGATGGGCACCAGTGAAGCACCTTCTCTTGTCACCATAGACATTTCTTTGTGCCCCTCGAAGTTAGCTGTGCTGTTGTAGAGCCGCAGGCTACACCTTAGGAGTCATTGCTTGCCCTTGGTCGTTAGATTACTACCTTGTTTCCTAAGAGCTTTTAAAATCATATCTGGACATCTTTTGAGGTGGGCATCTACTCTGCCCCCCACCCCATACTGGAAGGCACACCACCACTACCACCTCCACAAGGGTCTCTGAGGATGGACTGGGTCTGCGTGGGGAGAGGGATCTCTTAACCACCTGTTTCCTACCGGTATTCTGGGCGCAAGAGCCAGCCTTCCTCCTGTGCTTTGCATCCATTCCTGCTGGGGAGGCATGCTGGGCTGCTCCTTGGCCAGATTCCTGAGCCCTCAGGAGCCCTCCAGGTGGAGAGTGACTGCTGTGAACTGTGTTCCCTGTTGGGCTTTGACTTGAGGCTCTGAGCATCTGTGGAAGACCACGCTAAAACGTGTGTGTGTGTGTGTGTGTGTGTGTGTGTGTGTGTGTGTGTGTGTG
>NW_024412424.1:5594281-5694996 GCF_014898765.1 Herpailurus yagouaroundi
GTGTGTGTGTGTGTGTGTGTGTGTGTGTGTGTGTGTGTGTGTGTGTGTACATATATGTATATATACATATGTGTATATATGTATCTATATTTATATATGTGTGTATACACATTTACATGTGTATATATACATATATATGTACATACATATGTGTATATATATGTATATATATACATATATATGTGTATACACACACACACACACACATGCAGAGCTCCTTTTGCTCTTCTCATTTTCTGCAGAATTAAGGAAACTTTTTTTCTTCCCATATTTGAGTCAGACCTCTGGAGACATGAGAGTAGATTTAAGAGTGTGGAGATAGAAGGATTTGGATTAGAATCCTAGTCGTAACCTTGGGCAAGTTACTTAATGTCTCTAAACATCAGTGTTCCAAATGTAAAAATAGGGATGCTTTCTTATTAGTGTGAGAATTAAATGAGACAATTTGTAGTGCTCTTTGCATGAGGCCTGGCCTACGTTTTAATCCCTTGAGGGGGCTCAATTTTCCAGGAGAGGCATGAGGTGGCCTGAGAGGGAAAAGGATCTTTAGTGGGGAACCAAGGGGTTTGAGAAAAATGAGCTGGACTAAAGGAGTCAGAGGAAGTAAATATAAATGAGGCGGTTACATGTAGATGTCGCGGCTACTAGAGGTTTGTAAGTACAAGAATGATCTGGTTGTGGCGGTGACACTTCGGGTGAGTAGAGACTGGTAAAAAGCAGTAATAGGGGAGGGTTTTTGGATTAAGATTTAGGCTGTAAGGGTGAGCCATGGAAAGCCTGTGAGAGAGAAGCAAAAGCGTATGATACAGGGGGATGATTACAGATATTTCTACATAAAATAAAGCAGTGCAGTTTGCCTCTGCATGTAATGCAAACACAGAATATAACAAGCCTTTGGCATAACAATGCTCGTATGATTTTTTTCCATTAAAATGCTATTTATTCATTCAAAGAGACAAGATAATTACCAGAGGTAGTTCCAACCCAGAGTGTCAGTCTAAATTGCTGTGTTAGTTTCGAGCATCCGGCACATAAGGATAAAGTATAAAGGCACAGAGTAGAACTGAACAGGACCTAGAGAGTGTTTGCTTCATTGGTTTTCTAACTCTTCTGTACAGCCTGAGGAGTAGCTCAGTGGCAATGTGAGGTCGGAGGCCAGGGAGAGGTCATACAAACCAGGCTCTCTCTCACTCTCTCCCTTCACTAAAGCTGCCCTGTGAAATCTGTTTTGGTTTCTCTCTCTCTCTGTCCCTCAAGATAGAGTCTTTCCTGAAACTTCTGATGTTTCCTGACTATCTTCCAAATAAATTGGGTACTGAAAAGCTGGCTGGAAGCATTTTGGTGTGGGATGGGTTTATTGACTAGTGGTCCTCCTTATAGGGCAGTGCTTCTCAATCTTTAGCAGGTATTATAATCACTCGGTGGCCTGTTCACACACTGGTTGTTGGACCTCACCCCAGAATTTTTTATTCAATTCGTCTGGCATGGGCCCAAGAATTTACATTTCTGACAAATTCTCCAGTGATGCTACTGCTGGCCTGGAGCTGCATTCTGAGAGCCAAAACTGTAGGGTGATGGACCTGACCTTTTCAATGCGATGTGTTCAGAGTCCATGGATCTTCATTCAGGCTTCTGCCTGAGTGGAATAACCTTGGCTGTTACCATTCGAGGAGCCTTGTGATGGGAGGAGACTGGGGGCTCTTGCTTCTGTGTGCAGACTTTCACTTAGTCCCCTGAATGGTGCCACTTCCTTGTCTTCAGTGGTTCCCTGGCTGCCCAAGTTTGGAGTCTAGTTCGTCCTGTCCAGATGATAAACCTCCAGCGTTTATCCAGCAACGGGACAGTTGCTTGCCTAGTGGAGGGGAGCAGTACTGTCTGATTGTGGCCTCCCTTATCCCCACACCTTCAGAGGAAGCCTGAGTCTCCAACAGTTGAGTTTTGGAGGGGGCTCTGCAGGGACTTGCCATCTGTAGCACTCAGTATTCTCCATCTAAATCAGCTATACTACTCATCTTCCAAAATTTGGTGATGCTTTTAATATCCTCTTTCTTTCAGCTTCTTTTTCCTTGGGAGCTTTGCTGTTTCTTGATTGTCAGTCTAAGAGGTAGTATATAGTACAGACTCAAGCCAGACTGCCTGGGTTTGAACCCTGGCTCTGCCAGTTATTAGCTGTGACAACTTGGGCAAGTTCCTTAAACACTGGTGACTTAGTTCCTTCATCTTTAAAATGGGTGTCATCACCTACCTAGTAAGTGTGTTAGGGATTCCATTAGTTAATGCACTTAAAACAATCATGTAGTAAATGTTCAGTAAGCAGTAGATATTTATGAATAATAATTTGATGGCGCTTCTAGAAGGGAGGGGAAATAAATGGGTATGTTCAACCTGCCATTTTGAATTTGTTTTAGCTTCTGATGAATTCTGGATGATTTTATCTAAACATAACGTTCATTGCCTTAAAAGAGTTTGCAAACCACTGCTTTGCTTCAGTAGCCTGCATTTTACAGATGAGGACCCAAGCCCAGAAGAAGGGACTGGCCCAAGGTCACAGACTGAGTTAGGCGGAGCTAGGACTAGAGACTGGACTCCTGGTCTCTGTTCTCCTGGCCAAGTGTTCTTTCGTGCTCTCCTGTTGCCTCTTCTGTCACTGACACTGGCAGAACTGATTCCAGCTGCTGATTCAAAGTGGATTAATCTACCTCAGGTCAACCCTCACTCATCCTTAACAACATGTCATCTTTTCTGTCCTCCCGAGTTTTAGTGAGAGTGTGCAAGTTAGCGTTAGCAGGTATGATGCAGTCTGTAAGCTCACTGCCAACTCCTAAACCTTTCTTAGTTTTGTTTTTGGAAATATTTGAAATTTAAATTCCTTGGGCACCTGTTGGATAATTAAGAAGAGGCATAACAGAAAGGGCAATAATGCTGGATTTTTAAAACCATATTCTGTATCTATGTTGACTTGAACCTTTTTCTTAAAAACTGAAAATGATGAACCCTCTTCCCAGAAAAATGTGCATACAAAATTTTGCATTCAGTCATAGGCGCGATTCCCCTGAAGCCCATCTTTGGGTCATGGGTCATGAATCCAGCTGAGTATTGTTCTCCTATTAGGAAAAACCCATGGTCCATCTACTTGACAAATCATTTTATCTTGAAGGTACGGAGGATAGCAGTGCAGGACTTCTCGGCAACATATAGCAGAAGGCTTGGTCTGGGTAGAGGGGTTTGCGTCCGGTCAAGGCTCTTAGCCCCTCTTTCCAACAGCTGGTTTCATGTCCTTTCCTCTGGGCCACCAGCTGCCCAGTGCTCAGGCCACATCTGTCAGGCTCACGTGCGTCCAGCGAGTTGAGCAGATTCAGTGAGTGCTCACCACGGGTTGTTATTCATAAGATCTAGACCCACCACTTTAACATTTGTCTGTTCTCCTCTCACTTCACATACTCCTTTTTCTTTATTTGTGAGGACAGAATGGGGTCACCAAACCTGAATATTACTCACTGATCCATCAGCTTAGGAGAACAGCTTCCCACACACACACACACACACACACACACACACACACACTCTCTCTCTCTCTCTCTCTCTCTCTCTCTCTCTCTCTCACACCCTGATTTGCAACCACTAATGAATGGTTCTCCAACAGTTTTCTGGCATCAGTCTTCTAGCATTTTCCCAAGGCCCTTGCTGAAGTTTTGAGCCCAGATCTGAGAATTTATCCTCTGGAAAGAAATGTCTTTTCCATGGGTAAAAGGCACAGTATTAGAATATTTCCTTTTGACCCACTAAACCCAAGTATGCAATTGTCATTGAGACTGGCTTCAAAAGCCACACATTTGAGTGGAATCTTGCCTAAGTTTCTCTCACACTGATTTTGTGATGAAGGAGTATGTGGAGAAGGATATCAGGAAGTGAAGTATGAACTTGTTGATACATGCCACTTTTATGTTGTGTGTGGTGTTACACAGGTATAATTACAGAGCTGGAGGAATCCTATGAAAAGGAGCCATAGAGATCCTCTATCAAAGCCATTCATGTTACAGATTAAAAAACCCTGAGGCTTAGAGATATTAAGGGACTGCCCAAGGCACAAAGCTATATTCTCTGGGATCCAACATAGCTGTTTGTTGGTGGAAGGAATGCCTTTGCGTCCTCTCTATCAGATTACTCACCTGCCCTGCTGGTGTTATGCAGCAGAGCAGGGAACACCATCTGCAGTGTCATTTTTGAGCAGGGAGGACAGTGATGGGTATGCTGCCAGTCTTTTGGACGTATGGATTGTGAACTCTTTTGAATTTGAAATGACACTGTATTGGAAAACTTGAGCCTCTGAATATCGTTCATTCCTGGTGTTTTCTACTGACTTTTTCCAGGCGTCTGTGTTCATTTCCAGCCTCTCCTCTTTTTAGTGAACAGTTAGACCTCAGAGGAAGAGTGTGCTCCTTGAGAGCACGTGTGCACTTGGGATATGAATTCATATTCATCGAAAAGTCAGTTTTGCTCTTTCTTCCTCAAGTTAATGTGGTGGGTAATGCTGTTACCTTTGGACACCAGGCAGAGGATGAGAGAACTTGCTGCTGCCTGATGTAGGGAGGGAAAGGGAGTCGGAGGCATCCTGGAAAATCAGTTACCACCCAAGCAGTGTTCCTGGGGTTCACCCTGAGGCTTCTGGAGCTTGGCCAGCTGGCTGTGTGAATTTAAGAAGCTTATGTTGGGGATGCTTCTTAATGCAGGTGGTTCCTTTATTATTTTGTACATGAGACTCCATCGTTTGCCCCTTGGCCACACCTGGTTCAGCTTAGAGGCTGGTTGATGGAAAATGAGATCACATCTTTCTAAAGGTGTGTTCCTCGCCCCTTCTAAATTGCAAGCATGGCGTGTCCCTTCCTACTCTTGATTTGTTGCGTGTTGGCACTCCTGTTGCCTCCTTGGTGTAGAGCCAGCCAGTTTCCCCACAGTCAGTTTGGGGAGGCCCCTTCCGCACAAACCACTGACCACATCACCCGTTTCCAGCGGGGGAGAAGAGAATGAACCAAGATGTGTGAACCAGGAGTTGGCAAGCATTTTCTGTAAAGAGCCAGATAGTAAATATTTTAGGATTTGTAGGTCATACAGTTTCAGTTGCAACTGCTCAACTCTGATGTTGTAGCACCAAAGCAGCTGTACAGAATACATAAACAAATGGGTATGGCTTTGTCCTGTTAAAACTTTATCTACCAAAAACAGGTGTAGGCCTAACCCATTGGCTGTGGCTGGCTGACCCCTGTTGTAGAGTGATATGGCCTTTGTAAAGTTAAAGGCTTTTGAAGTAGGCTCCACTTGCTTTATTCCCCCAGCATATACTTCTGTGGTTTCAACACAGTATCTAGCAGTGGGAAGCATCTCTTGTTAAAGAGTACAAATGAGCCCAAAGTGAAGCACTTTCTTTTTCCAGCTCACTGCAGGGGATCATGGGACTATCCTGGTTGGTGACTAAATAACTGACATAGGAGAAGTTACTGTTAAATTTTGCATCTCTAAAGTCTTGTTAGCTCTGCTGGAGCTTGAACCAGACTGTTTCTGAAGCATTAACTAAAGACACCATGCTCCCTTTCTGTCTCAGTTGAAGCTGAGGATGCTTAGCTGCTTGCAGAATGGCAGGCCAGAGGAGACCGTGATGGCTCCTGTGTTCCAGTGGACCTGACCGGCTGTGTTCAGGGCCGTGAAGGTAAGGGCCAGAGTTGGGGCTGCCTGCCGGCAGGCAAAGTAGACAGTTCACATATGGCCCAATACATCTGGGCAGACTGTGCTGCATATCTGATCAGAACACAAAAATGCTTTCCAAAAAACAAGCTCAAGAACAGATATTTTTATATATTTACGGCAGAATTATTCACAGTAGCTGAAAGATGGAAACCACCCAAGGGGCACCGACTGTTGAATGGATAAAATTTACTCCATTTTGTTGAAATATACATGATGGAATAATATTCCATACATACAATGGAATATTATGTAGCCTTAAAAATGGAAGAAACTGACACCTGCTACAATATGGATGAACCTTAAAGACTTTATTTATGCTGAGTGAAACTAGCCGTTCATAAAAGGACAAACACCATAAGACTCCACTTGAATGACCTAACCAGAGTGCACAAAGGAAGTAGAGTGGGGGCTGCTTAGGATTGGGAGGAGGGGACAGAGTTTCAGTTTGGGAAGATGGAAAAGTTCTGGAGACAGATAGTGGGGCTGGTTGCACACCAATGTGAATGTCTTTCACGCCACTCAACTGGACACTTAAGAATGGTTAAAATGGTAAACTTTACGTTATGTGTATGTTACCACAATTTTTTAAAAAGCTAATAAGCTCAAGAAGACTTGTTACCAGGTGGGCACGTGAGACTGCTTGTAGTGCTGTGATTGTGGAGACACTAAAGATAGAATCTGGCTCTGTGTCCAGACCCACTGAGGAGAAACACAGATACTGAGGGGTGATCTCCCCTGTTCTTTTGCTTTGTAGTGTGCTGCCTCAGCTGTTAAGAGCCAGATTTTATTAGCTCAGCCCTGGAGCTGCACTTCAAATGGTCACTTAAAAGGAATCGATTTCTGAGAGATACATATTAAAGTGATGCACATGTGTCGTAAGCTTATTTTTCCTGTGCTGATTTGTAAAATCTAAATGTCCTGTAACCTTGACAGAGCTGTTCTGAGGACCAGCAAAACATACTGTGCTAACCTGTCTTCCCACTAAAGGTTTGTTGGCATAATCTGTAAATTACAGTGGCTTTCAAATCAGTATCTCTGTTTTGCTTATTTTGCTTCTAAATACTAGACCTGCGTTTCACCTGTCCTGTTGATCCTCATGCTAATTATGTCTCAAATGAAGGCTCTTTCCCTCCTAAACTATCTCTTCTTTTGTTCACTTTGTGTATGGATGGCACACTATCCATGTAGTCAGGTAGAATGGAAGCTCTGGAATTGGCTTTGGCTCATCCTCTCTCTCTTCTGTATATTTTATGGCATTTATCACAATAATAATGACATTACTTACAATATCATAACTCCGTGAGAGCAGGGACTGTGACTGAATTATTCACCGATGTGTCTATGTAATGTGTCTAGTAAGCCACTGTCCTAATTCAGGTCCTCTTCATCTTTTCCATAAACCCAGGATTTCTGGAGTAGTGTGTTGAGAGAATTCTTACAGACCCTTTAGGGAATGGTCCTTGTGCAGCTGCCGGATTGTTTCTCCCCAGGCTCTGGTCTGATCATTCGTTCTCCTGTTGTGAGTGATCTCCCATTCCATTCTCATTCAACAGTGTGCTCAGCAGATATGTCAGCGCCTTCCGCGTGCCAAGCACTGTTCCATGTGCTGAGCAAGCAACCCTAGGCAGGGTAGGCAGCGCCTCCGTGAGCATGAGCTCACGTTCTGGTGGGAGGTGGAGTGGCAGACAATAAACAGATAAATAGGTATAAAATGTCCCGTGGTGATAAGTGCTATGGAGAAAAATAAAGCCCGATAAAGGGGACTGAGGGTGTTGTTTTTGTCAGAGGGACCAGAACCAGCCTTGCTGAGTAGAGGTCTGAATGAAATGAGGGAATGACCCATGAGCATATCTAAGGGAAAGTATTCTAGGCAGAGGGAATAGCAAGCACAGAATCCTGAGACAGGAGCATACTTGGTATTTGGGGACACACCAGGCAGCTGGTGTGATAGGAAGAGAGTGACCTGGGTGACAAGTGGAAGAACACAAGGTTGGAGAGGTAGATCCGCAGGCCCAACATAGTTCCTTGTGTGGCTCAGTGAATACTTGTTGAATGAATGAATGAATGAGTGAATGAAGCTAGACAGTAATTATTCATTTATTGGTTTATGAGTTTAGAATCAGGGCAGGGTGTTTGGGGTACACAAAAGAAACGTAGGGAGAGGGCAGGGACTGTGACTGAATTATTCACTGGTGAAGAGAGCACAGGATTTCACTTGGACTTTTCCCTTCTCCCATTCAGGAGACATGAGCTCTCTGGCCAGAGCTAGAGAGACCAATGTTGGCGTGTGTGTGTGTGTTTTTAATGTTTATTTATTTTAGAGAGAGAGAGAGAGCATGAGCAGGGGAGGGGCAGAGAGGGAGACATAGAATCTGAAGCAGGCTCCAGCTGTCAGCACAGAGCTGGATGTGGGACTCAAACCCATGAACCGTGAGATTGTGACCTGAGCTGAAGTCAGAGACTTAACTGACTGAGCCACCCAGGCGCCCCTGGCTTGTTCTTGAAGTAACTTCTCTTCACCACAGAGAACATCAGAAGTTAGAAACTTGTCAGGGGAACAGGAAGTAGAACTCTTGGTGGTTTAAAAGGTGCTCCTACCCATGTTTGGGAAAGCTTGTCTTTTCTCCCCCTGTCCATAGGCTGTACTTTTAAGTCAGCAGGACATCTGGGGAAAGCCACTGGCTGGTGGGAGTACAGGAGCAGCAGGTGGTGGCTGGTTTTCGGTGGGATTAGAGGAAAGACTGCTGATTTAACTGCTTCTCTGATTATTCTAAGCTGCTCACAGAAATCTGCCACTGTGTCTGTGAGACGTAAGAGAAGCTTAAGCATGCCCTGTTGGTGCTGACCGCTACTCCTGGTTGACTTTTTTAGGGCCACCAGCGGCATCCTTGATATACACATTCCACCAGACCGGCCCTTCTCTGCCTTTCTCTCCTAGTCGTCTGTAGGCTCCTCCTGCCGACTGTGTCTTTGTGATCTGTGTTCTCCAACTTCCAAGCCTTTGCTCCCGCATTCTTCTGGCTTAGAGTATCGCTCACATCTGCCAGCATTCTTACCCGTGTGCAAGGCTCCTTTCATATTTTTTTTTCCCCAATTAAGGGGAAAGAAGTGGCCAAACACTCCTTCCTCTGTTCTCCTAAGGCACGCTGCATTGTTTCTGTTCAGCATTGTCTTGTGGTCACAAGTTTGCACTCCTGCCTCCCTGCCAATCTGTGTTTTTGTGAGGCACAGGCCTGTGCCACCTTCTCTCTTTTGCACTGCCCTGTTGCAGTGGGGGGTGGTGTGAAATCCCGTCTGTCTGGAGTCTTCTCATATCCCTCCAGGTGCAGTCAATCTCTCCTTCTTCTGTTGTACCTAACCCCCTTGTTACTGACAATATGGCCCTTGCACTGATAGCTTCCATGTCCCCTCGTTGGAAATGCACACTCTCTGCCCCCACCTCAGACCTGCTGAACCGGAATCTGGTGGTTCTTACATCCTGTGCACATGAAAATTTGAGAAGCATTGCCTTCACACTTCGCACCCCTTACCGTACTGAACACAGTGTAGACGTGCTTGAGTGTTCACTCTTCCCATCCAGACGTTGAGCTCCTGTGGCCTGTGAAGCCTCTATTATCCAACATAGTTCTTAGCATGTTTCAGGCGCTCAAAAGTGTTTGCTGTATTATCTGAAAGGGCCCCTGGTGTTATGTTTGAGATGCTCCTTCAGTCAACATATTAATGAAGTGCCTAACTGTGCATGGTGCTTTGCCAGTGCACGAGGCACCCTGCTGTTGAGTGGGCATCAGCCCCTAACTTTGGCATTGAGAGATCAGTGGGTGAGATGGATACCCATAATTAATTATGAGACAAGGTGGAGTGTGGTAAATTCTGTAAGTGCCCAGCTGTTACCAGAGGCCTAAGGGAATGCCAAAGGAATGGCAGCTATTTCCAGTTCACAGGATTTGTGATAGTTTCATGGAGAGGATAGTGTCCGATTGGTGCCCTGCACGATGAATAGAACTTTGACAAACAGACTTTGTGGGAGGAGGCATTCCAGGCTGGGGAGAGCCTGTTCAAGGGCCTAGGCATGAAAGTGCACAGACAGGATGTTCCTTGAACAAGTAAGACGTAGAGGTGGAAGGTGTGATTGGGGAGGTGCGTGCGTGTACACTGAACTCCTGGAATTCTAGTGGTGAGGAGTCTGGACTGGTGAGGAACTGGAAAATCACATGCTATTGTTGCAGTTAGATGTTCAGTGGTTTCTAGGGACTCTGCCCTCCTGTCTCCCTCTCTCCCTCTCTCCCATTCTACCTTGCTGGACATGGTGGGAGGCAGAGGAGGGTTTAGAAGCAGGGGGACAGGCCTGAATATTGTAGCTGGCTCTTTACTGGCTCTTTATGGGACCATGGCCCACGTCTTTTTTTAGTCCTAGCTGGTCAGCCACTTCCTCCCTCACCCCCTTCCGGAGTCACTTAGCCAGTGGGGGCTCCCTATAGCTCATCAATAGAGGGTTTCACACAGTGAGCTTTAAGATGCCATCAAAACCCCAGACTGAACCCAGTGTGTTTTATTATGCTGCTGTCTGCTTCTCAACCCTGTGGGTTTGGGATACTAATCATTTTTCCTTTTGGTGGGATGGACTAGCATCCCTCAGCCCATGTTCTGGGCTGGGGGCAGGTCATCCAGCATTCAAAATGAAAGGACACACCCCCTACCTTCATTTCCTTACATGCCACCCTGTTAGAAATGCACCTGAACAAGGCAACCATAGTGTGGCTTGTTTATTTCTTCTAGGGTTGGGACTGCACTGTCATCCTGGACACCAGGTCCTCCTCTGGTCGTCCCTAAGCTTTACCATCTTTTTGTTGAGCCTCTTACTTCAGCTAACTGAATTTCCAGATAAGGTTAGATAGTAACCCACTGAACTTTTTTTTTTTTTTTTAAGGTTATTTTTGAGAGAGAGTGTGTGAGCAGGAGAGAGGCAGAGAGAGATGGGGACAGAGGATCTGAAGCAGGCTCTCCACTGACAGCCTGATGCGGGGCTCAAACTCACGAACTGTGAGATTATGACCTGAGCTGAAGTCAGACACTCAGCCGACTGAGCCACCCAGGGGCCCCTAGATAGTAACCCTCTTGATGCTTCAGTGCCTTCCTCCCACCAGCTCTGTCAGTCCTGAGCCAAAAGATCAAGGTTAAAAAGAAGAGATGGCACTCATCAGAAGTTTTGTTTGTTATTTGTTTGTATCTCAGATGAAAGACTGAGAGCTATCTCTTAGATGAAATGGGCTCTGGGATTCATTAAGTACACTTGGCAATGAGTTGCTGTGTTAAGTGCTAGGACATCATAGCCTTTCCTTTCTGTGGGAAGAACATTCGTTCCGGATGGGGAGACATTCATTAGAGACAATATAAAAATGCTACAAGTTATGCTGGAGGCTTGTACCAGGCACTACAGGATGGGGATGCCCACTGCCTGGGAGTCTCGGAAGCCCCATAGAAGAGGGAGCATTTGAGCTGGATCTTCATAGATGAGCAGTAATTCACCAGGCAGAAAAATATGGGATAAGGATCCCAGCAGAGGAAATAGGGTGATTTAGGGGAATTGCCAAGAGCTGAGAAGAAAGGCATGGTGGGGGATTTGGGGTAGATAGAGGCTAATTCAGGATTTGGATCTGACTTGTAGGCAATAGGGAGCCCAACAAAATGGGGACTGACATGACAGACTCCATTATATTTTGAGTTGATTCTTTCAGAAACTTTATTCATTCAACAAATACTGAGCGTTCATTGCCAGAACTAGTCCAGGAAACATACAAAGATTGCTCCCTTGGTAGACCTCGTGATTTAGTAAGATAGGTAAGTTACCTATGTCAGGCCGCCACCATTTGCTCTTGTCAAGGTTGCCCGTGACCTCCACATACAGAATGACCTCCACAGTATAGAACTATTCTGTAACCACAAAGATTTCCCTTGTGCTGCCCCTTTATAGTCACACCCATCCCCCTCCCACCCTCCATCCCTGATCTCTGGCAGCCACTAATTTGTTCTGCTTCTCTCATTTCAAGAATGCTGTATGAATGGAATCATGAAGTACGTGACGTTTTGAGATTGACTTTTTCTACTCAGCATAATGCCTTTGAGGGCCATCCAGGTTGTTAAATGTACTGATAGTTTTTTACTTAATATTTCTGACTAGTATGCCGTGGTGTGGATGTACCATGTTTTGTTTAACCGTTTACTCATTGAAAGACATTTGGGTTCTTTCCAGTTTGGGGCTACAAATAAGGCTGCTATGAATATTCATTTACGGGATTTTGCATGAAGGTAGGTTTTCGTTTCTCTGGGATAAATGCCCAAAGAGTACAATTGCTGGGTCATCCAGTAAATTGAGTTTTAGTTTTTTTTTATTTAAAAAAAAATTTTTTTTAACGTTTTCTTTATTTTTGAGACAGAGAGAGACAGAGCACGAACGGGGGAGGGGCAGAGAGAGAGGGAGACACAGAATTGGAAGCAGGCTCCAGGCTCTGAGCCATCAGCCCAGAGCCCGACGCGGGGCTCGAACTCACGGACCGCGAGATCGTAACCTGAGCCGAAGTTGGCCGCCCAACCGACTGACCCACCCAGGCGCCCCTTCTTTTTTTTTTTTTTTTTTTTTTTTTTATTAACAGACATTGCCAAACTAGTTTCCAGAGTGGCTGTGCCATTTTACATTCATACTGGCATGTATGAATACCATGATTAATTTTGGGGGTCAAGTTAACTAGACTATGGTGTCTAGTTGTTTGGCCAAACATCAGTCTGGATGTTGCAGTGAAGGTATTTTTTTGGATGTGGTTAGCATTTAAATTGGTAGACCTTGAGTAAAGCAGATTACCTTCCATAATGTGGGTGGGCCTCATAAAATTGTTGAAGGTCTCAGGAGCAAAAACTGAGGTTTCCTGAAGAAGAAACAATTCTTCGAGATTGTAACATAAAAACCTTGTCTGATTTTCCCACCTAGGGGCCTGCCCTGCTGATTTCACACTCTAGACTGCAACATCAAATCTGATCTGAATCTCCTTCCTGTCAGCCCACCATATAGATTTCAGACTTACCAGCCCCTGTAATTGTGTGAGCCAATTCCTTAAAATCAATCTCCCCTCCCTCTCCCACCTTCTCTCCTTTCTCTGGCTCCCTCCCCATACGTACACACAACACTTCTGTTTATCTGGAGAACCCTGACTAATATGATGAGTGACTGAGTTCTGCATCTTCACCAGCAATTGGTGTTACCACTTTCTTTATAGTAGCCATTGTGTTAAATATATAGTGATATCTAATTGTGACTTTAATTTGCATTTCCCTAACGGGTGGTAGGGTTGAACATCCCATGTATTTATTTGCCAGCTGTATATCCTTTCTGATGAACTGTCTCTTCTTGTCTTTTGCCCATTTTCTCGTTGGATTATTTTTGTTAGACAACTGTTGTGCATTTAGTGTTCTTTATGTATTGGAGGTAGGAGTCCTTTGTCAGATGGACTCACATTTGGCAAATAGGTCAAAAATACACTGTTAAATAGCATCAAGTCCTATTATTAAATAGTATTATTTGCAAGTAATAATACAAATTTACAAGTGTAATTTGCAAATAATAATACTTTCATTTTTCTTTCAATCCCACACCTCTCAGAGTGAGAGGATTTCTACACTAGCCTGGTCTGCCTTTGTAATGAATCTGATAATTTGCCACTTATTCAGTTCTGGGGAAACCTGTTCCTACCATACAGAAAACATACTCTTTGCTGATCCCCTGTCCTTGGATTCCTGCAGAGAAAGGACAAGATCCAAGATCTGAACTCTTAAGTGAGATCCTGCTGAATATCCCTATAAAGTATTTTAAGTTTATTTATTTATTTTGAGAGAGAGAGAGTGCATGCACATACATCCAAGTGGGGAAGGGGCAGAGACAGAGGGAAGACAGAATCCCAAGTGTCCAAGGCAGGCTCCACGATGTCAGCGGGAAGCCCAAAGTGGAGCTTGAAATCATGACTTGAGTGAAATCAAGAGTTGGACACTTATCCACTTAACCAACTGAGCCACCCAGGCACCCCTGAGTGTCTTTTTAATTTAAAAAATGCTTTTATTTCTTTTGTATCATTTAATTTTTAAAAAAAGATTTTCTTTCTTTTTTGAAAAACATATTTTTTAAAATGTTTATTCATTTTTGAGAGAGAGAGTGTGCAAGAGAGTGCACACAAGTGGGGGAGGGAAGAGAGAGGAAGACAGAGAATCCAAAGCAGGCTCCTTTGAGGTCAGTGCATAGAGCCTGAAGTGGGGCTCGAGCCCATGAACCATGAGATCATGACCTGAGCTGCAGTTGGATGCTCAACTGACTAAGCCACCCAGGTGCCCCCCCAAAATATTTTCTTAAAGTCAATATAAGTCTCCCCATTTCATAGCAGATAAAGTTGAGGCCCAGGGAAATTGGGCCTGTATTTAATTTGCAAATAAAATTTATTTATATTGCAAGTTTGCAAATATTTCTCCCCATCTGTAGATTGTCTTTTCATTCCCCTAAGACGGTGTTTCGTGGCACAAAAGTTTTAAATTGTGATTTAGTCTAATTTATTAAATCTTTTCCTTATGGATTGTAGTTTTCGGTCTCCTATCTGATAACTCTTTACCAAGCCCTAGGTCCTGAAGAATTTCTCCTATGTTTTCATCTAAGTTTTATATTTTTAAGTTTTACATTTAAAAATCTATGATCTGGGGTGCCTGGGTGGCTCAGTCGATTAAACGTCCGACTCTTGGTCCCCACTCAGGTCAGGGTCTCCTGGTTTGTGGGTTCAAGCCCTGTGTTGGGCTCTGCACTGACGGTGCGGAGCCTACTTTGAATTCTCTCACCCTCTCTCTGCCCCTACCCCACTTGTGCTTGGTTGCTCTCTCAAAATAAATAAATAAACTTAAAAAAAATTAAAAATCTATGATCCATTTTGAGTTAATTTTTGTGTGTGCTGAGGTGTAAACTGAAGTTCTTTTCTTTGCCTGTGGATTTCCAATTGCTCAGCCCTATTTGCTGAAAAGACCTATCTCTCCTCCATTTGAGGTACAGATGTTTTCGTACCTTTGTCAGAATTCAGCGGTGGGGGATGCTCAGGTGGCTCAGTCGGTTAAGCGTCTGATTCTTGATCTCAGCTCAGGTCTTGACCTCAGGGTTGTGAGTTTAAGCCCTGCTTTGGGCTCCATGCTGGGCATGGAGCCTACTAAGAAAAAAAAAATCAGTTGGTCATACTTGGGTGAGGTTACTTCTGGGTTCCTAGTTCTCTTCCATTGGTCAAGGTCCCTATCCCTACACTACTTATTCTGGCTATATAGTAAATCTCGAAATGGAGAGAGTGATTCCTCCCACATTATCCTTTTATTATACTATTTTAATTATTATTATTATTTACATTTTAAACCATTTTTAAATGTATAATTCATTTGTCATTATGATGCCAGCAAGTTGGGTCCAGAGACCCAGAGGATGGATGGACTTTAAATGTAAGCCAGCAGGAGGTGAAAGCAGAGTTTATTGAAGGTATAGAGAGAGTGCAGGTACAGAGAATCCCGGAGACTCAGAAGGGAAAAGAGGGAGTCTCGTCTTTGCTCATGGTCTTGGGGTTTTTGTTGAAGACTGTGGTGTGGTGGATTACATGTCCACTCACGCATCCAGGAACTGGTTGGAACAAAGAGGAGGGCCCAGGTGTTATTCCCAGGAGCCATAGGGCCTGGGTGTCAAGATGTCCAGAGCTGTGGTGGTCTGAAATGCGCATACGAGGGCTTCCCAGCCATTCTCATCTGGTTCTTCCTTAGATGTTACCTATTCTAAAGAAATCATTATTAACTCCTTGTCCCTTACTTACAAGAGGACATACACTATTTGTTTTATAAGGCCTGAGTAAAGTGGGGTGGACGTTTAGGTCCTAGCAAGAATAGAAGTAGGAAAAGGAGTAAAGTGCAGATATTTATGGAATCCTTCAGTCTCCCTATCTCAATTAAATATACTTAAAATGTGTAACCATCACCCTCGCCCACTGTCTATTACAAACCTTTTTCATCACCCAAAACAGAACCCTATAACCCTTTGAGCCTCCTTTTCTGTCTCTGATTTGCCTATTCTAGACCTCTCCTGTAAGTAGAATCATACAGTATTGGCCTTTGTGTCAGGTTTATTTTGCTTAGTATAATGTTTTCAAGGTTCATCCACATTGTAGTATGTATTCTAATTTAATTCCTTAAAAAAAAAAAGACTTGGGGCACTTGGCTGGCTCAGGCAGTAGAGCATGCAACTCTTGATCTTGGGGTCATAAGTTTAAGCCCCACATTGGGGGCAGCATTTACTTAAAATTTTTTTAAAAGGCTTTATTTTTTAGAGTAGTTTTAGGTTCACAGTAAAATTGAGCAGAAGGTATAGAAATTTCCCGTATACCCACTACCCCCACAGCACACACAGCACCCCTCACTATCAGTTTCTGCACCAGAGTGTGGTACACTTGTCATAATCAAACCCACACGAATACATCGTGATCAGAGCTTATGGTGTACATCAAGGTCCCCTCTTAGTCGCGTATGTTCTGTGATTTTTGACATATATAATAACATGTAAGCACCATTATAGTATCATAAAGAATGGTTTCACTGCCCTAAAACCCCTTTCATCTCTCTCTCCCTACACCCACAGGCAACCACTGATCCTTTTATTGTCTCCATAGTTTGCCTTTTCCCGAGTGTTGCAATCCTGTAGTATGTAGCCTTTCAGATTGGCTTCTTTCACTTAGCAATATACGTTTTAAACTTCCTCTACATCCTTTCATGGCTTGATAGCTCATTTCTTTTTGCGCTGAATATTATTCCATGTCTGGATGGATGGACCACAGCTTATTTATCCATTCAGCCTCTGAAGGATATCTTCAGGGTATCCTTTTAACTTTTGGTAATTATGAATGTGGCTGCTATAAACATTCACATGAAGGTTTTAGTGCGGACATAGGTTTTTAACTCCTTTGGGGAAATCTCAGGGAGTGTGATTTTAGATTGTATGATGAGAATATGTTTAGTTTTATAAGAAAATGCCAAATTAGGGGCACCTGGGTGGCTCAGTCGGTTAGCGTCCGACTGGGGCTCAGGTCGTGATCTTGCAGTTCGTGGGTTTGAACCCTGCATCGGGTTCTGTGCTGATAGCTCGGAGCCTGGAGCCTGCTTTGGATTCTGTGTCTCCTTCTCTCTCTGTTCCTCTCCTGCTCACGCTCTGTCTCTCTCTCCCTCTCTCAAAAATAAATAAAGATTTTAAAAATTTTTCTTTTTAAAGAAAATGCCAAATTGTCTTCCAAAGTGGCTATACCATTTTACATTCCCACCAGCACGAATGAGAGTTCCCGATGCTGCACATCTTTGTCACCATTTGGTGTTTTCAGTGTTTTGGATTTTGGCCATCATAATAGATGCACAGAGATACTTTTTTTTTAATTTACATTTCCTTGATGACATGGTATGGAACATCTTTTCATATGCGTATTTGCCATCTGTGTATCTTCTTGCTGAGATGTCTGTTAAAATCTTTTGCCTGTTTTTTGAATTCACTTGTTTGTTTTCTTATCGTTAGGTTTTAAGAGTTCTTTGTATGTTTTGAGGGGCTCCTGGGTGGCTCAGTCAGCTCAGGTCATTATCTCTTGGTTTGTGGGTTTGAGCCCCGCATCAGGATCTGTTCTGACAGCTCAGAGCCTGGAGCCTGCTTCAGATTCAGTGTCTCTCTCTCTCTCTCTCTCTCTCTCTCTCTCTCTCTCTGCCCCTCCCCTGCTCATACTCTGTCTCTCTCTGTCTCTCAAAAATAAATAAATGTTAAAAAATTAAAAAAAGTTCTTTGTGTGTTTTGATTAACAGCCCTTTATCAGTTAGGTCCTTTGCAAATATTTGCTCCCCATTTATGGCTTATCTTCTCATTCTCTTGATTCATTCCTTTTTAAGGCTAACTAATATTCCATTGTATGTATATATACCACATTTTGTATACCCATTCATCTATTGATGGAGACCTGGGTGAGCTGTTTCCACCTTTTGGCTATTGTCAATAATGCTGCTGTGAATTTATGGGCATACAAATATCTCTTTGAGACTATGCTTTCGATCCTTTTGGGTATATACCTAGGAGTAGAATTGCTGTGTCATATTATTATTCTATGTTTAACTTTCTGAAGAACCTCCAAACTTTTCCACCATTTTATATTTGCACCAGCAGTACAAGCAGTGCACAAGGCTTCTAGTTTCTCCGCATCTTCACCAGCACTTGTTTTGTTTTTTTGTTTTGTTTTGTTTTGGTAATAGCTCTCATTGTGGGTGTAAAGTGGTATCTTATCGTAGTTTTGATTTGCATTTCCCTGATGACTAATAATTTTAAACATTTTTTCATGTGCATATTGACCATTTGCGTGCACTTTATTACTCGAAATTGGTTCAGATATTTTAGTTCTTTTTCCCATCATATGAATTTTGGAAGAATCTTGTCTATATCTATAAAAATCTCGCTGTGTTTAGGAATTGCATCAGATCCACACATCAGTTGGGGAGAGAAATGACCTCTCTTTACTGTGTTGAGTGTTGTAATCCCTTAAGACCTGACTGGTGAGCAGAATGGGGGCCTTGAGGCACGACAAGGGCCCAGTCAGAGCTAAAGCCACCCATCTACTAAAGCCGGGAAAGAAGGTCCACCTTTTCTGATCTTCCCCAGGGCTTTCTCTGGATCACGGTGCTCAGAACTCTGCTCTTAATAGCAGAACTACCCTCAGCAAGACCAACCATTTATTGGCTCATGTAATCCAACTGGAGAAAAGACAATATTGATGATGTGCCGGGGACTGAAATGCTGTCAAGATACCTTCCCTGCATGTTCAATGCGCTCCTCCCGCTGCAGACTGGTTTTTCATACATGGAGGGTGGTGGAGCATCTGATGGGCCCTTGTTATCCTGGGGTGGGGGGGGGATTGTCCCTCTTTCTCATTTGAAAAGTCCTGAGGAAGGGCCTCATTGTTAGGCTTTAAATCATATGTTATATAGTGTGGTTGGAATGAATATGGAAGTTCCCAGAAGGTAAGGAGCACTAGACAAAGCTGACACGAGAGGGAGTCTATGGCTAGTCATGTTTTTGGAAGGTGTTTAGTGGCATGTGTTGAAGCCACAAGTGTTTTCTGTTAACCTTCAAGTAACCTAAAATAGTTTAGTAAGAGATCATCGTTATATTACAGATCATTGATAGCTAATATATGTTATTAGTATACATAGTTACCTAATTATATGGCTATTTAGTGACATATATCTAGTTAAAGGTAAATAATAATAATAAACATATTGTCATTGCAGTAGCCCTCAAGTGTTACACTTATTTGCAGACTTACTGTACCTATTTATATATGTAAGAAAAATTTGAAGGACATGAGTAGAAAATCATGCCTCCTGCTCAATCTTTTTTTTTTTTTTTTTTTTTTTATTTTGAGAGAGAGAGAGAGAGAGAGAGAGAGAGAGAGAGAAAGAGAGCCCGGGAGGGGCAGAGAGAGAATCCCAAGCAGGCCCCATACTGTCAGCGTGGAGCCTAACGAACCGTGAGATCATGACCTGAGCCGAAATCAAGAGTCTGAGGCTTAATCAACTGAGCCACCCAGGCGCCCCTCCTGCTCAATTTTTGATAGGCTTTTCTAAATTTAACCAAGAGAACCTGCTGTCCATTTTGACTATAACCTTCAGTGAAACTGCCATCTTTCTGAATGTGCAGTTGATTTATTTTCACGGGGAATTGTTTGTTGACTTTCTGAGTCGCTGTTGAGGATAGAGTTGGTATTTTAATACCAATGACTATTTACTGAGCTATGTGAGGGATGTAGGAGACCCTTTTTGCCCTCAAGGAGTCTGAAGTCTACTAAGGGGGTAAAAACAAAAATACAGTGCTTGTGACTGAGGCTTCATATCTCCAACATGAAATAGCCTTACTTGTCTAAAATCTGAATGAGATTTTGTTTAGGGGTAGAGAGCTGGGTTGAGCTGACTTTGTGTTTGGCAGTTGCTGCATAAGATAGGGGTTTGGTTGATACCTGAGGTAGGAAAACAGATGCTTCAAGGCATCTCCGTTCAGTCCACCTCTTCCATTTCTGATGGACAAGGCTGCTTTATTGCTGAAACTGATTAGCATTTAAACTCCATGGGGGTGGGGGTTGGGGCAGAAAGAGAGAATAATTGTGTAACTATGATTAAGAAACTGAAGTTTAAAAAAAAATGACATTGGTGGTGAGTAGGCCTATAACAGGCCATTAATGGCTCAAGTGTGAATGCTTCTATATCGGGCTTAGCTCATTTCCTTTTTTAAAAGGAGCATTTTGTATAAGATACTGTTTATCTCAGTGTTGAATCCACAAAGTGTAGACAGTTCATACTGGTTCAGTGAGTCTGTGAATACCAGCAAATCAGGTGTGATGTAAGGTGAGGGGGCTCTTAAGTTACAATCGGTATCTTCTCCTTTCTAGAGAATGTATTCACGTCCCTCTTCATAATATGTGTTCCCTGTGACTCTAAAGCAGAAATTAGCAAACTTTTTTTTATTATTTTTTTATTTTTTTAATGTTTATTTATTTTTAAGAGAGAGAGAGAGAGAGAGGGACAGAGCACGAGCCAAGGGAGGGGCAGAGAGAGGGGGAGACACAGAATCTGAAGCAAGCTCTGGGCTCTGAGCTGACAGCACAGAGCCCGACATGGGACTCGAACTCACGAACTGTGAGATCATGACCTGAACTGAAGTCAGATGCTTAACCAACTGAGCCACCCAGGCATCCCTTGCAAACTTTTTCTATAAAGGTCCAAACAGTAAATATTTTTGGCTTTGTAGGCCAATGGTCACTGTCATAGCTACTCAACTTTGAGATTGTATGGACATGTCTGTGTTCCAATAAAACTGTATGTGGACACTGAAATTTGGATTTCATATAATTCTCACATGTCATATTAGTCTCCTTTTGATTCCCCCCCCCCCAAATATATAAAAATGTGAATGGGGCGCCTGGGTGGCTCAGTTGGCTGGGCATCCGACTTTGGCTCAGGTCATGATCTTGTGGTCCGTGAGTTCGAGCCCCGCGTTGGGCTCTGCTGACAGCTCGGAGCCTGGAGCCTGCTTCCGATTCTGTGTCTCCCTCTCTCTCCGCCCCTCCCTCACTCACACTGTCTCTCTCAAAAATAAACGTCAAGGGGCACTTGGGTGGCGCAGTCGGTTAAGCGTCCGACTTCAGCCAGGTCACGATCTCGCGGTCCGTGAGTTCGAGCCCCGCGTCGGGCTCTGGGCTGATGGCTCAGAGCCTGGAGCCTGCTTCCGATTCTGTATCTCCCTCTCTCTCTGCCCCTCCCCCACTCACTCTCTGTCTCTCTCTGTCAAAAATAAATAAACATTAAAAAAAATTTTTTTTTAATGTGAAAAACTACACTTAGCTCATGGGCCACACAAAAACAAGAGGCAGGCCAGATTTGGGCCCATAGACTATAGTTTGCTGACCCCTTCTCTAAAGATCTTAAAAATAACTTCTATTGGCTGGGAGCAAAGGACTCTGGATCTTGGTTTGAGCCCTACGTTTTGGGTGTAGAGGTTACTTAAAAATAAGATATTTATTAAAAAATGGGGCACCTGGGTGGCTTAGTTGGTGAAGCATCAACTTTGGCTCAGGTCTTGACTCACTATTTGTGAGTTCAAGCCCCGCATCAGATTCTGTGTTGGCAGTGCGAAGCCTACTTGGGATTCTCTCTCTCTCCCTGTCTTTCTGCCCCTCCCTGACTCGTGCTTTCTCTCTCTCTTTCTCTCTCTTTCTCTCAAAATAAATAAATAAATAAATAAATAAATAGTTAAGAAAACTTCTATACAGTCTTATATTTGAGGACATTTATTTAACAGTTATATTGCACTTAATATGTGCCATGCACTATTTTAAATGCCTTACAGAGATTAATCCTCACAATTAACCCCAGGAAAAAGGTACTGTTTAAATTTTTTTTTAATGTTTATTTGTTTTTGAGAGAGACAGAGTGTGAACAGGGGAGGGGCAGAGAGAGAGGGAGACACAGAATCCAAAGTAGGCTCCAGGCTCTGAGCTGATAGCCCAGAGCCTGACATGGGGCTTAAACTCACGAACCGCAAGATCATGACCTCAGCCAAAGTTGGACGCTTAACTGACTGAGCCACCCAGGCGCCCCAAGAAAGGTACTGTTTAATAACATTTTGCAGATGTGTGAATTGAGGCACAGAGAGGTTGAGTGACTAGCCCAGAGTCACACAGCTAGCAAATGGCAGAACCTGGATCTGAACCCAGGTATTCTAGCTCCAGAGCACTTGCTCTTATCTACAATGATATGCTATCTGTCTTAAAGGGTTTATAATTATTGATTTTCTAGCCTAAAGGAATTTTAGAGATTAATGCATCCCTACTACATTTCCATTTTGTAGACACAGTCTCACGCACCAGCTTCCTGCATAGCCTTTATGATTCAAATTTGTGCCTCAGTAAAATCATGGATTACCACTTATGCACTTTCAGCGTCTCTTGTGACTGCCTAAAAGCTTAGTCTTAAATCCCACTTATCCCAAGGGTAATCTGTCTGCACAGGCTGGGCACTTAACTGTTCCCTTAGTGTTTTATTTATGTTCCTTGTGAGATGTTTGAAGGTAGGAGCAAAAGTATCAAAATGCTTTCCATCAAAGGGAAATCTATTCTGGGCATATCTTTTGCTTTCTTTGGGAACACCTGTCTCAGATTACTCCCAACTCAGATTTTGCCCTGCTGCTTTTCCTGCTTGAATAAGCAGCTGGTTGAATCTTGAGCCCCACCTGCCTGTTGATAGGAAACAGAATTTGTGGTGTCATGCTACACTATCCTTGTTGATCTAAAGATACCACCAAAGCAGGGCTGTGAATGGAAAATTTCCCAGTCTTTCCAAGGAAAAAAAATGGAAGCTAGGTGTGAATGTGTGTGTGTGTGTGTGTGTGTGTGTGTGTGTGTGTGTGTTAAAGCAAGTCAAAATTTAGGTAAATGATGAGGTGCTCAGGTCTTCTGGTTCTTTTTGCTTATAGTCTCAGATTCTACTAACCTCTGGTGAAGAGGTTCCTGTGCCACAGGGACTCAGCAGAGTTATTGCCAGGGGCTCTCATATCCAAATGTGCACCAGTCTGTCAGCCAGATAAATGATACATTTAAGAGGTGGGCGTAATTACTTTTCAAACATATGTAGGTACCATCATGAGCAAAAAGCAAAGCTTTGCTGAATTCATGTTAGATGGCTGTTATTAATACAGTTACTACCTATTGAGACACCCGACCCAGTTAGAGCCCCTTATTTACAGATGAAGAAACTGAGGCTCAGGGGTGAAGGGAAGAGATTTGCCTTGGTCACACAGAAAGAGAACAGCTGGCCTGGAAGTTGGCACGGTTTGTATGTACCATATGGCTTGTGCTGTCTCCCTTGGGATGATCAGATAAAGCGATTGGTAAATATTTTGACCTTTAATACTGCACTGTACTTTCTAATAGAGTGGTTGATCACAGTAACATTTACCAGTATTTATAGTGCTTCTCTTGAGAATTTTAATGTGTTTTTTTGTTTTTTTTTTATTTGTTTGTTTGTTTTTACTGTATTCCTTGCTATACCAGCATTAAGTAGTAATCCTACCTGGAAATGCAGTCCAACCTAGAAGCAAAACATAGGAGGATTGGGCAGCTTGCTTATATCTGTAGTAGAGCTGGCTCTAAAACTCAAGGTTTAATCTCTATGAATCAGACTGAACTTGTGAGGATTTTAGTTATTTATATCTTAGCCTTCTATGGCTGTTACTCTCAGCTGGGTGTAAAACCAAACTTTTGTTAAATCTCTACTAAGTGCCTGGCAGTGTGCTAGGGTATTTTCACATGTGTTACCTATCACTTGATTTAATAAGACCAATGTTGCAATTCTGAGGCTCTGCTCAGAAAAAGCTAAATAGCTTCAATCTGCTCCAGAGCCCATCCATCTAGTCATTGATTTATTCATCTATTTACTGTTGTGGAGCACCAACATCAGGTTTGCAAATATGCCCTTGAGTCATGTCCCATTGGTGGCCAAGCTGGGACAAATCAGCACAGATCCATTCCTCCAACAAGACTCAGGATTGGCAGTAACATCAGCATGATCTGCACAGGGCAACACTTTTTTCCCACTAGAACTTCAGGAATTTGGAGTGACCCTGCTGATTTGGTCGAATGACGTTCGCAGCATCTATTTGTACATCTTTCTATTTGATCTTCTTAAAAACTCTTGAGAAGTCAGATGAATAGGGACGATCTCATAAGTTGAGAAGCCAAACATGGAGGAGGCCTATATGAGGTGACCTTGCTAGCACGGGCTGGGCCTTCTAGCTTGCACGTTTGTGTCACATGGCCATGTGTTATGGTTACATGGCATCATGAGCCACCGCTGCCCCCACGCTCTTCTCTTCCTTCAGGCGGCTCCTTGCTTCTCTTCTTTTCTTTTCCTTCCTGTACTTTCCTTCTGTTGCCTTGCAGATGCGTCCCCAGTAGGTAGGCTTTGACTGTCAGAGTTCCACAAGGCTTCTTATACCCTCTTTGCACTCTAAGCTCTCTCCCTCGGTGACCTCTTCTTATCTCTACACTGACAACTCCAAAAAGTGTCATTTGAGCCTAGACTCCATCTCTCTGTGTTCCAGATGTAGCCATCCACTTACTACACAGTATCTGTTCGGATGCCTCCCAGGCACTCAGTGGCATCTTGTCCCAAACTTGACTCCATCTTCTACCCCTAACATAGCCTTTCTGTGTCATTTCTCATCTAAGTGAATGGCAACTCCCAGTTCATGCTCTGCCTGCAGAGAATGGCTCCATGGCCTTAGAGACCCTTCCTTGTACTGTTTCCTGGTTTCCTAACACTCTTAAAGTAAAATGTAGAATTTCTGAGTGCCCTATCTACTTTTCCAGCTTCACATCACATCACTTTCCTTTTCATATCTGTACTTGCATCATGGAGGCCACTTTGATTTTTAACAACTATCGACAGAATAGTGTGTTCATGATTTTTAAAACCAAGTATAGAGGAGTTGCAACACATGTGGATTTATGTTACCCTTACCTTCTTCCCCTTCATTTAATCCCATTAGCTCTTAATTTTCCCAACAAAGCTATTAACAGACATTATAAGTTACAGGGGCTTCATAATTAAAAAAAAAAAAAAACATACAGAGGAACTCTATAGGTGAGCTTCAGTCTTTCAGATCCTACTGTGCAGAGCCCCTGCTTAGAAAGAGGTTCTGTTTCCACTCTTTGTAGAAGCCAGATGGCCTGAGTGCCGAGTCTTTGCTGCAGTTTTAGTGGAAGTTGTTTGGGTTTTCAGTTGGAATTGGTGTTTTTTTCTCAGAAGCACACTTAGGTACCTAGGGAGTCCTGGGATTGGCCCTAATTTGCTTTGTAGATGCTAGTCATCGCATACCATTCCAGAGCGGTTAAGTGGCTGGTGTTGATCCATGCGCTTACTAAGGAGTAGTGTGAGCACAGGCACTAGGTGTGTGCTGTGTGCACAGAGACCTGATATCCTGATCCAACCCAGGCAGCTCCATATGTGGTCATGCATTTAACTCTTTCAGTTCAGAGTGTTTCATTATACCACATATTTACTTTTTTCCTTCTGCCCTAGCTTGGACTTGGAACCTAGCTCTTTCCAATACTTTAAATTAATGGTCTGATTCCATTCTAGTGGTGCCACCAAAGCACCCTTGCTTTTCCTTTTTTTTTTCAAATGAACTTTTTATTTTGAGATAATTGTAGATTTATATGCAGTTATTTGAAATAACAGTGCAGGGCGCCTGGGTGGCTCATTCGGTTGAGCGTCCAACTCTTGATTTTGGCTCAGGTCATGATCCCAGGGTCATGGGATGGAGCCCCACATGAAACTCCATACTGAGCGTGGTACCTGCTTAAGATTCTCTCTCTCTCCCTCCCCCTCCCTCGCTCCCTCTCCCCCACTCTCCCCCCTCCCTCCCTCTCCTTGTGCCCCCTCCCCCATTCATGCTGTCTCTCTCTAAAATAAAAATAAGTAAAAAGAGGAAATAATAACAAGGAGATCCTGTTTACCCTTTACCCAGTTTCCCCCATGGTAATCTTACAAAACTTCAGTACAACATCACAACTAAGATTTTGACATTGATGTAATTCAACACTCTTACTCAGATTCCCCCAGCTTTACTTTTATTCACTGGTATGTATATGTGTGTTTAGTTCTATCTAATTTTTTTTATCATGTGTAAGTTTTTTTATTATTTCAAAAATTTCCCACATGGCTGAGAACTTGAGCTGGGAGGAGGTGTTTATTTACTAGGTCCCTCTCAAACTCCACTAGTAAACAGCTCAAGCATAATTCCTTCTCTTTTACATAATAGCTACTTAATTTTCAGGCAAGTTATTTAACTTCTAAATCTTCATTTCCTCTTTTACAAAATGGAATTCACAGTAGCTACTTAATGCACAGGTTGCTATGAGGGCCAAAATGAGAAAATAATGCATAATGGGTACTTAACAAAAAGGAATTCAGTAAATGATCATCTCTATCTCTGTGTCTCTTTCTTTTCCTTTTTTTTTTTTTTTTTTTTAAAGAAAGTGTGCACAAGCTGCAGAGAGAAGCAGAGGGAGAGAGAGAGAATCTTAAGCAGGCTCACACTCAGCACACAGCCCTGAGGGGGCTTGATCCCATGGCTGTAGAATCATGACCTGAGCCAAAATCAAGAGTTGGTCATTCAGCCGACTGAACTACCCAGACAGGCACCCCTGATCATCTCATTTTTTAAGTGATTTTTTAAAACTGAGATTATAAATGAGAGTATTTGGGTTTTTTAAAGCTTTTCACAAAAATGTGGTATCTTAGGATTATAGAATTGGAAAATCCCTTAATAGGTTTGGGACTGGTGAAGAACCGCCCTAAACATTCTTAGGTGATAGGACCTTATTCTTTGTAATAAACTAAAATCTGCCTCCCTGTCATTTCTGGATCTGCCCTCATCCATGTGATGGCCCTTCTAGGGTTTGAGGACAGCTGCTGTGTCCCCCATCCCAAATTATCTTTTACAAATGGGCTATCCTTTAGCCATTCCTCTTAAGATGTAGCTTCCAGACCTTCTCCCAGCTTAGTCTCCCTCTTCTGGATAAAGACAAATTTGTTGTCCCCTTTAACAAAATACAGGGTTCAGTTGTAATCTGGCTAATGTATCCCAAGATAGGCCTGCCTTCTCTTTACCTGAGCTTTTTGGGGAAACCAGGTCACCTAGTTTATGCATGTACCGTTTATTCTTTTGTCTTCTGTCTACTTCCCGGATGAAAAATAAATGCATGGCAGTTTAACACAGCTAATTGAACACACATTTTAACCCCCGTGCTCTGCTGTAATCCCATTAAAATGATAGTAAGAGGGAGAAGAGGTATCAGTAGATGAGAGGTCAATGGAATGTTGACACCAGAAAGTAGGAAGTGTGGTGAGCTTTGAGGGCCAGAGGAACTGAAAGTGCCTGCCGGGGGAGAGACTAAGAAGAAAGAGGATTTGTAATGCAGAACCCTGGAATAGTTCCAGAATTGGAGAAACAAAATACTGAAAACAGGAAGGTTAGTTGAAAGTCTGTGTGAAAAGCAATTAGTTGCCTACAACTCCTCCCCCACTCTCCCAGGAGACCAGAATTTCAGTCTTACATATTGAACCAGAGGCATACCAAGGATAGAAGGGGGGATGGAATATGGTGCAAAACTGAAAATAAAGGCTTTAAGGCAGAGGTCTAAATAGTGAATGGTAGGACCATCACCTCTCTAACCTACTTTTCAGAATATCTGCAGGCAGGCACTCCCATCTAAGAGATTGGAAGATCCATCTCTGATAAAGTTTGCCACAGAGAAAAAGTTCCAAAGATACTATTTTTAGGGGTCCTCAGAATGGCAGGGTCTTGCTTGGTCACCAATGTGACGTCCACAAGTTGATAAGCCTAGTTCTCCCACACAGAACTTTCAAACAGTTTCTAAAAATATCAGCAGTTAGGGGTGCCTGGTTGGCTCAGTCGGTTGAGCATCTGACTTCGGTTCAGGTTATGATCTCACGGTTCATGGGTTTGAGCCCCATGTCAGGCTCTGTGCTGACAGCTCAGAGCCTGGAGCCTGCTTCAGATTCTGTGTCTCCCTCTCTCTCTCTCTGCCCCTCCCTTGCTCACACTCTGTCTCTCTCTCAAAATTTAAACATTAAAAAAAATTTTTTTTTAAGTATCAGCAGATAGCCACTGTCATGAGGCATTTAAAGCAAGCCTCTAACATAAAAGACAGAGACCAAAACAAATGGGGGAGAAAAGAACTCAGAGGAATAACAGTAAAAGCAGGGAGGAAGAGGAGAAAAAGAAGAAAAAAATTAACATTTTAAAAAAAGGTTATTTATTTATTTTGAGAGTCTCAGAAGAGAGAGAGCATGGAGGAGGGGAAGAGAGAGTGAGAATCCCAAGCAGGTTCCGGGCCAGTGGTGCAGAGCCCACACAGGGCTTGATCTCATGGCCATGAGATCATGACTTGAGCTGAAGTCTAGAGTCAGACACTTAACCAACTAAGCCACCCAGGTGCCCCTAACTATAATATTGAGAAAGGTTAGAGAAAATACTGCATTTGTGAAAGATGAATAAGCTTCTTTCAGTTAAAAGCTGGATGGGGGAGACCTTCAGAAAACAAGAAGGGCCTCTTGGAAATTAAAAATACACCATAGCCTTATAAAAAGCTACAACACAGAAATATTGAAAGATAAAGTTGAAGAAGATTCCCAGGAGACTGACCAAATGAAAGAGATGGAAAATGGGGAACAGGTGAAAAAAACATGGGGCGCCTCAGTGGCTCAGTCAGTTGAGCATCTGACTTTGGCTTGGGTCATGATCTCGTGGTTCATAGGTTTGAGCCCCATGTTGGGCTCTATGCTGACAGCTCAGGACCTGGAGCCTGCTTTGGATTCTGTATCTCCCTCTCTCTCTGCCCCTTGCCCCTCCCCCCTCAAAAATAAACATTAAAGGGGCGCGCCTGGGTGGCTCAGTTGGTTGAGCGTCCAACTTCGGCCCAGGTAATGATCTCATGGTTTGTGAGTTCAAGCCCCACGTCGGGCTCTGTGCTGACAGCTCAGAGCCTGGAGCCTGCTTCAGATTCTGTCTCCTTCTCTCTCTGCCCCTCCCCATTTGTGCTCTGTCTCTGTGTCTCTCAAAAATAAATAAATGTAAAAAAAAAAATTAAAAAAAAAACAACATTAAAAAAATTTTTTTTTTTTTAAAATATAGGCACATTCCAAGAGGCCTAACATCCGACTAATAGAAATTTTGGAAAAGAAAAAATAGACAATAGGAGGAAATTATCAAAGAAATAGGATGGAAAAGTATTCCAAGAACTAGAATCAAGTCTGTAGATTGATAAAGCACGCTGAATAAAGGACACCAAGAGCAAGGTATAATCCTGTTAGATTCAGAACTCTGAGAATAAAGAGAAAGTACTAAAAGCTTCTAGAGAGAGCAGTCACATACTGAGGGTTAGTGTTCAGAAGGGCATTAGATTCCTCAAAAGCAACAAAGTAGAAGACATTGGAGCAATGCCTTCAGAATTCTGATAGAAAAATATATTCCCAACTTAGAATTTTATAGCCAGCTAAACTGTCACCCAGGTTTAAGGCTAATACATTTTCAAACATATTGTGCATATGCCCTATGATATTCTGATATAATAAGAATATGTATTTGGTCTTTTTCCCTGGTTTCTGGCACAGAGCTCCTCAAACCCTTGGAATTTCCTGAATAGGGGTGATAAAAGCATCTTTTGTTATAATATTTGGTCTTTGTTCCCAGTTCCTGACACAAAAACTTCTAAAACCCTTGGAATTTCCTGAGTGATAGGAGTGTCCTTTGTTATTCATTACAAATCTCTTTTCAGCCACACCTGAGTTTATGCTAATAAGGTGACTCTTTGTGGGCCCCTAGATAGCTTCAGGATGGGGGCTGGTTCCCAGAGGAGGCAACCATGTGATTAGAGGGTTGGAATTTCAGTCCCACCCTTTGACCCCTGGGAACCTTCCAGCTTAGTGAAGGTAGCCATGTGTGAGGAGAGTGGCACACATAAGGACAGAAGCTCCTGTGCTCAGGACCCATCTAGACTTTGCCCTATGTACCTCTTTATCTGGCTGTTCTTTTGTATCCCTTTACACTGTCCCTTTATGGTGTATCCCTTTATGATTACACCAGTAACAGTATGTAATCCATTTTCCCTGAGTTCTGTGAGTCATTTTAGTAAATTATTACACCTGAGAAGAGGGTTGTGGGGAACACTCCCCCCTCAACCCTGCCCCGACTTTATCACCAATTGCCCAGAAGTACATGTGGCCCAGCCAGACAAGCCAACCCTGAGACAGTGTAGGAGGGATAGCACAAGGGTGTGAGCACCAGGAAGCAGGGATCACTGGGGGCTGTTTGTAGTTAGGCTGCCACAAGTAATAACTAGAAGTGAAAACTCAGGAACTATTATAGGGACATTACTTAGAAAGGTGAGATAGGGGCGCCTGGGTGGCTCATTCGGTTAAGGGTTGGACTTCGGCTCAGGGCATGATCTCACGGTTTGTTGAGTTTGAGCCCCCACATTGGGCTCTGTGCTGACAGCTCAGAGCCTGGAGCCTGCTTCGGATTTTGTGTCTCCCTCTCTCTCTCTCACCCTCCTCTGCTTACATTCTGTCTCTCTCAAAAGTAAATAAACATTAAAATTTAAAAAAAAAAAAAAAAGAAAGAAAGGTGAGATAAATACCAGAAGAAAGAAGTTGCCCCTGAGAGCAGGAATCAGGGAACCAGAAGCTGCTGGTGTGAAAAACCTTGTAGAACAACTTTAAGAAATATTTCCAGGGGCATCTGGATGGTTTAGTAGGTTAAGCATCCAACTTCAGCTCAGGTCATGATCTCCCAGTTCGGGAGTTTGAGCCCTGTATCGGGCTCTGCGCTGACCCTGCAGAGCCTGCTTGGGATTCTTTCTGTGCCCCTGCCCCATCCCACGTGCTCTCTCTTAAAATAAATAAGCAGGGGCGCCTGGGTGGCGCAGTCGGTTAAGCGTCCGACTTCAGCCAGGTCACGATCTCGCGGTCCGTGAGTTCGAGCCCCGCGTCAGGCTCTGGGCGGATGGCTCAGAGCCCGGAGCCTGTTTCCGATTCTGTGTCTCCCTCTCTCTCTGCCCCTCCCCCGTTCATGCTCCGTCTCTCTCTGTCCCAAAAATAAATAAAAACGTTGAAAAAAAAAATTAAAAAAATAAATAAATAAATAAGTAAACTTAAAAATATATATATATTTCCTTTTTTTTTTTTTTTTTAATTTCTGACCCCCGCCCCAGAGCACACAGCCATTTAATGCCCCTGAACACCAGTAGGAGAGCAACACATGGATTATGCGAGGAACTCATAGAATCTGAATCAGTGAGGCCCCTTTGGCGTTTGGAAGATGGTGTGATCTTAAAGAACAGCTTCCAGATAATAAACCTAAAGTGGTGCAAAAGAGGCCATAGTGACAGAACTTGAACTAGAACCCTTAAATAAATGTGACCCGGGGAAGAGCATTGGGTAATGAGATGCTCTGGCATTTCTCTAATGTGGAAATGGGCAGGGATGGTGGGGGGGAGACTGTTCTTTCTGAAGACTAGAAAGTTCTTAAGTGGAAATGTTTATGTGGTTTGAAGCTATAAATGGCAAAGCTTGTGAAAAAGACTATCCTTTTGACAGATAGTTGGAAAGCTCTTTATAGGACTCCCCAGGCTAAGGATGTGTCTCCTTAGTGAGGGTTTGACACACTTTGGAGAGAGTCTCTGTCCCTGTGTGGCCTGAGCCTTGTGGGCCATGCAGAGCCCCTGCCAGTACACAGCACCAGCCATTTGAGCTGGTTGTTGTCCCAGGACCCCCCAACATTTGTGCCCACAATGCTTGCTTTGTCCTTCATCCCCACATGTGCCCCTATTCAAGTCTGGTCTTGTTTCTCCTTATCTCTTCCTGTCACTGTGTATTTACCCTTCTTGAGCCTGCTGTCAGGAGCTCCAGGATTCTTGGACAGTTTGTCAATTCCATCTGCCTTTAATCGGGGTCAGGATAACATGAGAAATCAGGTGTTTGAGTTGGCGGGGAGTTGGGAACAGTGCAGTGAGACTGCCATATAAGTAAAAACTACCACTGGAAGCATTCAGGCTTCTAATTTTTTAACCATTTTAATGCCTCATTAAGATGTATTGCTTACATTCTTCTACTATAACTGAGTGTGTTGAATTGAAAATCTCAGGGTCTCTATGACAGGCTCAGCTCTCATGTACTGGGATGCCTCCAGTACCATTGCAAGGGGCAGAGGCTTAAGCGGGGGGAGGGGCAGTTTGGGTTTTGGATGTGCATTCCTCAGTGTCTCTGTTTATATTTCACTCTGCCCACAGATTGGGGACCACAAATTCAGTGCCCACCGGATCGTCCTAGCGGCCTCAATCCCGTACTTCCACGCTATGTTTACAAATGACATGATGGAGTGCAAGCAGGATGAGATTGTAATGCAAGGAATGGACCCAAGGTACTCCATGTCTCCGCTAGGTCTCACAGCCTGCAGTGCCACTGGGGGGCCTGCAGCGGGACGCAGCATCTAGCGCAGCTGTGCGCACACAGTAGGTGATTTGTTAAACCAGTTAGAATCTCTGCCCAGTGGCCCGAGACAGGGTTAAATTGAGGAGAGTTTTTCTGATGCGTTTTTACTCTATTAGAGTAACACATTTAATAGGAACTAGACCAAGATATTTTTTATAACTAGGACTGGGTACAAGGTGCTGGAATACTATTCTGTGTGCTTTTTTGTGCCAGCCATTGTAGCTGGCAAAACAGTTTTTCAAATAAGTGTCTTCATTCATTACCCTCCTTACCAGTCTAGAAGTGTTATCCATCAGAACTTCCTGCATTTGTACTCTCTACAGTGGTAGCTACTAGCCATACATAGCTACTGAGCACTTGAATTTTAACTAGGGGGATAAAGGAGCTGAATTTAAAATGTTTTAAATTTAATTGTAATTAATACAGTTTTTAAATAGCCACGTGTGACTGGTGACTACTCTATTGAGACAACACAGATTCAGAAGATGGCAAAATTGTGGTTATTTGATGGTTGAGAACATTGATGTCCAAAGAGGTCAGGCCCAAAAGTGATCCCCTCTAAATTTCTTCCACTGTCCAACACAGCCCTTCCTAGCAAACAGTTACTGGCCTCAAAGGTCAGTACTGCCGCTAGATGAATGTGCGCTAGATGAATTTTTGGGGGCGGAAGGCAGTACCATAACCCCTGAAATCATGCCATTTAGGCACTTACTTAAAGTTGTCCTTACATGTAGAGTCGCTTACTACTGGACCCTCTACATGGAAATACTTTCCTGATTACTGCATGCAGACTTTATGTAAACATATCCCATAGTATGCCTTTTTGGGCCTCGAAAGGGAAATGGATGTTTATGTGACTGATTCTATGCAAGTCTATGAACTGAGAATGTATGTTTATAACCTAGGCTGTATCCAGGGGCCCGCTGCACACCTACTATGTGCCTGGCACTGTTCTGAGATCTGGAAATGCAGTAGCGAACAAAACACACAGGGTGACTCAGGGCCATGACATTCTCGTTGGAGGAGAAATAATAAACAAAACAGGGACTCTAAAACGTCAGCCAGTAACCTGTCATTTGTTGCCTACCTTCTTAATCTCACAGTGATGGAAAGAAGGGGTAAGGGAGCCAGGAAACTGTAGTACGCTCTGACTGATTGAAGGTGATCTGCCCCAGCACATGGGGAGGATTTATATACCCAGTGCAAGGCAGAAATCTCAGGCCAGCTCCCTCTAAGGAAAGACACAGAAGTGGGTGTGCAAGGGCAGTTATGCACTCTCTTCTCTCAGGTCTGTGTCTGAAGGAGCTGTGCTCATCACCACGCACAGCACACGCGCTTCATTTAAAAGAGGTAGACTGAGCACCTGTTATGTGTGCTGCTGTAGACAGGAATAGCACTGAGAAGACAGCACCTCTTATTGTACCAGCTTTCTAGTCGTGAGCATCTGGCATTAAACATGCACATGCGTCGTATGGCTGGCAAGTGAAAGTGATATGAGAAAAGTAAAGCAAATGAAGGTGGGCTTCTGTGCTGTTCCAGGGTGATCAGGGAAGGCTTCTGTGATGAGGTGACATTTGAGCTGAGACCTTAATTAAAGTGAGGGAGTGAGCCATCTGGGGAAAGAGACCTCCAAATAGAGGAGCAGCCAATGCAAAGGCCCTGCGGTGAGAGTGTGTTTGGCATATTGGAATGGAGTGAGGGCTAAGAGTAGAAGGTGATGAGGTCAGAGAGCTGGAGAGGGGTCAGACCACATAAGGCCCTAGAAACAGAATTTGGATTTCATGCTCAGTGGGAATAGAAAGGCAGAAAAATTTGTTGGAGTCTCATTCTGGAAATTCATCTCGAAGAAATAATAAGAAACATTATTTATGATTGCAATACAATGAATGCTATGAGCTATTTTGCCTACCAATAAAGGAAATAAATTATAGCTTGTTTATGTGTTGAAATACTATATAGCAGTCACTAAAAATGATAAACATGAGGACAGTATAGCAACATGGGAAAGGAGTTGATAAGTATTACATGATTATATCCATACCATCTCTACATGCAGGCAAATGGGGATTGAAAATGAACCTAGAAAAATAACCACTGTTGACTCATTCAGTAGTAAGATAATGGGCACTTGCTTTCTTTTTCAGAATTTTCTGAATAAAATTAGGCAATAAAGACAGCTTAAGAAGTAGAATGTATCTTTGGCTCCTGGTGAAGTAATTATTCCTTTCAGATGGATTCTCAAAGGGCATGGGCAAAATGGATTTTAGAGAGGAGCCCACACATTCTCCAGGTCAGCATGTCAGCTTGGTTAGGGCCAGAATCTCTGAAGAGTATCTTTTCTGTTTCCCTCTAGCGCCCTGGAGGCTCTGATCAACTTTGCTTACAACGGCCACCTTGCCATTGACCAACAAAATGTGCAGTCGTTGCTGATGGGGGCGAGCTTCCTGCAGCTGCAGAGCATCAAAGACGCCTGCTGCACGTTCCTCCGAGAACGGTGAGGTCGTGCGATGGACCTGGCCCATTTCATTCCTGGAATCCCCTGTGAATTTGTTGAGTCTTTGGGGCATGCCGAGTTTTCCGAAGGGAGTGAGCCAGGGAGTTTACTCTGCAGAAATAACCTTTCTTCAGATCTCTGTCAAGTAGTGTCCAGTTATTTGGGGTGAACATTTGAGGGGACATGATTTACGTACCCCCGCCTGCACTCCCCCTGGCCTGACATGTACCTCTTCTTCTGGTCCTCTCTTCAGTTTGACCAGCCACTGATTTAGCTGACTGTTCTCACCAAGCCGATTGGTTCAGTGCTACCTGTTGCCTAGCCTGTCTCCATCTTTGTGTAGATCCTGCCCCCTCCTTGAATGTCTTGGCTTCTTTTCCCTTCATCTCTTGAGGAGCCTACCCAGATTTCACCTCCTAGAATTCTCTGTCTCCCTCCGTCTCCCAGAAGCAATCATGGACTGTATCCTTACCTAAGTCCAGCATTTGGCAATGACCTTTTGATGACAGAGCAGATAAGAAGGCTCTTCCTCCCCCTCCGGAGGCAGAGCTCTTAGCCACAGGGTAAAAGCTGCGCCTTCACCACTAGAGACTTGAGGGTGCAGGTTAGCACTGGGCTCCACATAGGCAGGGAGAAAGCAGAACAACGTTTCTACCTGAGCTTCTATGATCACAGGTCCCTGACCTGAAAACCAGCATTCTTCCCACCTCAGATCTGCCCTCCTGAACCTCATTGCGTCGTAGAGCTGCCCTCTCCCATTCCTGCTCCACCAGACCAGTTCACTTAGCAGCTCTGCGGACCCCACCTGCTGTCCATGTCCTGCCCATGCGGTGTTCTTGGATGTCACTGAGCACTGCTGTGTGTGCACCTAGTCTTGATAACCGTGGTAATGATGCTTAGCATGCAAGGCGCTCTCTGCTGGGCTCAGAGTGAGTGGTTTCATCATGAGGTAGATGGTCTGTTTCAGGTTTTACAGATGGAGACCACATAATGAGAGCACAGCCCCAGAGCCCCGCCTGACCTTGCCCCGGAATGCGGGGGGTGTGGGGCACACAGTCTTTCCTACTCATTTGTGAGCTTCTTCTTCTTCTTCTTCTTTTTTTTTTTTTTTTTTTGTCTATTTATTTATTTTGGGAGAGACAGAGACAGCATGAGTGGGGGAGGGGTGAAGAAGGAGAATCCTAAGCAGGCTCTGTGCTGCCAGCTGCATAGCCAGATGCAGCGCTTGAACCCACGAACCGTGAGATCATGACCTGAGCTGAAACCAAGAGTCAGACACTTAACAGACTGAGTCACCCAGGCTCCCCTCATTTGTGAGCTTTTTAAGGACACAGATGAGACTCTTGTTTGTCTCTTTGTCCCCACAGAACTCAATGATTAATTAGGCACTCTGGAAAGAATTAAGGTTGGCCACTCTCACAAGGGGACAGCAGCTCCACCTAGGGGCTTTTGAGGTCATCACTATCAATACTGGACCAGCCTCTTTTATAAAGTAGTGTCGTCCAAAAGATGCTTAAAAAGTGATTTTTAGACCAGTGGAATTTTTACATGCATCAGTGACATTTTAGGAAGACATACTTAAACACAAAGCCTGATGTTATGTCTGTCTTTTGACATTTTTCCATTCAGCCCTGCAAGAAAAACACACCTTCAACTAAACTGGGCTTTGACATCTAAAAGAATGGGATGTGGGAAGCCTGTCTTTATTCCTCCACACAGGCTCCAGAGGCTTGGCCTGCTTTCTATTTTCTTTCCAGTAGTTACCACCACTGCTTCTGTTCCTTGGGGTGGTTCTCCTGAGCCTGGCTGCAGAGTGTGTTAGGGTGTCCCAGCTGCCCCCTTCCTATGTATCCCCTTCCTATGGAAGCATGTGGACCTTCCATTTTCAAGTTTTGATTGCTAATGACTTGAGAGAAACCATTCTGAGCAGTGGTGGAAAAGACAGGATGTGCCAGGGCACAGAGAAGCTGCAAAGCCATCAGAGTTCTTAGAGCAGTCGTTCCTGAAGTCTCTCCACCTATTGGGTCTTCAGCCTCTCCTGATTTTTTTCTTTCATGAGACTGGGGTTGATTTTTTTTCTTGTGGCCCCTTTCCAAGTCTTCAGATGTATGGACCTCCTTGTGTCTAGGTGAGCATTGGAGCTGTGTATTTTCTAAAATACTCGTCTCAGAACATCAAATGCATCAGTGAACCAAGCCAGTAAGTTATTTAATTCAAGTCATTGCTTCCTGACTTTGATAAAGCATTACACCTTACCGTGGCCTCCTTGCCAGCAAGGAAGGAGGTCGTGAAGTGTCCACTGAAAGATGTGCGTCTGTATCAACACTTTGGGTTCTTTTTCCCTCTTATCTTCTTCCTGCTCCTGACGGGGCCGTCTCCTGTGTGCCAGCATTCCCTCTTCCTTCCCCACCTGCTGCCTCACAAGCAGGCTGCCCACATCCCATCCTTTTAGATGTCAAAGCCCAGTTCAGTTGAAGATGTGTTTTGTTCTTAATGCCAAGCCAGTGAAAGGCAAAGGTGAGGTGCAGGAATCCTAGCCCGAGAGGGAGCGGATGGGAATGTGCACAAGTCTCATTCAGTCACTGTGAGCACTGCAGGAGAAAGGCGTTATTTGATGACTGAGCTGAGATTCTGATCTTAAGCCCTGTGTTCCTCACTGGACATGCTGCCTTGCCTACGTGTTGCTCAGTGCTCATGCTTCCCTGGCCTTTGTGGAAATGCATGTAGGTTTCCAAAGCAATGGACAGACAGAGCCAGTTCAGTCTGGAAGGGAAACAACATCTTGTGGAGTTTAGACTATCCCAAAGCCAGACTCCTGAGATTGCCCTTCAGGTCTGCCGATGAGGGGCAGGGGTGCTTGTTGGTGAGTACAACTCTGCCTAGAACTTTAAACAACATGGCGGCGGGGTGGGGGGAGCAAACCTTCTGATACATACCCTCTCCCTCCATGGATTATCAGTCACAAAGTCAAAATAAGAAAAGCCCCATCCCCCCAGGATCTCCTGCTGTCACTAAGATTTCAGCACCACTTTGGGCTCATTTGAGATGCAACAGTAGTAAGAAAACCATTATAAACATGAAGGCAGCTGCCCCGACTTCATGCCAACCACCACGCTGAGTGCTTTTGCCACATTCTTGCTTAATCATGGCCACAGCCTGAGGAGGTGGGTAGCTGTTGTCAGGTGAGGCTTTTTCCAGGTGAGGCTGTTAGTGGCACTTGAGGGATCCTCCCCTGTCACCTGGTGCCATGCAAGGCCCGGATTTACCCAGATGGCCCCAGTGAGGGCAGGTCTGCCTTGGGGCCACGGGAACGCGCAGAGGGTTCAGCCTCGGCACCGCCACTTGCTTGTAGAAGGCTGTGGGCACGTTTCTTAGTTTCTCTGAGCCTCAGTTTTCCGTCTAAAAATGGAGGCGATTACTGCTTGGCAGTACGGTTGGAGACTCTGGCCTGGCAAAGTACTGGGCTCACCGATGGTGCTGAGTGGTAGCTGCTGCTGTCGCTTCTGGGCGTCTGAACAATTAGACCCATAGAGCTTCTTGCTATTTAAAAAAGATGAAAAAAGTAAGTATAAGAATAAGATTTTAGATCAACTGAAAAGATGAAAAAGTGGAAGGGTCCCGATGTTAGAGAAGTCGTCTCCCCGCGTGGTTTAAAGTCTCATCCTACAACCTCAGTACCCCCCTGGGGAACAGAGGTCGATGTTCACCAAAGCATGCCAGCGGCTGAAGGAAAGCAAACAGGTTTTCCAGTATGTGCTCTCTTCTCTCCTCAGGGCTGCTTCACGGGACTTCCTGGAGAGCTCATTCCACCTAGACGCACTGAGCACGAGGCCCAAGAGGCAGGGCCCTCTGAGGATATAAACTGTCTTAATTTTAAGCCTGTACAGTTGAGGTGCTGAGAGGCACCCCTGAGATCACACAGGGAGTTTCCAGCAAAGCTGGGGTTTTTTCCATTCTGTAGCACCCCACCCCCCGGAACCAGCCTGAGAATGATCAAGGAGAACATTCTTCCTCTAAATTGTTTCTTTTCATCTTCTCTTATGCCAAAAGCCTCCACCCCAAAAATTGCCTGGGTGTACGCCAGTTTGCTGAGACGATGATGTGCGCGGTGCTGTACGACGCGGCCAACAGCTTCATCCACCAGCACTTTGTGGAGGTGTCCATGTCAGAAGAATTCCTGGCCCTGCCCTTGGAAGACGTGCTTGAGCTGGTGTCTCGGGATGAGCTGAATGTAAAATCTGAGGAGCAGGTATGTAGAGCAGGGCAGCGGTCTGGTCTGCAGGTGACACGGGGCTACTGCTCTTTCTAATCTTTGTTTTCAGTTGTTTGTTTTTTTTTTTTAATTTTTTTTTTTTAACGTTTATTTACTTTTGAGACAGAGAGAGACAGAGCATGAACGGGGGAGGGTCAGAGAGAGAGAAGGAGACACAGAATCTGAAACAGGCTCCAGGCTCTGAGCTGTCAGCACAGAGCCCGACGCGGGGCTCGAACTCATGAACCGCAAGATCATGACCTGAGCCGAAGTCGGACGCTTAACCGACTGAGCCACCCAGGCGCCCCCAGTTGTTATTTTTTTAATGAAGATCATGATGTGTGTGCAGCTTGTTGATTGTGGGTTTGTTTTATTATACTACGTACATCTTTCATGGACATTTGTATCCATGTTAGTGTCTAACATTCAGTTGATTTTATCAACATCGCATCCCTTATTGGATGTTCGGGTTATTTCCAGCATTTACCATTGGAAGTAATGCTGCCGTGAAAGAATCTTATTCTAAAGGAGAGCAGAGCACCGGGGCAGTCGCTGGGGAGGAGTATGAGGTCAGGAGGGGTTGGTTTGTTTTTTAAAGTGAGAGAAATGACGGGTACATTTGGCTGCTGGTGGAAATTTTCCAGAAGAGAGGGAAGAGTTGGCGATGTAGGAGAAAAGGGAGAATGACTGCTGGAGCAATGTCCTCAGTAAGCAAGAGGAGGCAGAGCAGAGGGCACAAGGCGTGTACCTGTTAGAAGTGCCAGCCGTTCTCATCCGCCACCACAGGAGGAAGAACCCCCGCACCCAGTGGCAGCGGGGAGGCGTGGGGTGAGAAGGGAGGTGCTGGCAGATTCCATTGACATTCTCTTCTGGCTTGGTTCTGTTTTCTCAGCTGAGAATGGGGATCAGGAGGAGTAGTAAAAACGTGAGGTCGGATGAAGAGGCATGCACCAGCCCTGTGGGAGCTGGAAAGGAGATGCAGCTAGAGGAAGGAAGAGGGCTTGGTGGGAAGTGGCCCCGATGAGATTAGCAGTCACATATTTAGAATGGGCCGGCCAAAGGGCGCCTGGCTGAGCCGAGTCAGAGGTGCATGCAACTCATCTTGATCTTGGGGTTGTGAGTTGGAGCCTCATGCTGCGTGTACAGATTACCAAAAAGAATAGATAAACTTAAAAAAAAAAAAAAAAAAAAGAATGGGTGGGCCAGCTCTGTCAGCTGCAGAGTGCGGGTGGGGGTGAGCTTAAAGAGGGACCTCACCAGAGTAGAGACTTTTTTCCCAGGTGGGCGTGATTAAGGGAGATAGGCTCAGCATGGGCACTGAGAGCCCCCACATCATAACTCATGGAGCCGGTGCTGGATGACAGTGGGGAGGAACCAAGCTCTGCAGGGGACCCTGAGAGGGAGGTTGGGGGAGAGGGAGCACTGTCAAAGGCTCATTGGCATCAGTTACTGAGCAGAAAGGATTGGAGGCAGTGGTCACTGCCGGCAGATTGAAATTGATGGAAGAGGCGGAGCCTTTGGATGATCAGAGGGTCCTCGAAGGACAAAGAAGACCTCTTATCGGAATGGTCGAGAAGAATGTGAATAAATGGGAGTGCAGGGTGTTAGCAGAGGAGCAAAGGGTGACCCTTTAGGTGAGCAGAGGTGGGTGTAAGCGCCTGAAGAGGACTGGGAGTAGATGTTACCTGGAGCAGAGTGGGGCGAGGGCTGCACAGCAGAGGGCTCGAATGCAGGGGTGAGGTGTTTAGATCTGGCCCTGCGGACACTGGGAGCACCACCCGACAAGGCCTCCACCTGTTCAGTCGTTGGGAAACCTAGCCAAAGTCCAGGGCAGAGCAGCTTGGGGTATTTGCAGTGGAGAGTCCTGGCCTGTCGTGAAGTTCTGCTTCAGCAGGAGGAGCCCCAGGCTCCAGGAGGCTGCTTATTTCCCTAATGTCAGAAAAGCAGGGGGAAAGTGGGCCCTGAGTGTGGTCGTGTGGGCCCTGTGATTCACAGGGAAGAGCTCCGTCCCAAGAGCAAGCCCCTCTCTAGCCATTCCACTGATGAGCGTGACCTGGGTCAGTTCAGTTACAAGTGGTACATTTCAGGGGTTTTAGAGGGACATACCCTTGTGGCTAGAGCTGTTAGGGAGACCTCCAGAGAACGTGGATCCGGAGCCAGCGTTAAGAAAAGGGGAGTGGGTTTAGAAGAAGAGGAGGAGGTGAGGGGACTTGGAGGTGACGTGAAGGTGGCAGTATGAACAGAGAACTAGCCAGCCTGGGAGGCGGTGGGGGAGGGGGCTAAGGAGGAAAGCAAGCAGGGTGGAATGCAGAAAGGAATAAGGAACCATTGACAGCTTTTCTTTTCTTCTTTTTTTTAATGTTTATTAATTTGAGAGAGAGAGACAGAGCATGAGCGGGGGAGGGGCAGAGAGAGACGGGGAGACAGAATCCAAAGCAGCTCCAGGTTCTGGGCTGTCAGGACAGAGCCCAATGCAGGGCTCGAACCCATGAACTGTGAGATCATGACCTGAGCTGAAGTTGGATGCTCAACTGACTGAGCCACCCAGGTGCCCCGGCAGCTAGCTTTTCATTAGGAAGGTATAATGAAAGCCAGGAGCTTGTTATAGTCACGAGGCTTGTGTTTCAAAAGATGGCCAAATGGGGCAGCTTGGGGAGGTAGAAAACAGTGGCTTCAGGAAACAAGGAGGAGGAAAGATTGATGGACCCAAGGGACTAGCTGAATATAGGGAGTGGAGGGATGGAGACAGGGTGGTTGGGTGGGGTGCCTAGGGATACGGCCCGGGGAGAGAGGAGTTACTGTACAGCTTGCATCTCTGCCACGGCAGGTCTTTGAAGCTGCGTTGGCCTGGGTCAGATACGACCGGGAGCAGAGGGGGCCCTGCTTGCCTGAGCTGCTGTCCAATATCCGCCTACCCCTCTGCCGGCCCCAGTTCCTGTCAGACCGTGTGCAGCAGGATGACATGGTGCGTTGCTGCCACAAATGCAGGTGAGTGAGGATCAGCCTGCACAGGATGCTGCTGGGGTCCAGGCAGAGGAGAGGACGTGGCCCCACTTAGGCTGTTGATGTTCCAGCTCGGGGGAGGAAGGATTGAGTGATCAGTCCTAATTTATAGCACGCAGATTGATCTGTCTTCTGTCTAGAGCCCGGAAAAGCCCAAGTCTGACCTCTTGGGCAAAGAAATGTGCCATGAGGGAGCATCAAGGCAGAAGGGGCTTCCTCCCCCATGCTGCCTGAAGATTTCCTAGCATCTCCAGGAGCTCACTTGGTGACGACTCCCTGGGGCTCCTTACTGTCTCCAGTAAACATTAGGGCGCTGGCCTTGGGTGGGTTTGGGCCCATCTAAGTGATGGGCAAGTGGGTGGGGGGACATGTTTACGGCACCTGAAACTTTTACCCTGGGTAAATCAGTGCTGACCTGGCACAGCAGAGCTCCCAAAACAGCTCAGAAGGCGGTAGCCCTTTTGGAGGATCATTATAAAAGCAGAGCAGCAAAGAACAATGTTCACCTTCCTCCAAACTGCTTGTCATATTCCCAGCGGGTTCAAGGGAGGTCAGTGGCTGTGTGCAAGCAGTATGAAGGTGTGTTTTGGCAAGGCGTGGAAGTGTGGCTACGGGTGGGTGGGACCCCGCAACCAGCAATCTCAACGGTGCTGTTAAATTTGAACTTCATCCTGTAGGCAACGGTTAGCTATCGGAGGTTCTTAGAGACAGCTTGGACTATAGTGTGGAGGGTGGAATGGAGAGGCAGGACTGGAGGCAGAGAAATCCACCAGGAGCAGTCAGCTTCTGCTGCCACAGTCTAGGTGAGGAATAGCGAATTGCAGGGTGCGAGCCATAGGTATAGGAAGGGCTGGGTCTCCGTTGTGACAGGATGCAGGCTGCTTGTTGAACCTCCCCAATGCCAACTGCTGTGGCCATCACCCTGTTCTTCTGCCAGGTGTGTGCTTGTTAGAAGATACTCATTTTGATTACACCTGCTGACATGGGCTCTGCTCACCCTGCCTCTCCAATTTTGAGCATGTTTCAATAGCTGTGTATGGTTTCCCCTGGACTCACCTGGGTTCAAGACCAAACCTTCCAGAAGGCTTCTCCTCCCATATTTCCCCTGCAGTTCGGGTGGGGAAGCCATGATTGGAAATACACATGTAGACCACGTGGGGAGAGTACCTCCTGTCATAACATCTTGTGCCTTGTTCCAGGGACCTGGTAGACGAAGCAAAGGACTATCACCTCATGCCAGAGCGCCGGCCCCACCTGCCGGCTTTCAGAACTAGGCCTCGCTGCTGCACATCCATTACTGGCCTTATCTACGCCGTGGGGGGCCTCAACTCAGCAGGTATCTTGCAGCTCCTCTTTGCAGCGCCCTGTCTTGGACTTTGTGGACGAAAAGGCACCCAAACAACCTAGCCCGGCCCTCTGGTTCCCCTCCCTCGTGTGTCACCACCCTGGTCCCTCTTGATTTTGTACAACTGTACTGCAGTTAAAGCATGTCAGATGTTAATACCGTTGAATCAGAATATCAGAGCTAAATACAGCCCTGGGTAGAATTCAGTTAAACACCCAGTTCTGTTACCAAGCTAATTACATTGGTCATACGGATCTCTGGAGTTAGACTATGACCATGTCCCCATGAGAAGGAAAATTCTCCATATACACAGGTTCTGCCACTATCAGTAATGCTGTTTTCACTTCCTACCTGCAATGAAAAGCACACATGCTTCAGAATCCGTATGTTGTTGGCAGCTCTTACGCAGTCAAGTTTTCAGGAAAGCTTGTGGGCCCCTCTGCCCTCCTGCCCACCCAGGCACTGCTGCAGGGCAGGAGAGATTTGTAACGTGGCACCTGAATCTTTGTGGTACAGTGGCGTGAGATTGTCATCTAGGTGAAGGCCAGGCCGGTTCACAGTGTCAGTCTCGGTTTGTGGAGGTGGGGCATTGGTGGGCAATCCTGGGCAGCTTCATTTTTAATTGAAGGTTAATGAGAGGTGGGTACAAGTCTCTGCTGCTTGTTAACCATGTGACCTGGAGAAGGGAAGTCCTTAACTAGTACACGCTGAAGTGTGGACGGTATGAGGTACCCCACAACAGAATAACACAGGGAAGGTGGATTATCTTATTTGATCCACAAAACAAACAAACAAACCTGTTGTATGAAGGTAGGGTTGGAATCACTCCTGGCTACTGTAACTACTGTTTATTGAGAACTTAGTATGTTTTAGAACTATGCTAGGTGCTTTGCCTATTCTGTCATTTGATCTTGACAACAAAGCTGCCACAGAGATTATCCCCATTTCATGTGTGAGAATAGAAGGTAAGAATACAAAGCAACTTGCCCAGAGTCACATGCTAGTAAGTGAAAGTCAGCAGGGGACCCACCCCTTCCCTCCAGGCATGCTTCCTGCCCTGGGGGGATAGTGTGCCCATTTCCCATCTTTGGCTTTAAGCAGGTGGAATACCTCACTGCAGTTGTAAAACTGCCCTCTCTAGAAAGTACATGCCTCTTGTCTGATTCTGATTTTCCTTGAAGAATTAGGTTTGAGGTTAACACAGCTGGAATGTCGTAGTGGGCCCATCTGGCTCCAGTAATTCTGTGGGAAAAATTGATAGAGTCAGGTCAAACGTTCCATATAATCAATGCCCAACAGCCGTGATCTAAACACGTGGTCTCATTTGTTTTAATTTGAGTAGCAAATTTTTATGCAGGTGATTCCCTGAATGTGGTAGAAGTATTCGACCCCATCGCCAACCGCTGGGAGAAGTGCCATCCCATGACAACAGCCCGCAGCCGTGTCGGTGTGGCTGTGGTGAACGGGCTTCTGTATGCCATCGGAGGGTATGACGGCCAGCTACGGCTGAGCACTGTGGAGGTCTACAACCCAGAGACGGACACATGGACCAGAGTGGGGAGCATGAATAGCAAGAGAAGGTATCCTGGAAGCCACTTGTGCAGCCCGAGCACACACACCGAACATCTGGGGAGCACCATGAGAGACAAGCCAGAGGCACATAATAATGTAAAACACAAGCTGGCCTGGGAGTTTCCTGCGGCCAGGCCAGCCACAGCCAGCGCCTCCCGGGAGCCCGCCCCCCCCCCCCCATCTGCTTTAAAATCCCTGCCTTGTCCTTTGAGGAACCTGGGGAGATGAGACACAGACATGTGGAAGTTGTATTATTATTTAAGTGTCAGATAAGGACTGAAAATGCACGTTATGGAAGATTTGAGAAGGGGAAAAAAACTGGATGGGAACCTCTGGAAGATTTCAGGGAAGAGGTGGGATGAAAGTCGACACTTGAAGAATGAGTAGGATTTCACTTTATTAGTGATAAAAGGAAATGAGCAATGTTGTCCCTTATACTCTCTTCCCCCCCCCACATCTCTGCCACATGCAGGCTTCCACTACCCCAGGGAGTATGTGAGCCGCAGCAATGCACTTTACTTCAGGGCCCCCACCCCCAGGTGTGAGCACATAGGTATTTGTGAAGTGGACCAAGTTTATGTCGCTTAACAACTTCCGGATACTTGTTTCCTCCATCGCTTGCCTGCTCAGATTTCCTGAAGAAGGGTTCGAGGGCATCCAAATAGCACCTCCATTCAGCCTTCTTAGTGCTGAAGAGGCAGGCAGCCTCTTCCCTTACACCAGGCGTGTGTGGAGCGTGTGCACGGTTGGGCGGTGGGAGCTCTGGAGTGGGAGGGGATAACTGGACAAGTTCTTCTGCCCTCTGGGGGGCCACCCGGATCAGCAGTTTCAAGTGGCATTCAGGTTTCTCTTCCGGGGCTGACAGAGGAGAGGAAGTTGTCCCTCCTCTCCTCTGTATAACCAGAACAGTTCTGCATTTCTCTTTCATAAACTGAGCTTCCTTGACAGAAGCCCAACTCTAGAGGGAAAGTTAAATGAATTATTTTTGAAAGGGACAGTTTGAAAACCACTGGAGCAGATGCTCTGCTTTGGGTTTTCTGTTTGTAAGATCAAGTGACTGCATATGTGGTGAGGAGGAAGAATCGGGGTGGGAGACCTTTACCATGTGAAAGTGTCGGGCCGGGAGGCACATGTGCCCTGTCGTGCAGTTAGTACGTGGCCTCGAGCCGGAAGGAATCTGCTTCTGTACCGATAAGACCAGATTCACAAAGGGTCAAATTAGGCTCGTTTGGGAAAAATAAAGTTTGTATACACGATCTGCCCCTCTCGAGACCCTGAGCTAACAGGCTTGTGGTTCCTTTCTCTCCCTCTCCCTGCCTCAGTGCTTCCCTTTTCAGCTCCTTGGGTGCTTTGTGGCCTTCTGTGGCCTCGAATGACTCATCGCTCCATTTCCCCAACCCCTGATTGCCTTTTTTGCTTTCACTGCAACTACTTGTTCTTCCTTGTGTGTCTGCTCTGGGCAACTGCCTTGCCTTGACGTCCCCGGGTTTGGAGTGTTGTCCAGCAGGAGAGTCCCCTGGGCATCCCCTTCCCTCACTGTGGCTAATGCCCTGTTATTAGTAGCGTGGATCCAGCTCCATTTCCTCCCTTTTAAATTACAGGCTGCCTAAAAATGTTCTGAGTCCCTTGCCTGCTGACACCCCACATGGCAGTCTGTCTTGCCAGTTGGTGACAAACTCCTCCCTGCTGTCAGCCCTTCCCCTTCAGGCTTTCTCTTGTGGACCATTCTAGTCCATGCTGGTCAGCGTGCCCCCCACCCCCCTCCCCCTTCACGCTGGTTCTACCATTTAGTTGACAGTTAACCTGATGCAGTTTTGTGGCACCTCTTCTCTCATATTGCTGTTGAGCTCATTCCTGTGTTGTTAACGTATGTCTGCTTCTAGCAGGATAGTGATGTGTCTAGTGAATTTGTGGTCTTCCCACGGTCCTTGCCTGAGGCAAGAGTCCTTTTCCTCTTCTAGGCTGGTTCGGGGTTGGGGGGGGGGGGGGTTCTGTTACCGAGTCCCTCAAAGGGACATTGCATGGAATCAGCTTGATTTTACATTGGAAAGGTGGCAGTTAGCCCGGTATATTTTATTTTCCTGTTTGTCAGCCACCCAGATTCATTTTTAATCTTCTCCAACATCAGATTTGAAAACCGTGAATCGGGCAGCTTGGCACTCATGTTTCTCATGAAGCTTTATGTAGAATGGAAGATTATGTGATTATGCCAGACCACTGGGTCTTTAATCTGAGGAGAGTGGGACATGGTAGACAGCAGGGGAGTGGGCTTGTCGCATTTAGATAGGAAGCATGCCTCTCCCTGGGCAGTCTGGAAAAGCACCCGACCTCCCCAGCCACAGCTGCTCATCTGTACAGTGAAGATGGTGGTATCTCCTTGCAGGGTGTGGTGAGGGTGGGAGATAGCAAGCCTAGAGTACCTGCCCTATGTCGTAAGTGTACAACAGGAGACTAGCGTCACCCACTGAGACAAAGTAGGGGCCATCGGGGCCACATCTGTCATGGAAAGACATCTGTCAAACTTCACAGCGAATTAAATAAAATCAGGCTAACGCAACAAACATGTTGAAGGCCTATCACGTACAAAGCACCATGCTAAGCACTGTCAGAGTCACACAGAGGAAGACCCCTGTCTTCCAGGAGGTCCCCACTTGTTGAGAGGTGACAGGTGCCAGAATGTAGCACCTGTGGGTGGGAGCTTTGGCTTGCTCAGCACTGTGAATCTAGTGCCTGGGATGCGAGCCTCCTGAGTACCTCATGGGATCTGAGGAGTGAATGAGTGACCACAACCAAGCTGTGATAAAGAAGCTGTCCCTGGCAGCGAGGGGCGGGAGGAACGGACTCTTGCTGAAGGATCCAAGATGGCTTTTTGAGCAGGAGAAAGAGGAATTTGACCTGGGCCTCAAAGGTGATGAGACCCTGAGCACAGCAAGGTGGAAGGTGAGCATTTCAGACAGATCAAGGACTGAGAACGGGCCCCAGAGCGAACCCTGGCAGGGGGTACCACACGGCAGCTTCTTTCTTTCCCCCTCAATTTTACACCTTTACTTAGTCACACGTGTGGGATTCAGGTCTGCTCTAGAAAGAGGCAGTTGATGGTTAGGTTTATCCCCCAGGGAGCATGAAAGGCTGGCCCTGGAAGTCGGAGGCCCATCTGGATGACAGCTCTGTCTTTTTCAGTGCCATGGGGACGGTCGTGCTGGACGGGCAGATCTACGTCTGTGGGGGCTACGATGGCAACTCATCTCTCAACTCTGTGGAGACCTACTCACCCGAGACAGACAAGTAAGGACTCCAGCTCCCGGGGACAACTGAAACTTGTTAAACAGAGTATAAAGAATTAGACCTGCAGGATAGAGAATATCCTAGTCGCCTTTTCAGCCCGTATAGTACCTTGCATATAATAAGTATTTAATAACTTTTGGTTAAATGAATGAAAGACTGAATAAATTTTATTTTATTTTATTTTTTTAAGTAAGCTCTGCACCCAACATGGGGCTTGAACTCATGACCCTGAGGTCAAGGGTTGCAAGCTGTACCAACTGAGCCAGCCAGGCTTATTTTATTTAGTTTTTTAATTTTTTTGACTTGAGAGAGAGGCAGAGGGAGAGAGAGAGAATCCCAAGCAGGCTCCACTCAACATGAAAGCCCAACATGGGGCTTGATCCCACGACCCTGGGATCATGCCCTGAGCCAAAGTCGTGAGTCAGATGCTCAACCAACTGATCCATCCAGGCACCCATGGATTGAATAAATTTTTAAAACAGATAAGTCTGCGTAGATAGCTGGAAATGTTTATTTAATCATCTATACCTCTTTGTTAAATCAGCCCATTTTTTAAAATCTTTATTTATTTTTGAGAGAGAGAGACAGAGTGCGAGCAGGGGAGGAACAGAGAGAGAGAGAGACACAGAATCCGAAGCAGGCTCCAGGCTCCAAGCCATCAGCACAGAGCCCGACATGAGGCTCGAACCATGAGATCATGACCTGAGCCAAAGTCGGCCACTCAACCGACTGAGCCACCCAGGCACCCCTAAATCAGCCCATTTAATGGAAGTGCAGGTGAAAGGGGATAAGAAATAAATGCACAACACTTTCCAAAGTAGAATAGGTATGACTCGGGTAGGATGTGATTTAGAGAAAAAAAAAAGTTATATGGTCAAATAAGCTTAGAAGACATTGATGTCTGTACCGCTAGAGTTCCTGTCTTTCCATAAAACATGTTAACATTTTAAAGACTGAAAAATTCTGCAGTGAAGAAGTCTGTTCAATCTCATCTTACACAACGCCTGTCACCATCTTCCTTTATGGAATACTCTTTGGAAAACAACTGGCAAGGTTAGCCCAAATTTTTCATTTCAGTATTTGAATCTTCTCATAAGCCAGTTAGTTGATTCATCAGAATGCTTTTCAGCCAATGTTCCATTCACTTAACGAACTTACTATGTATCGGGCAGCAGGCTGGGTGTCTGAGATCCTAGCAGCCGGTCTGCAGAGGCCACAGGTGCATCGTGATTCTCCTACCCTGGGGGCGTCTGTTTGGAGCTCTTGGGTGCAGGGTGGGGAGCACCTTCATCTTTACCATGGCTGGCAGGGAGAGGCAGGGTGTCAGGGTTGACTTCTGAGAGGAGACCCATTATGGATAGTGGGAGATGCGCATTGTAGGCAGGGAGCAAAAATAGAGGCCCGGAGGACAGCGAGTGCTCAGTGTGACCGAGCAGCCAGCATGCATGGCATATGGCAGGAAATGAAAGTGAAGTAGATGCGGACCAAGAGATAAAGAACCGCATAGGGAACTGGGATTCTGCCATGGAGAAAACAGTAAGGAGCCACTACCGGGGTGGGCTGCATAGGGTTGGGATGGGGAGGATTTGAAAGCCAGGCCACCTGTAAGGAGGCTGTGGCAGGCCACCAGGTGAGAGGCCCGAGCTAGGGCAGCGGTAGCAGGGATGGGAACGAGCAGTGACTACCAAGGCAAACCAGCTGGGACTTGGTGACCACAGGAATGTTGATGATGAGGGAGAAAAGACCATGAACACACTGAATCTGAGTATGGCGGTTCAATGGCTGGTGGTCCCATTAACAAGACTGGGCAGTGCAAGGGAGGAGCAGATCTGTAAGGGAGAGGGGCCTTGTTTGGGACGTGCTGATTTTGAGTGCCTGCAGAGGTGGGGAGATTGTGCGGGGTGAGAAGGAACACTCCACGCTTCACCCCAGCCCTTCTGAGCTGTCCTGGGAGGACAGCAACGCCCAATCTCATGGCCCCCCCTCCTCCTCTGGCTCTTCCCTGAAGGTGGACGGTGGTGACCCCGATGAGCTCAAGTCGCAGTGCTGCTGGGGTGACGGTGTTTGAGGGCAGGATATATGTGTCGGGTGGCCACGACGGTCTGCAGATCTTCAACAGTGTGAGTCTGGGCTCCCCCGGGGCTAAGGGTACCCACTCCTTCCATCTTTGAGAATGATTTTGAAAGGTAGTTCTTTGGAAGAAACTCCAGCCTTGCCGTAGCTGGGTAAAGCGTCATCTAGTGAGGTTTCAGGCCATCTGCCACGTGCTCTGAAATTCTTCTGAGAATGGGAGCCAGTGCACACAAAGGAGGGGTAGAGTATAGCCATGCCAGCCCCACCCCCACCCTGTCCAGTTCACAAATGCTTCATGAGACCTGGCAAAATCCCTGCCCAGAGTAGGCGCAATTATACACAGTGTGAAGTTTCAAACAGTTGTATTCTGGATGATTTGTTTATTCTTTAAAATAAACATTTATTCTTTAAAAAGCAAACAAACAAAAAAACCCTCAACCGCCATCTAGTGGTAGATCCATGGAGTTGCTCAGTGCTGTGGTGGAATGCACTCTGGACAGGTTTCGGGAGACCCTGCTCTCATCCCAGCTCTGTCACTACATAGCAGTGTATCCTTGGGCAACCCCTCTGTTCCCTGAGATGTAAGACAGAGGGGGTCAGATTAAGTGATGTCTCTCCTGTCCCATAGGCCCCAGAGCAGGTGCGCAGCCAAGGAAGCAGGGCATGGGAGCCAGGGCGCACACTGGCCTCTGACTGGAGTCTGACACCATGCAGGTCACCGTGCCCTGTGAGGTCGCCCTGCGGACTGAGCTTCGGCTCTGACCCCCGTGCCTCTGTCCCCAATGCAGGTGGAACACTACAACCACCACACAGCCACCTGGCATCCAGCGGCCAGCATGCTCAACAAGCGTTGCCGGCACGGAGCCGCGTCCCTGGGAAGCAAGATGTTCGTCTGTGGGGGCTACGACGGCTCGGGCTTCCTCAGTATCGCTGAGGTGTACAGCTCCGTGGCAGACCAGTGGTGCCTGATCGTCCCCATGCACACGCGCCGGAGTCGGGTCTCCCTGGTGGCCAGCTGTGGGCGTCTCTACGCTGTCGGGGGCTATGATGGACAGTCAAACCTGAGCTCGGTGGAGATGTATGACCCGGAGACGGACCGCTGGACATTTATGGCCCCCATGGCGTGTCACGAGGGAGGGGTTGGCGTGGGCTGCATCCCCCTCCTCACCATCTAAGGCAGAGGCAGGGGATGTGGCGGGGTAGGGATCTGGTACAGGTACAGGCACTCCCTTCCAGGGACAGGCCCCCTTGGGAGAGGTGGTAGACCAGGGGACGGGGTAAATGTGAGCTTGCTGGAGGTACAGCCTTTCCAAGTGCTCACAGCCTCCCTCACTGTGCTGCCCTTGTGACCTTCAAGCCTAGGTCACCAAGATGCACAGCGTGGGACTGAGCCCCTCCGGGTTCCACGGCTGGTGGCATGGGACTGCTTTGCTGGTCCACGCGTACACAGGCTCCATCCAAGTCGGCCTCCCACCTGCCACTTGGCGGAAAGCCTGCCATCTGACGCTCTTCCTCGCCTGCTGTTCTGGCCACGCGGTGGCCAGCTTGCAATGGGGTAGCTGCAGTGGCCAAGACTGCTGGAAGCTGGGGTGTGGCTAGGGGAGGAAGGACACGCCCCAGGGGCTCTCGTTGCCTGTGGCGGTGCAGCCACAGCAACTTGCCCGTTGCACACAAGCACCTCCCTCTTCCATCGTAGGGCACAGAGGACTGTGTCTTCATTGCTGGGTGACCAGGGAGAGCAGAAGCTTTTCCTGAATTTTGGAATTTTAACGAGGTCTTTTTCATCTTGTTCAGGAGAAATAGAAGGAGAAAAAAGATACTTGAAAGAAACCGAAAGATATTTAAACAACGAAACAGTTGAAAGAAACTGGAAAGAAAAATACCTTTTTTTAAGTGAACGTTTTTTGCGAGTAGAAGGCATTAGAAGACACTAAAGGCAAATGTGGGTTTAAATGGAAAACTGCCCACCACGAAAAAGGGCGGGCGGCATCCATTCCCACATTCGGGTCCCAGGGTCCTGAGGCCTCGCACAGCACTTGGGGTTGCCTCTGAGCCCTCGCGTGTCTGGGGTCAGTACGCTCTCCACTGGTCCTCTAGCAAGGTGCTCATGGGGTTTGTACTCACACTCACCATCAGAGGACTTTTTTAATCGTAGGCTTAGTGAATCGGCTCAATTACAGCCACTCTTCTAGGGGAGAGTTTCCAGCTGGTCGCCAGAGGCTCCAGGGTGCCCCTGTGGTCACCTCCCACTGCCACCATGGCGCTCACTCAGACTCTCCGCCCCTACTTTCATTCCTCATATGACCAGCAAGGAGACAGCAGGTCTGGCCAGATTCTCGCCCGTCTATCATTCTCGGATAGTTTTCCTCATTGCGATACTTCTGGGGCACATTGACCATTTGTACCTCTAGAACCTAACCAGGGACTTGGTCCTTCCACCAGCCATGGCTGGCTTGGTCCAGTAGCCTCGTCTACCCTCCAGTCCACTGCTTCTCCATCCACTCGCCAATTCCAGGGGTCTGGCCTCCCTCCAGCCCTTGGCAGACCGACCAGCAAGGTGGACCTTTACACTCAAGCAAAGCTGACTTTATGGCAAAGAACTAAAGGCCGAAAGAATCTCTTGCTGCTGCAAAGAACAGATTTTATATTTCTTCTTGTGATCTTAGCAAATGACCTCTTGAAGAGACTCCATGCTCCTTCTCCTCCCTGAACAGGACCTTGACATCACACAGCAGGGCCTGAGCAGGAGGACACTTCTGTTACCAGTGCACTGGGCAGTGGGGCTGGGCTTCAGCTGCTGCTGCCAAAACCTGGTTTTCTAAACTGCTTCCAGCACAGACTAAACGAGGACACAGTTCCTTTAATGCAAGACTGTGTCTTAGGATCCCATTCTCTGCCTGGCTGGTCTCCTGTCCCTTGCTGCCTACTAGGGTGGCCTGGAAGCCTGTTCAGAAAGGCCCAGTGTGGATCCTGAGACGTCTTTTCCACCCCCACACCACAAGGTTTACGAGTGTGTGCGATCGCCACGTATCCAGAAGGATGTACCTTTGTTACCTGCCACTTAGGAGCCGGGCCTCTGCTACGAGCACTTGAAAATGATGTTTTGATTTCAAAAGACCCAACAGTCTGATGTAGTTTCACCTGGGCTCGTGGTGGAGCCTCAGCATTTCTCTCTCACTCCCTCTGGGTTTGCCTACAGAAGTAGACTCGGAAGGCGGTTGGGTCTGCGTTTCCTGTTAGAGAGGCGTGTGTCAGTGCTCCTCTTATTATCAGAAGCCCTTTTGTGAACTAGAAGCAGTCCTGGCCATCCCGGATTGTGGAGGGGTTAAGGATCAGTCAGTGGGCTAATGAGGGGACCTCCCGGGCCCTCAGGATGCTGGCACGGATGTTGCCATTGAGGCTGATAGATGATTTCCCCACCATCTGCTGCTCTTGTAGTGGCCTTCCTGAGTCCACTCCCACCTCCTGGTGTGGAAGTTAACACTGCTGCACCCGGGGCCAGTGCTTTGATCTGGGTGGGCTGTGAGCACGAGTGAGCCAACACCAACATTTTCACACTCTTCCAGCCGTCGCTTCCTCGGTCTGAGGGGGGTGTTTGCAAATGACTGGGCTGGCTCTTTGGTGTTGGAGCCTTTCCAGTAGCCCTGTGAAAAGAAGAGTCCTCACCCAAGGATGTTGTGAAAAGCGTGTAACTAGGAGGTAGGAGAGATGTCATGCTCAGTGGACCTTGGGGTCCAGCCCAGCTGTGAGCACGGGATTGCGGCACTCAACGTCCTTGGGCATTTCCCCTCCTCAGATAACACACAGAGCCTTCTGGGTTTCACCTGAGATCAAAGCCAGGATGGGAGCTGAAGACCAGCCTTTTGGTCACAGAGATGGAAGTAGGTAGAAATTCTTCCTGCCCCCCCCACCCCCCGGCAGTTTAACCTTTCCCAGAAAATCTTATTTCCTTTTATTTATAGAACGCATGTCTTTTGTGTTAAGAAACCAAAGAAAAATAAAAAGTACACTCCTAATATCTTGTCCTTTCTTGTTTTATTTTTTAAATATTAGAAGTAAATCATGTTTTTATTGAAGTTCAGTGAAAAGATATATTGGACAAAGTAAAAACATTCCTGTGAAAATAAGGGAAGAGCCAGATGTATAGCAAAATCAGTCTTTGGAGAGACACATGTATGTTTTATAAGAATGAGTTCGGGTGAAAAATACACAAAAGTCTTCGCTAGCATGTTGCGTATTTACTGCTGTGCAGATCAGCACTCTTCTTGGATTTCCCCTTTTCTTTGCTCAGTGCCGTAAAACTCCAGAGTTCCCTGGCAGAGTGCGGCTAGCCTGTCTACTGCCGAGAACCCAGACGGCTCCTTAAAACTCTGGGCCAGAGGTGCTTAACTTCGGCGTACATAAAAGTCCCTAACAAATTCTTAAACCACACACTGATTCACAGATCCCTCCTGTGGGACCAACGGCTGGGGTGCAGCTCGGGTACACGGGCACAGGCAGATTTCCATGGTGGTTTGTCCACTCCTCAAAGTGTGAGAGAACTGGACTCCTGTGTTTAATTTCCACTTCTCCAAATACAGCCACATTCCAGAGCTGCCTTCCTGAGATTACACCCTGGTCACTGTGGTTGTGGATGTCAGGAAACTCTTCATTCACACTTCCCCCAAAGCCAGCTACAGTCAGTCCTATCTAGTGGGTAAGGATTATGCTTGAACGGCAACTTTTATTTTTCAAGACTTTAGAAGGGTAGGTCTCTCCCACGTACATCCCACCAGCACGTTTCACACATAAACACTATTGATTCTCACCAGGTCCCCTCAGGAATCCCCACAGGGTAGGTTGCGTGGCTCATTTTAGCATAAGGAAAGAGCTTCAGAAGGGCCGAGTAACTGACCTGATTCATCAGCTAACTTGTAGTGTTGTCAAGAATTGAGACCGGATTTCCACTCAGTCCAGCTTGCCGGAAGGGAACAGCGTCTGACCTTTGCAAGCAGCTAGTCCATCCGGCCTCGTGCTCTGTGTGGAGGGTGGTTGCCTAGTACCGTGACGGACCTTGGAGAAGACTGGGCAGTGAGGGAAAGGGAAGAACTCATCGGATTATAGAGGCAAGCACCCTTGTGCTGAAGCAGAGGAAGCCAGACTATCTGTGGGCTCTGTGCTAGGGGAGAAAAGTCTCTAAAATAAGAGCTGCCCTTTCCATGTAACCTACACCCTCTTGCTCAGAACCAAAGGGCCCATGGGTGAAGAGTGGGCTGTGACCTTTATTCAGCTAGATTCATCTGCTTGACTTCCCATGTCCTTTCGTTGTTCCGTGGACTCCTCTCCCCTCACAGCCAACAGCAGAGCCTGCCCCTCTTCACCCCAAAGCAAGCAGTACTGTTTTCTGCTGCTGCTCCCGATCATGTAACATGACACAACCAAAAACTGACAACGGGGGGTTCTCATAGTGATTACCCCAGACTCGCTGTTCCCAATTTCATCTTTAGTGGTACATAGATATTTTTCTCTGTAATGGAGCTCAGTTCCCTATTCTGTTTTTCTACTAGCTTTGCAGTTCAGGATAAAAGCCCAAACTCCATAGCATGGCACAGAAGGCCACCGTGATCTGGCACTTTTTCTCACCAGGTTCCCTGAAATCGTCCTTCAGGGTGTCAGTTTAGATGTCACCCCTGCAGGAAAGCATCTCTCGTCAGCCTGGTGCCCCTTCTCTGTGCTTGTCCCCGCTGTATCCCACCAGGGCAATGGCCTGTTTGCTTGCCTTACCTGGTAGATGGGGTCTTTTGTTGTGTACCCAGCACCAGGCACATAGAGGAGGCGCAACAACTGTGTTTCTTGAACTTGAGGACACTCGGATATATCAGATTCAAAGGTTACCTAATCATGCTTCTCTCTCTATTCTTCCTCAATCTCCCATCACTAAGTTTTTCATAGTTTTATTGAGGCATAATCTGCATACCTTAACACTGACCCATTTTAAGTGCTCAACGATTTTTATATGGAATTATCCCATTTTAGAATATTTTCATCATTTTGAAAAGTTCCCTCATGCCCACATGCAGTTAGTCCCTCCTTCACTCTCATCCTCAGGTAACCACTATTTTGCTTTCTATATCTTATAGATTTGCCTATTCTGGACATTTTATTTAAATGGAATCCTATCATATGTGATCTTTTGTGTCTGGCTTTTTTAGAATGTTTTAGGGGTTCATCTATGCTGTAGCATGTATCAGCAGCTTGTTTCTTTTATTGTTCCTGAATAGTATTCCACCGCATGGATACACCCTATTTTTTTTTTTTCACTAATTGATGAATATTTAGATTGTTTCCTGTTTGTGGCTGTTACGAATACTACTAGAATGACGTACAAGTCTTCGTGGACCCACATCTTCATTCCTGTTGAGTAGATTCCTAGAAGATTGCTGTCACATGGTAAGTGAATGTTCAACTGTTTAAGAAACTGATGAGCATTTCCAAAGTAGTTGTGCATTCTACATTCCTGTCAGCAGTGTATGAGGGTTCGGTTTTCTCCACAGCCTTGCCAATTTTGTAATTGTCTCTCTTTGATTATAACTGTTCTTTTTTTGTTGTTGCTGTTTTCTAATTTTTTAAATGTTTATTTATTTTTGAGAGAGAAGGCACACACGTGAGCAGGGGACAGGCAGAGAAAGCTGGAGACACAATCCAAAGCAGGCTCCAGGCTCTGAGCTGTCAGCACAAGGCCCACTGCAAGGCTCGAGTTCATGAACTGTGAGATCATGACCTGAGCTGAAGTCGGATGCTTAACTGACTGAGCCACCCAGGCGCCCCTGATTTTAACTGTTCCAGTGGATGTGAAGTGGCATCTCTGTGTAATTTTAATTTGCATTTTTCTGACCACTAAAGATTTTGAGCATATTTTCAGGAGCTTGTTAGCCATATCTTTGGTGAAATATCTATTCAAATCTGGCCCTTCTAAAAAGATTTTTTTATTTTTATTTTTTAGAGAGAGCGTAAGCAGAGGAGAGAGAGAGAATCTCAAGCGGGCTCCATGCTAAGCTATGGTAAGCTAAGCATGCAAACTGAAGCTAAGCATGCTAACTGATGACCCTGGGATCATGACCCATGCCAAAATCAAGAGTCAGACATTCAACCGACTGAGCCACCCCAGTGCCCCCAAATCTGGGTAAATTGGGTCATGTGTCCTATGAATGAGTTGTAAGAATTCTTTACATATTCTGGATACCAATCTTTCACCAGATATAGGATTTGTAAGTATTTACTCCCAGTATATGGTATGTCTTTTCATTTTGTCAGTGGTATCTTTTGAATTGTACAAGTTTTTAATTTTGATGAAGTTTGGTTTGCCAATTATTTCTTTTATGGATTATGCTTTTGGAGTCATATCCTAGGAACTTTTTGCCTAATAAGCAAAGATCATGAGGAAATTCTTCTAGAAGTCTTATAATTTTAGCTCTCGTGTAGGTATATGATCCATTTTGAATTAACTTTTAAAAATTCATTTTTTGTGTGTGCATAGATATCCATTTGTCTCAGTACATTTGTTGTAAAGATTATTCCTCCACTGAATTGCTTTGGCATCTTTGTTGAAATCAGTTAACCGTAAATATAAGGGTTTATTTCTAGCTTTTCAACTCTGTGCCATTGGTCTTATGTGCTTGTCCACAAGCCAATACCGCATTGTTTGTATGGTATTGATTTCTCCAGCTTTAAAGTAAGTCCTAAAATTGGATAATGTAAGTCCTTAACCTTGTTCCTTTCACAATTCTCTTGACTATTTTAGGTACTTTGCATTCTCATGCCTTTTATGATCAGTTCATCAACTTCTCCAGAAGAGCCTTCTGGGGTTTTAATAGATACTGTGTTGAATTTATAGATCAATTTGGGGAGAATAGCCATCCTGACAATATAAAGTCTTCCAACCCATGAACACAGAATGTTTGTCATTTGTTTAGATATTTGATTTCTCTCAGTAATATTTTGTCATTTTCAGTGTACAATCTTGTGCTTCTTCTGTTAAAATGTGCCTAAGTATTTTTATTTTTTTATGCTATTATTGATGGAATTGCTTTCTTAATTTTATTTTCAGATTTTTTTTGGTGCTAGTTATTTAGAAAAAAAAAATTTAATGGTTATTTGTTTATTTTGAGAGAGAGTGCATGTGAGCAGGGAAAGGGCAGAGCAAGGAGAGAGAGAATCCCAAGCAGGCTCTGTGCTGTCAGTGCAGAGCCTGACGTGGGGCTCGCAAACCCATGAGACCATGACCTGAGCCAAAACCAAGAGTGAGACACTTAACTGACTGAGCCACCCAGGTGCCCCTAGAAATGTTTTTTTTTTTTTTTAATTTTTTTTCAACGTTTTTTATTTTTTATTTTTGGGACAGAGAGAGACAGAGCATGAACGGGGGAGGGGCAGAGAGAGAGGGAGACACAGAATCGGAAACAGGCTCCAGGCTCTGAGCCATCAGCCCAGAGCCCGACGCGGGGCTCGAACTCACGGACCGCGAGATCGTGACCTGGCTGAAGTCGGACGCTTAACCGACTGCGCCACCCAGGCGCCCCTAGAAATGTTTTTTTAAGCTTGATCTTGTATCCTGTGACCTTGCTAAACTCATTTACTAGTTTTTATCTTTATTCGTTCCTTTCTTTATTTTTGAGAAAGAGAGAGAGACAGAGCATGAGCAGGGGAGAGGCAGAGACAGAGGGGAAACAGAGAATCTGAAGCAGGCTCCAGGCTCTGAGCTGTCAGCACAGATCCCAATGTGGGGCTCAAACTCACGAACCGTGAGATCATGACCTGAGCTGAAGTCAGATGCTTAATCGACTGAGCCACCCAGGGGCCCCTTAGTTTTTATCTTTAAAAAAAGACATGTATATTCTTTGGGATTTTCATCTGTGATATATATAAGATATATACAAGATATATATATTAGATATATATCATCTGTGAATAAAGACAGTTTTACTTTTTCCTTTCCAATCTGGATGCCTTTAATTTTTTCCTCCCTTATTACACTGGCTGGAAACTCCAATACAATGTTGTGTACAAGTGGCAAAAGTAGACATCCTTGCCTTGTTCTCAGTCTTAGGGAGGAAAACATACAGTCTTTTACCATTAAATATGTTAAGCTGTGGATTTTTCATTAGTGACCTTTTTCAAATTGAGGAAGTTTTATTCTCTTCTTAGTTTGTCGGGAGTTTTTGTCATGAATGGGTATTAGATTTCATCAGAGGTATTTCCTGCATCTATTGAGATGATCATGTGATTTTTGTCCTTTAACCTGTTATTATGGCATATAACAGTGATTTTTTAAGATGTTGATCCAGCATTGCATTCCTGGGATAAATCCCACTCAGCCATGGTTTTATAATCCTTTTTCTGTTGCTGGATGTGGCTTGCTAATATTTTGTTAAGTATTTTTCTATCTGTGTTCACTAGAGATGTTTTCTATAGTTTTCCCTTTTTGTGATGTCTTTGGCTGGTAATACTGCCCTCATGGGAGGAGTGAAGTGTTTCTTACTCCTCTGTTTCTGAAAGAGTATGTGAAGGATTGGTGTTATTTTTCAAATATTTGAGCGGTGCCTGGGTGACTCAGTCGGTTAAGCGTCTGACTTTAGCTCAGGTCACGATCTTGCCATTCCCGAGTTCAAGCCCTGCGTCAGGCTCTGTGCTGACAGCTCAGAGCCTGGAGGCTGTTTTAGATTCTGTGTCTCCCTCTCTCTCCGCCCCCCCCCCCCCCCCGCTAGCACTCTGTCTCTGTCTCTGTCTCTCAAAAATAATAAACATTTTTTTTACTTTAAAATATTTGAGGGGCACCTAGGTGGGTCAGTCAGTTAAGCGTCTCACTCTTGGTTTTGGCTCAGGTCATGGTTTGTGAGTTCGAGCTCCGTGTTTTCTTCACTTGCCTGGTGACCCCCTGAGGGTAGGCATCTGCTTCTCTTAGGGAGTTGGATCCTTATGGTTCAGGAAATTCTTGCCCCTTCAGCAGGGATTGAGATTACCCTCTCTCCCTTCTCTGGTGATGCTCCCATCTCTTTGTCTCAAAGATCATCTCTGTTCTCCACACTTGTACTGCCCACCTCCCCCTTTTTCTTACTTCCAAGTGTAAGAGGCCTTAGAGCTCTGTCCTGGGCTCTGACTTCATCCCATACATTCTCCCCCTAGCTGATCTTGCCCTTTCTCTTGTGTGAAGAAGGCATCTGGAGTCCATCTCTAGATGGGCACAGATTCTCATAGTCACTTGGATGTGTCCCAATATGACCATGTCCAAGTGGAGCCTCAACTCGTCATCCCCTAGTTTTCTCCACCCTAGGAGTGTATCATTTCTCATCTTCCCAGTTGCTCACTCAGGAACCTAGTGGTGGGTTTCGGATTGGGGAAGGGATGAGAGTCATTTGTCTTTTTCTTCTCCATCAGCTAAGCCATGGCCTAGTTCTGTTGACTCTACCTCCAGTCCAGTTCTGTCTGCTGCCTCCACGCTAGTCCACACCATCAGCACATCCCTTGGGACCTGGATCACTATAATGGTTTCCTAACTGGTCTCCCTGCTTCCACCCTTGTGCTTCCTGCAGTCTATAGGCAGCAGAGCAGCCAGAGTGAAATTGTAAAGCTGTAAATCAGATCTTGTCACTACCCTGCTCAGACCTCTCCAGAGGCTCCCCAGGGCCTCAGGCCCTGTTCTGTTGGGATGGTTTAGGGAGCAGTTCAGACACAGCTCTTGTAACAGATAAGATGTGTGGCCCCTAGAGATGGAGGGCATAGGACACTTAGCTCCTCCACCCCAAGCAGAGCTCTCCTTGGTTCTTTATTTTTTTATTATTATTATTTTTTAACGTTTATTTATTTTTGAGACAGAGAGAGACAGGCAGACACAGAATCTGAAACAGGCTCCAGGCTCTGAGCGGTCAGCACAGAGCCTGACGCGTGGCTCGAACTCACAGACCACGAGATCATGACCTGAGCCGAAGTCGGCCGCTTAACCGACTGAGCCACCCAGGCGCCCCTCTCCTTGGCTCTTTATAGAGTATTTGTCCAACAGGGCTCATTGGATCCTCCCAAAGAGACAGCAGGGATATCCCCATCTTATAGATGAGCAAACTAAAGGTGAGAGGGGGAGGAGACCTCCCCAAGGTCACTCAACAATAAGTGGTAAACAGAAAATCAACAGGTAGATAACAAATTGTGATACATCTATACTTGGCAATAAAAGGAATGAACTATTGATACAACATGAATGAATCTCAGAATAATAGTGCTCAGTGAAAAAGAGCCAGGCATGAAAACAATGTACGCTGTATGATTCGATCTTAGTCCACTCAGGTTGCTATAACAAAATACCGTAGACCGGGTAGCTTATTTATTAAACAGAAATTTATTTCTCATGGTTGTGGAGGCTGGGAAGTCCACAATCAAGGGACCAGCAGATTCACTGTCTAGTGAGGTCCCGCTTCCTGGTTCGCAGACAGCCAACTTTTTGTTGTGTGCGCCCTCACAAAGTGGGAGTGGAGGTGGGGGGAGGGGACCGGGAGCTCACTGCCACCTCTTTTACAAAGGCACAAATTCCATTCGTGGGGACTCCACCCTCATGACCTAACTACCTGCCAAAGGCTCCACCTCCAAATACCATCACTTTAGGGATGAGGATTTCAACATACAAATTTTGAGGGGACTCAATCATCCAATCTATAGGAGCTTCCATTTATATAAAACTCTGGAAATTGGAAGCTAATCTGTAGTGACATCAAGAAAGCAGTGGTTGCCTGAGAACAGCAGGGGTTGGGGAAGAGGCAGGGATTATAAAGGTGTGTGAGGAAATTTTGTGGGGTGGTGGATGTGTGTACTGTTCTGATTGGTGGTGATGGTTTCACTGGTGTATACTATGTCAAATGTATCTAAAATGCATACTTTGAATGCATACGTGCAAGTTATTGTATGTCAAGTAGAGCTCAATAAAGCTCTTTTTTTTTTTTTTTTTTTTTTAAAGCAGCAGAACACTGACTGCAGAGAACCTCACTGCAGCTTCTGAGTCCCCAAGGGCAGCTGTGTCCTCTGGGGCTCCCAGGACTGTATGGGGTCCTGTGGGCTCTCAGGACATTGTAGTCTCCATCACACGGGGACAACCCCAGCTCAGCAGCTCCCAAGGGGTGCCTGGTATGTCCTCTGTGTAGGTAGACTTTGGGGTCCTACTTTTGCCATTTGACACAAACACTTTCCTCGACATTCCAGCAGTCCTCAAGATTATCACTGTTCAATTTCTTTATGCATACACTCACCTTATACGGACTCCTTCCCCTTTCACATAAAGAAGTGTGCCTCGCTCCAGGGCACCCCCCACTTTTGTCCTTTTCTGCTCGACTTCTCCTCACTCTCCTACCGCTTGTATCGGTAGCCCCCCAACAAAGACCCCTGCTAACACTCATGTATTTTCTTCTCTGTTGTTCTCTATATTCCTACAAACCATCTGTGTGCATCTGTCCACATGTGCAAGGTTTTGTCTGTTTTACAGAAAATGGATTCTACTGTACATAGTTGTTGAGCCTTCTTTTCCTCGCACCTTCTGCCAAAGCTCTGATCTACCCCACGTATTTGTCCCACCGCTCATTCGGCCATTCCGCCAGCCATTCCTGGTTGCCTCTATGTTTCCACGTTTTGGCCACTTGGTTTTCTTGAAAGATGTTTTATTTTTTACACCCGTGTCTCTAATTCAGCTGGAATTATTAATAGATGTTATATATTTTTTTCCTCCAAGTGGCAAACCAGTAAGGCCTGCCTCATTTTTTTTTTTAATTCTTTTTTTTAACGTTTATTTATTTTTGAGACAGAGAGAGACAGAACATGAACGGGGGAGGGTCAGAGAGAGGGAGACACAGAATCTGAAACAGGCTGCAAGCTCTGAGCTGTCAGCACAGAGCCTGACCCGGGGCTCGAACTCACAGACCGCGAGATCATGACCTGAGCTGAAGTCGGCCGCTTAACCGACTGAGCCACCCAGGCGCCCCAGGCCTGCCTCATTTGAAAACTACCCTTTCCCACTGAACTGCACTGCTGTCCTCATCATCCACATATGAGAGTCACCCTCTCATTGATATATGGCAACCTGGTTCTGGGTTCTTTCGTGCCCTTTACCCCCCTTCCCAGACCCAACTCACTGTTCTTTTTCAGTTTTCTTGGCTGTTCTTCAACATTTATTCTCACAAATGAAGTGTTTTTAAATGTTTATTATTATTATTTTTTTAATTTTAACCTTTATTTTTCAGACAGAGAGAGACAGAGCATGAACGGGGGAGGGTCAGAGAGAGGGAGACACAGAATCTGAAACAGGCTCCAGGCTCTGAGCTGTCAGCACAGAGCCTGACGTGGGGCTCGAACTCACGGACTGCGAGATCACGACCTGAGCCGAAGTTGGACGCTTAACCGACTGAGCCACCCAGGCGCCCCTAAATGTTTATTTTTGACAGAGCATGAGTGAGGGAGGGGCAGAGAGAGGGAGAGACAATCTCAAGCAGGCTCCCCACTGTCAGTGCGGAGCCTGGCATCCCACGAACCGTGAGATCATGACCTGAGCCAAAATCAAGAGTTGGACGCTTAACCGACTGAGCCCCCCAGGCGCCCCTCTCACAAATGAATTTTAAGATGACTAGGGGCCCCTGGCTGGGTCAGCCAGTGAAGCATGCAACTCTTGATCTCAGGGTTGTGAGTCTGAGCCCTACATTGGGTGTGGAGATCTTAAAGTCTTTAAAAAAATAAATAAATAAAAATAAGATTATTCCCTTCAAAAACACACAAACCCTTTTAGGATCCTAATGGATTCTAATATATTAAATTTATATATTTTGAGAAACTATTTTGGTTCAGAATTCATTTTTATTTTATTTTGAGAGAGAGAGAGAGAGAGAGAGAGCGAGCAGGGGAGGGTCAAGCTGGAGAATCCCAAGCAGGGTCCATGCCCAGGATGGAGCCTGACACAGGGCTCAATCTCCCCACCATGAGATCGTGACCTGAGCCGAAACCAAGAGTCAGATGCTTAACTGACTGAGCCACCCAGGCACCCCAGGATTTATTTTTAATTAATAAGTACTGAATTTTTAATTATGAAGATAAAGCAGCAAACAAACCAATCAAATTCCCTGCCTCTTGGAGCTTAACTTAGAAGGCTTCTCTTTCCATTTTGATTGGGCTCTAATTTGGTTGAATTTAACCTGCAAAAATCTAGAGCTTCCTCTAGAAGCTCCCTAAACTGGGATTTTTCAGATCAGAAAAGGTTTGACTTCATGTCTGCTAGTGTAACAGAGTGGGTAAAGGACACGGGATTTCAGATCCCAGGGAAGGCAGTACAAGAGGCCCGATTCCCAACATTACTATTGTTATTAGTTGCCAATAGTCTATAGAGAATTGCTTCATAAAGTGATTTTTATACCATCTTTAGGTTTAGTGTGAAGTGTACTCTGAGATTAATAAAATTAACTGAAGAGCTTTTCTGTCTTTTTCCTTGATTTTGAATTAAATAACTATCATATATAGATATATGTGATTTTGTGTATATTTTACAGAAATACAGCTCTTCCTTGACTTACCATGGGGTTATGTCCTGATTAGCCCATAAACTGAAAATACTGTAAAATGATTTAATACACCGCCTAACCCACTGAGAATCTCAGCCTAGCCTGGCCTAGCTTGAACATGCTCAGGATACTTACAGTAGCCTGCAGTTGGGCAAAATCATCTAATATCAAGCGTATTTTATAACAAAGTATTAAATATTTCGTGTAATTTGGGGCACCTGGGTGGCTCAGTCAGTTAAGGACCTGACTTTGGCTCAGGTCATGATCTCTCAGTTTGTGAGTTCAAGCCCCGTGTTGGCTTCTGTGCTGACAGCTTGGAGCCTAGACCCTGCTTCTGATTTTGTGTCTCCCTCTCTGTGTCTCTCTCTCTCTCTTTCTCGGCCCCTTCCCACTTGCACTCTGTCTCTTCTCTCTCTCAAGAATAAACATTAAAATTTTTTTTAAAAATCCATGTAATTTATTGATTGCTGTACTGAAAGTGAAAAGCAGTGTGATAGTGTGGGTGCAGGATGGTTGTGATCATATGAATTGTTCACCCTGTGATCACACGGCTCCTACCACCGCCCAGCATCAGGAGAGAGGATCGTACTGCGTGTCGCCAGCCCAGGAAAAAATCCAAATTCAAAATTTGAAGTACAGTTTGTAGTAATGCGTGTCGCTTTGCATCATTGTCAAGGAAAATCATGAGTCAGACCATCGTTAAGTCAGGGACTGTGTTAACAAAGTTTAAATAACTTTGGAATGATGTCCTTTTTTAAAAAAATATTTATTTTGAGAGAGCACCTGAGCAAGTAGGGGAGGGGCAAAAAGAGAAAGAGAGAGAGAGACAATCCCAAGCAGGCTCCATGCCCAGTGTGGAGCTGGATGCAGGGCTCAGTCTCATGACCTTGAGATCACGACCTGAGCTGATAATCAAGAGTCAGGTGCTCAATCGACTGAGCCACCCATGCGTCCCTAGAATGATGTCCTTTAAAGCCTTGCTACTCCAAGTGTGGTCCATTGGACCCAGCAGCACCTGAAGGCTACTGGCAAAAGCAGATTCCCGGGGCTCACCCAGGCCTACTGGACTGGAAGCTGTGTTTTAGGGCAAGTTCTTGGAGGACCCTTGTGTGCACTGAGCAGCCCCCCTCTACAGCCTAAGTAAATCTCAGCTGTGGGCCATATTGTCCTGAAATTCTCATCACCTTTCCAGGTTCTGTCTGAGAAAACTGACCTTTCCACTTTTTCCCCGTCTAGGTCAAGTTTGATAATTCATATTTAGCTAGGAAATCGTTCACTTCCTCCAGCTTTTCATTCTCTGTGGCAGGGTAGTAAACAGTCATAAAGTAATGTTTATTATGTATGTATGTATGTATTTGTGTCTGTATTTATTGCAAATTCTTGAATTCCATCACTCTGGTCTCTGGGTACCTGTGGCTCTTCCCCTTTCATGTCACGTGAACTCACTTTGCCCTCTCCTCTTTATCAGACTTACGAAACGCAAGCATCTTCCTTGGTATAACAGTGTCTTCAAATTCATTTTAACAGCTGCACAATATTCCATCTACTGGATATATGACATAAGTTTCTTAACCATTCCCCTCTTGGGCACTCAGGCAATTCCCTATTTCCCAGTAGCATAAATAAACCTTCCTAAAGACCTCTACCCCCACCTTAGATAGTAGTTTAGCAATACATTCAGTTCTTATATGGCCACACACCTGGATGCCACGTCCATTCTAGGAACTTACTGTCATCTCAGCGTTGTTTACCACAATTTCAGAACAAAACATGGAAACGGCTTCTGTGTTCAGCAGCAGAAGTGATTTAAATCATATCTGCATCGGGCAGATAAAAAATACGTTGGATCAGAAGCAACTGAATTGCTGATATGTTTACATGAGGATAAGCTGGTTATAAAATGGAGCATATACCATGAGGTCATTTTTGTTTAAAAAATAAAACTCAGGTGGCACCTGGGTGGCTCAGTCGGTTGAGCGCCAAACTTCGGTTCAGGTCATGATCTCACGGCTCATGAGTTCGAGCCCCGCGAAGGGCTTTGTGCTGACAGCTCAGAGCCTGGAGTCTGCTTCGGATTCTGTGTCTTCCTCTCTCTCTCTGCCCCACCCCTGCTCATGCTCTGTCTCTCAAGGATGAATAAACGTTAAAAAAAATTAAAAAAAAAAAAAAGATTCTCTCTCTCTCCCTCTGCCCCTCCTTCCCTCAAATTAAAAAAATAATAAAATCAAAATAAAAATTGAAAACATTAAAATAAATAAATAAATAAATAAATAAATAAATAAATATTAAATAAAGAAATAAATAAATAAAATTCAGCACCTGGGTGGCTCAGTCAGTTAAGTGTCTGACTCTTGGTTTCAGCTTGGGTCATGATCTCGTGGTTTGTAGGTTCAAGCCCCATGTCGGGCAGTACAGAACCTGCTTGGGATTCTCTCTCTCCCTCTCTGCCTCTCCCCTGCTTGTGCACATGCTCGCTCTCTCTGTCTCTCAGTCTCTCTCTCTCTCTCTCAAAAATAAACATTAAAAAAAATATATATAAAACTCACATGTTTTATGTGTGTGTATATCTGCACATGTATGGAGTAAAATTTGATTCCTGCAGCCATTTAAATGTTGCCCTAGAGGTCTGTTCACCCATTGTGTTCCCACCCCCAAATCCAGTGAATGCTTCCTTCTTAATCTTGCTTCTGTGGCCCTGAAGGCTTTCAGAAGCTGCCAGGCCAAGAAACTGAGCAGTTTGGAGCCTCTGAGTTTCTCAGGGGCTGTGAGAGTGTAGCAATGTAGCAGGCCCCCGCAGGGCCTGTGGCTGGTCCTATGGGCCCCCCTCTCCTGCAGGGTATAGCATGATGGGCCAGTTTCCCCAGGCCTTGTGTGATATGCTGTTGACCATCACAGATGGGCCTGGAGCCTCCTGGGAGAAGTTCCTCAGCCCAGTGTCCAGGGCCCAAGGGGCTGGGAGGAGTGGGAGTATGCCCTTTCAGGAGCAGGGGGCCAGGCAGGGAAGTGGCATGTGGGTGTGAATGAGGTGCTCGTGCATTCTGTGGGGGCTGCAAGGGTTCGAAGTAGCCTCCAGCTGAACATCGTCTCCCCACTATGGGGAGAGGCTCTGAGGGGCTTATTTATCTTGCTCAGCCCAAACCTACCTATTTCCCAACCCCACTCAAGGCTCACCCCCTGCAGCATCCCTCTCCTCCTCTCACCCACCAGTGGGTGCTATCCAGGATTTAGGTGGCAAGGGGGTTGGAGTGTGGGCTGCTGTTCAGTCAACCAATTTCCTGGACACGTTGTTTCCTCCCCAAGAGCTGTAGATAGTACCTGCAGCTTGCAAGGGAGTCCTGAGAAGACTATGGGAAGTGGCGTTCATAATGCTAATGGCTAGTATTCTCATTCACAGAGAGGAGTCTTTGGCCTCCATGGGACTATTCCTAAAAAGTCCATTTCCCCAAGGAGCTGTGCACCATAGCCCCTCAGATGAGATAGTTTCTCCTAGCTATTTCTGTAGCAATGACTCGAAGAAGCAGGCTAGTGAGAAGGAACGACCAGTGACCAAGCATTTACTGAGCCTTCGTCATGGTGTGCCAGGCCAGACACTGCTCTTAGGGAGGGATGCCCCAGTGACCAAAGCCAGGGGGTTGCTGGTAGACAAGGAGCAAGTCGTGAGAGACAGTGAGGAGCCAGGGATGACACTCAGGTTTCTGGGTGAATGAAGTTGCCATCGGTTGGATTGGGATGGGCTGGAGGAAAGGCAGGTTTGTAAGGAAGATACTGAGTGTGTCGTTTCTGTGGACATCCATGGGAAGGAGGCAGTCTGCTATACAAGTCTGGGGTTCAGGGAGAGAGAAAGGAGGGGTATAAAGGTAGCATGAAGGAACTAATGGCAGTTGAAGAAGCTGGGGCAGATTACTCTGCTTTCCTGAATCTCCAGGCCAGCCCTTGGACAGCCTCCTTCTGCCCTCAGCCCGTTTCTCTCCTCCGTCCCTGACCTAACCTCAAGGAGTCTGGGTTCCCATGATGCACAGTGGAATTGCACCCAGGGCTGCCTCACTGGTCTCCTCCCCTCAAGTCCAGCTAGTCTCTAACACTTCATTCATTCACTCATTCAATCATTTATTTCAGAAACATTTGATTGAGCCTCTCTCCTGTGGTTCTCACCAGAGTGTGGACTGACCCCCTTGGAGGAACCTGGATATGTGAAGGGACATTTAGTTGTCACAGTGACTGGGCAGGGTGCAGGGGCGCTCAGGGTCTTGCGTGAAAAGAATTGCCCTCGTGGCATTCCAGGGGCGCCTTGTTAGAAACTCATTCCACAGCCACCTGCAGCTGGCTCCAGAGGGCCTAGCTGTGAGTAGACACAGTGTTGTCTGGCTGGCGACACAGGTAACGCCAGCTGGTTTGAGGATCATGAATGAGGAAAGAACACTTCTGCCTGGGGAAGAGCAGAGAGGCTTCCTGGAGGAGGTGACTTTGGAGCTGTGTCTTAAAGGGTGAGTAGGATTTATAGACGAGGTGGTGCAGGAATTCCAGGCAGAGAGAAGTAGGTGTGCAAAGGCAGAGGGATATGGGGAAATACAGGAAAGGGGCGTGCTTAGGGCAGCAGAGGAAAGTGGATGGGTGAGAAGAGGTCAAGGTGGGTTGCAGGTCCCCTCTTCCCTTCTCCAGCCCTAGAAATTCTGCAGGATGTTGGCCACGGTGTCATACTTGGCTTCCTGGTACGTGTAGCACAGGTGGCAGCTTGGAGCTCTCAGCTCCTGGAGCGGCTGCCCCAGAGGACCCAGCAGAATGCCTGGGGAGGCAGGTACAGGGAGCTGGAGAGGTGATGCTGGATAGTCAGTCCCATCATCCTCACTGACCCCCTTTCCTGCCCTGCCTATGACCCATCTCTCCCAAGGCAGGGGTGAAGAAACTGAGGCACTAGCAGCAAGGTAGGTGATAGGACCGGAAGGAGGTCCCCAGTCAGCCCTTCCCCTTGGAACCCAAAGGGCCTGGCCAGGCCTGGGGTGTGAGACTTGTTTCTCCTCTGGCTGTTCCACTCAGTGGCCAGGAGGCCCCTCCTCTGGCTCCCATTTTCCCAAACGTGGGATGCGAAGGAGGGTCAGATTCCAAGGAGTCTTGGGTCCAGAGCTCAGGGCCAGAGCACAGGCATTGTCCTGAGAACTGGGAAGCCAGGACCACTAGTGTCTCCCCACCTCACCACCTCCCAAACCTTGGGCAGTCATCTCCTCCCCTCACCTTCTCAAGACAACTTGCCTTGAGAAGACTTTGATGAGTCTTTTCATTTCCCAGATGAGGAAACTGAGGCCCCACTGTGAAGTCAATGGCCCCAGTGGTGGCCCCTCAGTGGTCTGACAGTGACCTGGCAGAAAGCCACCAGCGATGGGAACTAATCACGGGGAGGTTGGAGGAGGAAGAGGGGTGGGTGGAGGCGCGGGAAGAGTAGGGGGGGAATGGAGGGAGGTAGGGAAGTTGGAGGAGAGATGGGGGGCGGTGGGAAGGACTGGGGGAGGGGGCAGGGGAGATGGGGAGTGGGAGCGACTGGGGGAGGAGGCGGGGAGGGGAGTAGAAGGGGGCGGGACGGGTGGAGAGGCGTGGAGGAGGCGGGGCCCATCTCTGCTCCCTCCGCAGAGGCGCGGGCAGCAAGAGGGTGAGGAGGCTGGTTGGTCCCTGCTGCTGGAGCGAGCACATGGACGGGATCCCCGTGGGAGCCCGCCTGCTGCACGACTCTCCGCGGCCCTACTCGAACCCTCCTCGAACCAGGGATGCAGACAGAGGATGACCCCGAGCCGGGCCCACAGTGGAGGCGTGCACTCAATAAAGGACGTTCAGTAAGTGATTAAATGGGAAAAGGCCTCCATAAATTAGCATGCCCGGAGGAGGCCATATTTGTGGAAAATAGAAGTGTGTACAATAGAAAAGATACAGAGGACGATACACTAACGGTTAATGTCGGTCCCTGGGTAGTGGGGTTGCAGGAGATTTAAAATTTTATTTTGCGTCTCCACATTTTGTTCATTCGCTATAATAAAACGTCATTTTCCTAATTCTATAAAAACGATGATCTCTGGGCGGATTTGGGTCCTGATTTGTTCTCTTTTTTATATTTAGTAATTTTTTAAAGCATGATTGATAATCATTTATAAGAAGAAAAAGCAATAAGGGAAAAACAGGTTTTTAAAAAGTCCAACCTCACATGGCCAGGTTGAGGTGGGTGGAGGCAGACACACCGCGAGCGCCCTTGAGGTGGGAGAGTGGACAGGACTCTCTTCCACTCCCTGGGGCTGGGAAATCACCCCACTCTCCCTGAAGGCACACCTCTTTTCTCCTGAAGTTGAAGTGGGTGGTGGTGTTGGGATTCCAAAGAAGCAGGAGGAAACTGGTGATCAGATTTCCCTTTTCAGATGACAGAACAAAAGCACAGTTACACGTCGTCGTCGTCGTCGTCGTCGTCGTCGTCGTCGGAAGGGGCTCAGCCAAGGTGTCTGCACTTCCCACCAAAACCTCTTAAAGGGGCCTCCTAAACCTCTCCACACACGGAGATCTAGTGTGTGGGGGGCTTTCGGGAACTAGCTACAGGATGCCACTGCATAGCTGCATATGACCTTGAGGGGTCACTTCCTGGCTTTGCCCCTCAGTTTCCACTTCTGTGACATAAGAATACCTGCCTTGTATCTTCAGCTGCCGGGAGAAGGGCAATAGGACTGGCACCGGACACCGGAAGTACCCCACCCCCACCCCCACCCCCCCATGAGGCTCTAGAGAGACCAGTTCAATTCTCCGTCTGTCCTTTGAAAAACAGCTCTGCATATTCCTTTATGCCCAGGGCCTGAGTATAGGCTGAATCCCTAGACCCACATTTCATCCTTGGGCAAACCCCCAAATTTACCAGCTAGCCAGCTGTCAGGCCTTGAGATTACAATCTCTGTCTTACGTTACCATGGAAGAAACATTATCATAGTAACAGCAATAGCTAATGTTAACCAAACACTCTGTGCCTGTTGACAGGCATTCTTTCCTGTTCTAAGGCAGATGGTACCTGCTTCCCCAGCCTGGGCCCTCAGACACTTACCGAACTAGGCGGCAGGATGGCTTCCAGAAGGCTGAAGAGGGGCTGACCTCATTGCCTCTGCTGAAGAACCAGAAAGCCTGGGTGACAGTCTCCTCATAGCTCGGTTGGTACTGGGCCACACAGGCCACTGCTGCCAAGCCTACCTCTAGCCGTAGAGTCCTCCAGGCCCCCGCCATTGTCCTTTCTCTGATCCACTGCCACTTGGAATCCCTTTTAGGTGCTACCCTGGCCATTTTGCCCAAGGGCCTGCTGGTAAAACATGTAGGGCTGGTCACTTCCTGAAAGGGGCCTCTCCTTTCCTATGCTACAGATCAGGCAACCAGTCCAAATGGGGACTGACAGTCCCCAGTTTAAAATGGAGCCTCCGATGGGGCATCTGGGTGGTTTAGTGGTTAAGCCTCTGACTCTTGGTTTTAGCTCAGGTCACGATCTCGAGGTTTGTGAGTTCAACTCTCTGAGTCTCTCTCTCAAAAATAAAGAAATAAACTTATTTTTTAAATGGAGCCTCTGAAAGATTTTTTTGGGGGGTGGGCTCCCTCTATTCTGGAGGCTATCCAGGAGTTGGAGGCTGGCCAGAGTCCCAGTGGCCTGAAAGGACCCAGCAGCCAAAGGTCAGCTGACATAGTGCAGGCTGTGCACAAGAGGACTGCAAAGGCCAGGGAAACCAGGGACCTGGAACAGGTCAGCTGTGGGGAAGAGGCCTGGTCACAGGAACAGGCTAATTGGAGTAACTGGCATCCGCCTCATTTTAAGTTTTATCCTATCCGATAAGAGACACCAAGTTTAAAATATAGCCTCAGAAAGATTTCTCAAGTGTGGACTCTACAGCCTGAGGTCATTCTGGTGCTTGGAGTCCAGCCACAGATCCATGGACCTAGAGTGCCCCCTGCAGACGGAGGCATGCTAATAACGTGCAGCCGGTGCATGCTCAGGCAGTGCACATCAGGGTAGCCAGGACAATGTGTCAGGCAAGGCTGACTCATGGGAGAGGCCTGTTGAGGGGTCCCTGGCATCATCCTAATAGCAAGCCTTCACCTACACAAATACGCATATTTGCCCTGCAGGCAAAGATGGAGGAAACTGCACGCTGGCCAGGATATCGTCCAGTAAGAGACACCCGGGAGTCTTGATTGCTGGAGAAACCAGAGACCCCATTGAGCAGCCAGTCCAAATAGGGACAGTCACTGAAAGTTGCCACCTCAGAAAGATATTTTGGGGGTGGGCTCCCTAGTTCTGGAAGCCATGTGAGTGGCTCTGTACCAATTCCAGCTCCACTTACCTAGAGGACCCTGGGTGACCTCGGTCACCTGAGGTGGCTTTTAGGGCAGTGGTGGTTTGGGGGGCAGTGATGGCCTAGAGATGCAGCTGAGACTGGGCTCTGACCAGGACCCGATTTTGCAGATGAGGAAACTCGGGCACTGGGAAGTTAAGAACTGGACCCAGGCACAGAGCTGGTAAGTGGAGGTGCTGGGATCCCAACTACTGCGTCTTCAGCATGAGGGCTGCGGGGTGGTCCAGCCTGCTGGGAGCCGAGCTGCACAGGGTGAAGACAGGATTCCAGGCGTCTGCCCAGCAGGAGGTTTCTCCGAGACCCACAGAGCAGGTGACTCGGCCCGGGGGCCTGAGGTTGAGCCAGGGGGTGGGTGAGGTTCTGGGGGACTGTGGAGGGTGGAGCGAGCAGGAAGTGGACACTCCCCAGGAAAGTCATCTATGGTCTATGCCAGTTTTTTCTTCAGCCAGCACCACAGGCAGCTGAGACCTGCAATTCCTTCTGAACGTCCCCACAGCTTCTTCACCTCCTCGAGAAGATGTTTGGAGCAAGAAATTTTCACACGGGCCAAAGAATTATGAGAAAAGCCCAGTGAACCCTTGGCCAAGCCCCTCCCCTTCTCGGGCCTTAGCTTCCCCCTCGCTCTAATGGGGTGGCCAAGAGAGGGGGCACAGATTCCAGGAACACAGCCCTCGCCCAGTGGCCTGCACGTGTCAAATGGGGTGGAGAAAGCAGCTGTGGCCGCATTGGGCCCATGGGGACACACACTTGTTCCAGAACCAGCAATTTGGCTCTACTACCCACAGACACTGAGACCTCGGCTAGGAAGACCTTGGCATCTGAGAATCCCATGTGTTGACCCCAGCCCTGGCCCAGCAGGTTTGGCACCCCTCTCCCCCCTCAGGGGGTGCTGCCCAACCTCCAGGCTGTCACTGCAAAGGCCAGGATGTCTCAGAGTTCTGCCATGTTTAGCTGTGCTACTGGTTATTTTTGACTGATGTTTACTCATTCATCTGATTAGTATAAAATGGACTTTCATCATGGTTCGGGTTTGCATTTCCCTGGGTACTGATGAGGCTAGACAGCTTTCCATTTGTGTCGGGCTGTTCTTCTAAGTTCCCTTCCAAGTTGGGTGCCTGTTTTCCTATCAGGCTGTTTGTCTTTCTTGGGAACTCGTGAGAGTTCTTTACGTATTCTATTTTATTATTTTATTTTATTTTATTTTTTTAAGTAGGCTCCATGCTCAACGTGAGGATCGAACTCACAACCCCGAGATCAAGAGTCACATGTGCTCTACTGACTGAGCCAGCCAGACACTCCGAGTTTTTTACCTATTCTAGATGGTAATCCTTTGTTGGTTATGTCTGACAGATACCTTCTCCCAGTTTTGTATTGTCCTTCCATTTTCTTTATGGTGTCCTGTTTTTTAATTTTATATATTTACATAATTTCAGACTTACATAGAAAAGTTGCAGAAGTCGTGTAAAGAATTTCTTCATACTCTTTACCCAGATTCCCCAAATGTTAATATTTTATCATATTTGCATCCTCTTCCTCTTTCTATAATATTATATATATAATACATACACACACACACACACACTTTTTTCTCTTCTCTCCCTGCCCCTTCCTCCCAGACACTTGAGAGTAAGGGACAGGGGCAGAATGATGCCTTTTCCCACCTAAATACTTCGGTGTATATTTTCTAAAAATAAGAGCATTCCCTTATACGTAAATAGAACATTGAACAAGTCTCAAATTCAAGAAATTAACACTAGTACACTACCATTATCTAATCTACAGACCCTATTCCGATTTCAGTTTTCCTTGTGATGTCCTTTGGTGCAAAAGAAAATCCCATATCATGTGTTTCATTCCATTGTTATGTCTCTCTAGTGTCCTTCAGTTTGAAACAGCATTTCTTTGTGTTTCATAACACCGACATTTTTGAAGATTATAAACCAGTCATGTCATCAAACCCTTAATGTAGGTTTGTCTAACTTTGATTCAAGATTAGAGTAATGCAATGCATTTTTGAGGCTTTGTCCTCAATGCCTAATACCTAGAAGCACATGATGTCGATTTATCCCATTGCTGGTGATACTAAATTCCATCACTTAGTTAAAGTGGAGTCTATCAAGTTTCTTCATTTGAAAGTTACTATTTTTCCCTTTGTAATTAATAAGTATATCGTGGGGAGATACTATGGGACTATATAATTGCTGTGTTCCTTTATTTCTTAAGTTCACTAGTTTTATGTCCATTGATGATTTTGCCTGAATTATTAATATGATGGTTGCTGAAGAGTGGTTTTCTAATTTCTTCCTTCCTAATAAATCTAGCAGTTGGCTTTCGGCTGTTTGTCCTGTTACTTACTTATACCTGTATAAGTTCATGTATTCTTTTATTTGATGGGGTATAATCCTTTAGTATCCTTATATTTTGATTCTCAAATTGTCCCAGATTTGGTGGACGAAGCCTCTTAAGCTGGCTCCTGTGTTTTATGATGTCTTGCTCAACAGAATTTCTTAACTCAGATGAAGTTGAATTTATTGACCTTCCTTCATGGCTGGTATTTTCTATACCTTAAGAAATCTTTCCCTGTTTGACTTATAAAGATATTCTCCTATATCTACTTTTAAAAGTTAGAGGTATTTGCCTTTCTCATTTCAGTCCTTAATATCCCCAAAATTAACTACTTTTTCCCCTAAAGTTTATTTATTTTTGAGAGAGAAAGAGTGACACAGAGAGAGTGCATGCATGTGCGAGCAGGAGAGGGGCAGAGAAAGAGGGAGAGAGAGAACCCCTAGCAGGCTCCTTACTGTCAGCACAGAGCCCAACTCGGGGCTCAATCTCACAAACCAGACAGTGAGATCATGACCTGAGCTTAAATCAAGTTTAACCGACTGGGCCACCCGGGTGCCTCTACCTGGAATTAATTTATGTTAACTTTTGAACTGTAACACGAATACAAAAAATGCTCAGTAGAGACGTGTACAGCCTGGTTTATTTACCTCTTACAGAAGTAAGGAAACAGATTCCTGTAACCAGCACCCTGATCATTCGAGAGACAGAACATTCAACAGAATCCCACGAGCTCCTCGTGTGCCCCCTACTTCCAATCACTTCTCTTCCCCCACTCCCAAAGATGACCATTCTCCTGACTTCATGCACTACTAGAAACATGATGTGAGGTAGACTCCAGGGTTTTCCAGAGAAAACAAAACCAAAAGAAGACAGATAGATAGTTAATAGACATGTAGATAGACGGACTGATTTTAAGGAATTGGCTAACGTGATTGAGGGGTTTGCCACAACCAAAGTATGTAGGTATGTTAAGGACAAAGTATGTTAAGGACACCAGTTGCTGGATTAGGGCCCACCTTAATCCAATATGATGTCATCTTAATTTGATTATGTCTGCAAAGACCTGATTTCTAACTACAGTCAGTCACAGATACCCGGGGGTTAGGATTTCAACATATCTTCATGGGGGATACAATTCACCCCTTAACAGACTCCAATTTAATTGTTTCCACGTGGGTGACTAGTTGACCTGCATCATTTTGTCAGTAGCGCCCCCCCTCCCCTTTCCTCTCTGGCCTGCGGTGCTAACTCTGGAGTCCATTAGATGGACTTGGAAGGGTTCAGGGGGCCCTGGGTGGCTCAGTTGGTTAAGCGGCCAACGCTTGATTTCAGCTCAGGTCATGATCTCATGGTTAGTGGGATCAAGCCCCACATCAGGCTCTGTGCTGACAGCATGGAGCCTGCTTGGGATTCTCTCTCTTTGTCTCTCTCTGAAAATGAATAAATTTTTAAAAAATAATAAAAGATGGACATGGAAGGCTTTGGTCTGTTACTGGGTTTTCTACACTGTTCCAATGGTCTTATGTTATGTTCCTGATGAAATACCCACCCTGTTCCAATTACTCATCTTTCTAACAGGATGAGACATCTGGTAGAACAGATCTTCTCATTTTGTTTCTCTTCTTTAAGACTATACTTTCTTCTTAGACCTTTGCTTTTCCATATAAATTTGAGACACATCTTGTCAACTTACACACACACACACACACACACACACACACACACACATTGGGAGTTTGACAGGAGTTGCACAGAGTGTGAGGATAACCTCTCTTCTTCTAGGAAGACTTCTCTCCTCACCTACCCCATTAGGCTCTCTGTCCATTCCCCACCCCTGAGATTCACACTCTACCCACCCTCTACCCTGTTCTGTGGAGGCGATGTGGCCTAAACACACACCAAATCCCACCCCATTCTTCCCTGTGGTATATTCTTTCCTCAAGTCCACCCCACGTTTCCTGTGTGTGCCCGGGTCCTCTCTGTGAAGACCCTGAGGCAGCAGTTCTGCCCCCACCTCCTCTCTGTAGGGCCCAGAACAGAATCCTGGGAATCCAGAATTCTTGGTATGGGCCTTTCCTCCGAGTCACCACCCTCCTCCCCAGTCCATCAATATTGCAGCCAGTGTAACCTGTAAACCTATGTACGACCATCTCTCCTCTGTGCCAAACCCTCCCGTGGTTCCCCAGACCACCCAAGGAAGAGCCCAAGTCCACACCATGGTTTTAGGGACTGTATACCACATGCAACCCCCGACCTCACCTCCACCCTCTCTGACCCCATCTCTTGCTGTTTTCTACACGCCCTGGACTCAGCACTCTGGCCTCCTTACTGTTCTCCAGGCACAATCTTGGCTCAGCGTCTTTGCATTTTCTTCTCTTCTCTCTTTCTAGGACTCTCTTCCCCTAGCTATGTCCCTGGCTTGCTCCTTTACTTCCTCAGATCTCTGCTCAAATAGTACCTTCTGAGTGAATCTTTCTCCCCACCTCACCCCGTATAGATACAAAATTGTAAATGTCCCTTCCTCATACTCCCATCCTCCTTTTTCTGCTGCTTTATATGTTTTGTCTTACCATAGCTCTTCTTGCCATCAAACGTACCGTATATTCTTTATTCTGTTCATGTCTGTGACCCCTCACTAGATTGTGAGCTCATTATGGCAGAGATCTTTGCTTGTTTTATTAAAAAAAATTTTTTTTAAGTTTATTTATTTTTGAGAGAGAGAGGGAGAGCAAGCGAGCTGGGGAGGGGCAGAGAGAGGGAGAGTCAGAAACCCAAGCAGGCTCTGTGCTCCCACCAACAGAGCCTGATGTGGGGCTCGAACTCACAAACCACGAAATCATGACCTGAGCCGAGATCAAGAATCAGTGGCTCAACTGACTGAGACACCCACGCACCTCGATCTTTACCTGTTTTATTCAACAGCACCTAGAACGGTGCACAGGGCACAGGGCACAGGGGGTGTTGAGTAAATATTTGTTGAATAACTGAGCTGAGAGGGACGATACCCAGGCCCAGCCTGGACTCTACAATTCGCTTGCTGGGAGACTTGAGCGATCCATTCACCAATCCAGGCCTCAATTTCCATTTCCATAAAATGGGGGGTGGATGTCTGTGTCTCTGAGGACCTTCCAGCCCTGCTGAGTGTGATGGGATTGTGTTGAGAAAGGGGTGAACCAATCTGGCTGAATGGGGTGTTTGCTGCCCCCTTGTGATGGGTTCTCCTCTTCCTCAGTCCTATGGAGTCTTAGGCTTCCCCAGACTCCCAATTCTGTCCATTCCTGTGAGGAAATATGTGCATTGGGAGGGCACTTCTTACCCCAGGCACATCCTTTCTGCTGTCTCGCCTCCAATGGCCTATCCCTACCCATTGCCTTAACATTCAAGGCCCTCTCACAGAACCTCTTGGTTTTTGATACATCTCACACCAATTGCCCTTTACATCACTGACCCTGTGTTATAGGCTGAATTGTGTCTCCCCTAAATGCATATGTTGAAGTACTAACCCCCAGGACTCAGAATGTAACCGTATTTGGAGAAAGAGGTTATTAATTTAACATGGGGTCATGAGGGTGGGCCCTAATCCAGTATGACTGGTGTCCTAAGAGATTAGGACACAGATATGCACAGAGGGAAGACCATGCGAAGACACAGGTAGAGGACATTCATCTACAAACCAGAGTGAGGCCTCAGAAGATACCAACCCTGCTAACACCTTCATCTCAGACTTGTGGCCTCCAGAATTGTGAAAAAATTAAATTCTGCTGTTAAAGCCACTCAGTCTGTGATCATATCTGTAATTGTAGTTCAACCCCAGAAACACCATGTGGGGACAAGGTGGTCCCATTCTAAAGAGAAGGAGAGTGAGGGGCAACTGGGTGGCTCAGTCAGTTAAACATCTGACTTCAGCTCAGGTCATGATCTCACAGTTCATGAGTTCGAGCCCTGTGTCAGGCTCTGTGCTGGCAGCTCAGAGCCTGGACCCTGCTTCAGATTCTCTCTCTCTCTCTCTCTCTCTCTCTCTCTCTCTCTCTCTCTCTCCCCTCCCCCACTCATGCTCTGTCTCTCTCAAAAATAAAGATTAAAAAAAGTTGAAAAAAAGAGGAGAGTGAAGCTAGGGGAAGGAAGGACAGTAGGGCCAAAGGTGCTGCTCTAGGAAACTGATTAGGTAGGGACCCATCTGCCTGGCTCCTTTGAATCCTGGAGCCTAGTCAGAGATCTCTTTTGTAGCTGCAGTTCCACCCACCTGGAATGCCTGCCTCTCTAGGTCCTCCCTGTCTTAGGAGGAGGCTTCCTACTCCCAACCTGTCCTGTCCCTTTCTGACTGTTCCAGTCCATACTGACTTCCAACTGCTTAATCCTGACCCTTTGCTGTCTCGTGTTTGGGGCCTAAACTGTCTGTCCTGTGGCCAAATTGCTTCCTGTAGCTGCCTGCTTCATAGTCCCATGTCCTATCTTGCTTCTTTCCTCGCTCAGCGATGCTATGCTATGTCTTCCACCGCCATAGCCTCCTCTGGTCCCAGCTGCTGTGTCCAGGTCTAATGATTCCCTTATGGCTGGCCACTACCACACCATCAGAGGACCCCAAGATGGGCTACTTTATGTTCCTGCATTTCATTTACTATAAATTGTGTTGGGGCAACTTTCTCCTCTTCCTCATGGTTGGGATTTTTCAGGGCATGGGCATTATCTTCAATGCCTTCACCTATGGCCAGGCGACCTCAAGATGGTCTTCCAGAAATAAGCTCTTTTAAGGTACTGGTCAATTTTTCCCTTCCCTTAAAAAAATAATTGCAAGGTCCTGCATTTTCTTTCCAAAAAAATTTTATTGTAGTAGAATATACCTAACATAAAGTTTGTATTTTAATCGTACAATTTGGCATTAAGTGCATTCACATTGTTTTGCAACTATTACCACCATCCATCTCTAGAACTATTTCATCATCCCATACTGAAACTATGCCCATTAAACACTAACTCCCTGCGCAGAGCCCCAAGTGGGGCTTGATGTCACAAACTGTTGAGATCATGACTTGAGCCGAAATCAAGGGTTGGTCGCTTAACCGACTAAGCCACCCAGGCACCCATAAGATTTTATTTTTAAGTTATCTCTGCGTCCTACCTGGGGCTCGAACTTACAACGCAGAGATCAAGAGTGGCAGTCTCCACCATCTGAGCCAGCCAGGCTCCCCTTGCCACGTTATCTTTATATAACGCCTGCCCCTGTCTTCTGTGTCCCCGACTCTACTTGGGACTATAAGCTTATGGGCTCCAATGCACTTGCTCCGACACAGGAGCGCCAAGGCCAAGGCCAGGACCCGAGGTCCTGGCTAGGGAGGGAGGAGAAAACCACCCCGCCCCGGCTCCGCAGCTAAATGGAGGATGACTATCATTCCCAGACACCCTTTCGAAGGGGGCTAGAGAGTCGCTTTCCACGCCCTCCCCGCGGAGGAGTGAGCATGCGCAACGGCAGCTGTGCTTAGCGCTGAAGGCTGCGCGGGGGAGGACTGCATTTCCCAACAGGCCCTGCGTGCAATTTTCGGCCCCGCGTGACGAGTGACTTCCGGCGTGGAGGGGCGGGGCGCGAGGCTGAGGCAGCAGCTGGGGCAGCTAGGGGAGCGGCCGGGTGGCCGGCGGGCACAAGCCGCCATGGAGGCTGTGCCCCGCATGCCCATGATCTGGCTGGACCTGAAGGAGGCCGGTGACTTCCTCTTCCAGCCGGCAGTGAAGAAGGTAAGTGCATCCCCCCCCCCCCACCCTCCTACCTCTCCGGCGTAGCTCCGTCTGCCAGCGCGTGACGCCCCCTGCGCGTCCACCATCTCCCTAGGCCCTGGTCGCAGGGTCGGATGAGGCCAGGAGGGGCCTTCCCCTGGCTTTTCTCAGCCTGGTTCCTCCCCCCTCGCCCTCCGCAGACATTCCTCTCCCCTCCTCGCCCGCTCGGGGCCAGCATCCGCAGCCTTTTTAAAACCCGCTTCCCTACTTCTGCCCCGGGCCATCCACGGTTCCCACCGAGGCACCAGACTTCCTCCGTGTGACGCTCCGGACCTAGTTCTGCTCCGCCCCTCCTCCACGCCGGGACCGCCCCGCGGGGGAGCGGTGGGCGGCCCTGGCCGTCTGGTTTGAACTGTGCCCTCCGTGCGCTATCAGTCCAGGAGCGGACTGGGATGGAGGCCGGTGATGGCTCAGCATGTGTGTTTCAAGATGGGAACCAGAGGAATGCCTGACCTTTGCGTTTGGGGTCTCTCTGACACTTCGTGCGATTCTCTCCGGTCTCTTGAGAATAAGAACCATATTCAGGAGCCCCCTTGGGCCGAAAGATACAGGTCCTTGTCATTTTGGGGGAGGGTTATTGCTTTTCTTAACTGCCCGAAGGGGATAACAGTTGTAGTTCCTGAAGAAACATTTGCAGTCGTTGTGTTGAACCGTCAGTTGGACGGGGAAAACAGGCAGGTTTGGTGGTGATGGAGGAAGAGACCTCTGTGGCGAGATCAGGTGGGGCTGGTACAGAGAGGGGCCAGGTGTGTTGAATGAGCATCGGGTGCCCTCTGAGACATCTCCCGTGGGGAGGGCCATCTAGTTGCAGTGGGTCAGAGCAGAAGAGAAAAGGAGCCAGGTTGTTGCAGGTTGGCATCCTTGTGTTTTCAGTAGAGCAGCTACCAAAGTAAGTCCCAGGTAATCTAGGCAGTGCACCACCCAGCAGGGTGCTGAAGAAGAGGGATAGAAGAAAGACAGTAGGTTTGGAAGTAGTTACCCCAGTAAACTATCTCCCTCCTCTTTATACTGCCCCTGCCTTAGTTCAGACACTCACAGTTTGTATTCCTTTGATTCTGTCATTAAATCTCTTTGGGTGTCTGTTTCCTCATTTGTAAAGACAGGAAATTAGATTAATCTAAAAGTTAAGAGTTTTGTTACCTTTTCCTCAGACTTTGGTCTTCTGTCTGCTCTTTCATACAAGCACAATTAGATGACTTTTTCTAAAACAACAAAACTCCTTTGTTTTCTAGTTCAGTCCCAACCCATTTAGAGGTCTGCCTGACCAACCCCAGTTCTTTCAGTATTTTTTGAGGGTCCAGTGTGTGCTTGATCTATGTATTTGTTACAGATTCTGTTCACATTCAGCCATTTGCTGTTCCCTTAACATTCTCTATTTGCTCTTCTCTGCCTTTGGTTGTGGATTTTCTCCCACCCAGAAGAACTCTCATCTTTGCCTTGTGGGATGGGAATGGGATCCTTCTTTAATGTCTGTATATTCTGTCCATCTTTCAAGGTCCAGTTTAAGTTCTGTCTCTTCCAAAAGGCTTCTTGAATCCGTTCATCTGGATTAATCTTTCCCTTCTCTGAATCCCTCTTTCCATTCTTTTCCTGGTGTTAGTATGTGTGCTATGTTTTAATTCCTCTATTCAATTCTAAGTGACCTGGGAGGCATCTGCATGCTGCTCGTAGCCTAGCAGGGCCCCCTCTACATAGTTGGCATTCAGGAAAACATTTCTCAAATGATTGAATGACAGTCGAAAGGGAATTTAGACATGGTGACCATACATTTATGGAAATCCAGTGGATAAAATCCTAGCCCAGAAAATCCTAGGAGACGTTTTGTTTTTAACTTATCCTTTGATATTCTGCTCACTCTTGCCTAACCAACAAGGTTTTATGTGAGTAATGACTTCGCTGGAGTAGTTGCTCATTACCGTTTAGCCTGAGGTGGTATCAGATGCAGAAGAAACTTCGTTTTGCAGACATCACCTCTTTTTGTTTCCTCTTTGGGATTGGGGAAGATACCACCAGTTTATTTGATAGGTTAAGATTGGGGCTTGTATTGCGTGAACGCACTGAAAAGGAATGGCAGCCTGTGGGTAGGCTGGGCTCGAGAAGGGCCAGCTCCCTCGGCGTACCCTGGATCTCTTCCTGCAGAGAAGACTGCAGAAGCCACTGCAGCCTGGGAACTCTTCCTGACCTGGACTCCTCTCCTCAGCCCTAGAGCCCCTACTCTGCCTCTGCCACTCGTACCCTTGTCTTCTGCTACCCTTTCTCTCAGCTGTGGGAACCTTCACCAATGACTTGGAGCTGAGAGGTAGAATTTCATGTAGAATACTAGGGTAAAAATGGTTCTGTTGAGGTCAACCTGTTGAGCACTATGCTGAGCCTTGGTAATACAGATGAATAAGAGACTGTTCTTTCTTTCTTTTTTTCTTTCTTTTTTAAAGAATTCAGTTTAGGGGCGCCTGGGTGGCGCAGTCGGTTAAGCGTCCGACTTCAGCCAGGTCACGATCTCGCGGTCCATGAGTTCGAGCCCCGCGTCAGGCTCTGGGCTGATGGCTCAGAGCCTGGAGCCTGTTTCTGATTTTGTGTCTCCCTCTCTCTCTGCCCCTCCCCCGTTCATGCTCTGTCTCTCTCTATCCCAAAAATAAATAAACGTTGAAAAAAAAATTTAAAATAAAAAAAAAAAAAGAATTCAGTTTAGTAGAGGAAACTTAAACTTAAATGGTAATATTAGTGGAAGTGTATGTGCACTATACAGAAGTACCAGCCTAAGGAGGGGCCATCAGAGAAGGCTTGGTGGGTTTTGAAAGATGAATAGGAATTTTCTAGATAGCTAAAGGGCTCGTTTCTTTGTGAGGCCTGGGCTGTTGAAAAGACCTTTCATAGTGGTTAGTATTAGTTTTCGCTCCTGATGGACATGCCTTCAATTATGGAATAATGTGAAATAAGAGCCAAGAGAACAGCAAGCTGGTTTTGAGCTGCAGTGCCAAGCTTTAGGTTGGGATACCTGGACCCACATAATTTTTTAGTGGGAAAATGCTGCTGTCTTTTCACTTTGTTTCCTGTGCTTTGGAGCCCAGAGTGCTGACTCATTGGCCACTGATGAAGGCTGACCGATACTTTTCATCACTGAGTGATTTTGGTGACAGGTGTTGGTGTTTGAAGTTGTTTCCTCTTGTCTCAAATACCTGCCTTTAATCAACTGCATTAGAGCTTAAGTCAAGCTCACTTGGACTTAGGTGTTAACATCCATCTCTGATTCATTCATTGAACAAATAGTTATTGAGTGACTATATGTGCCAGCCCTGGGAATTCAGGGCTATATGTTAAGATAAAAATTCCTGCCTTCATGGAGCTTACCTTCTAGGGTCCACATGGTTATCTATCCTCAAGGGCAGATGTATCATGTAGTAGCCACCCTGCCAACTCAGTGACTTCTTGGCCTCTCTCTTCCCCACCCTTAGCTGGATTGATTTCTGAATCTCCACTTTTCCACCAGGTTCCTCCAGAGAATCTGCCTACTATTCAAGGCCTGCCACCACTTGGCTTCAGCCTCCTTCTCTAATTCATTCCCCCAGGCCTCTCCTATAGGAACTTCCAGTCTCTTTTCCTTCCACATCTGGTCATTGTTCTTGCTCTGGTCCTTACTGGAATTCCTTTCTTCCTGTTCATCACTCAGGTTGAACCATACCTCCTCAGGGCCCCTTTAGCTGCCTGGCTGTTGTACCACACTCCTAAATTCAGACCAGGCCTACCGCTGTTAACACTCAGTTGACCTGCACCACAGAGTGCACGCTCTTATTACCTCTTCTTACTGTTCATCTTATTCACGTGTAGGTAAAGCCTCCTTTTCAGGGGAGGCTGCGATTTCTCATGGGATAGTTGACTCCTTTGAAACACTTGCTACATAGAAAAGGAAATCAAATGGCCAGAGGCCTAAAAGGGGGCCCTGCCTTCTCAACAGTGAGGAGCATGGGACATTGCCAATTACCTGTGGTGATGACCTGTCTTTTCTCTTATCACAGATCTGGAGTTACCGAGCCTGTCTGCCCACTGTGTTTTACAGCAGAATGGCTCCAGGAACAGATGACGTGCACTGTCCAGTTCATTCTTCTCTGATTTTAATCTCCTACACCAAAAGCCTGTATCCATTTCACTTGAGATTCTTTCCTTTCCTCGGGAAGTAATAAATACTTATGTGTGGAGAATGCTTCATAAGTGTTGGATGAATGACCTAGTCTAGTTCTGGCACCTGCCAGGAGATGTAACTCGAGTTGTCCTTGCTGGTGTTGTTTAGAAGAGATGTGGGAGAGATTCATTGAGTGTAGAGACAGAGGTTAGACTAGGCGAGGATGAAACTCTGTTCTCATCCTCAGTACTGTTGGCTTGTTATTTGGTTTTAGGTTTGCTGACACCAAGGGGCAATCCAACTCCTTTCTCTGAATAAAATTAATCTCATGTGAAATTCAGTAGCAAAACATATATCGTATTTATTAATAATCCTATATGTGGGACTTAGTTTTGTGTGTATTTCCATGGACCAGCCCAAGGAATCCCCCATTTCCCCATATTTGAGTAAATCCTGCAAGTGGAGAAAAGAGAAATATATGTACAGTGAACGAAGGTAATGTTTACACCTGTGATGCCTTTTATTCTCTTTTCTTCTTGGATTATTGCTTTAATTAGTTCCGTGAAATTCCAAGATGTTCTATCAAATTAAGAGCAAAAGCTAAACACTGCCAGCATCTGGGGGGGCCCCCCCCCCCGGGGAAGCATGCACAGAAGAATGAGAACATGCTAATTAATACAAGAGAAAGTGACACAAAAGGAATATCCCTGGGTCAGGAGTCAGGAAACCTGGCTTGGAGTTCTAGCACAGCCATTGCTGATCTCTAGTTTCCATTTTTCCAATCTGCAAAAGAATGGCAGCACCTAGGATGAATGTTTCTCATCTGTGATGAATGTGATCTTATCTGCCTACAAAAATCTGTGCCATTTGTTGCTCAGTAAAAGAGCCGAGTAGTATCATGGAAATAGCCTAGACATTGGAATCAGACCGACCTTGGTTTAGGTCCCATCCCTTCCACTTAATTGCTAGGTGACCTTCAGCTGCTACAAATGAGTATATAATCTGGTCCTCATTTTTCTCACCTATAACATGGAAATAATATACCTCTTAAGCCTGTGAGAACAAGAATTAATGCATGTGGGCCCCTATGAGAGGTCTTGGCATACTATATTGATATTTCTCTGGAAATGGCCTTTGTATTCTTATTGTTTGCACTTGTAACTCCTTCCTCTCTTCTCCACCACCACCCCCCCCCCCACCCGTGGCTCTGATCCTTAGACATGCTCTCAATTAACATAGACATGTCCATAGGTCTTATTGTTTCCTCAGAAAAGGATCCCCAACTTCAAAGTCCGGCCGGGCTCTGGAGGTTCTCTGGGTCCTGTTGACCCTAACTACCTGTTGGTTGTGTGGGTGCATTGGGGTCCTGTCATTGCCTTCTATGGTGGCAGTGACCTGCTGCTAGGCCTTCCATCTCAGATTGTCGGGAGCTTCACATCCTGACCAGACTTTGTTCTGAGCTCTGTAGAACACAGACTGCAAGATGGTCTCTGTTTTTTACTCTAGAACCTTCAGCCAGCCTTTTTCCTCTCCTTGGTGGGGGAGTGATCTGCAGTCATAGAGGACCCCATCAGAGTTTAAAAAATAACCTGGCTGCTCTGTTGTGGCTATGAGATTCACTATGTGGCTAGAGATTCATTTTCTCTAACTCTTTCCCCAGAATTATTTATGAGAACTGTATTAAAAATAGAGGGAATGAATTTGTCTAATGTGCGATTAAGAACCTGGGCTCTGAAACCCAAATGTTTGGGTTTTAGTTACTGTTCCATCAGTTATTAGTGCTGTGAACTCGGCAGATGCCCTGACCTCTTTGCCTCAGTTTGTTCATTTCCTCATCTGTAAAATGGTGATGATAATAGTATCTACTGCTTTGGGTTGTTACAGGGTTTGAGGAACTTTTTAGGTGCTCACCACAGAGCCTGGTCTGTGGCAGGAGCTCAGTCAATTTTTGCTGCTGCTGATCTTAGAGGAGGAATGAGACAGGTAGAAGGTGACCTCTTAGGGACAGTTTGCTGGGGTTGGGGCAGCCTTTCTCTCTCCTTCACCATGTGTGAACAGCAAGGACAGGTGTTTTTAGCGACGCCAGGAGAAACCTTGTTTCTAAGACTCCAGTATCCCTCTATCCCATGGGGCCTCCAGGCTGTGTGTACTGTTACTCTAAAACCTCTTACCAAAAGGGAATTAATCAAGGAATACATTCCCATTTTAGTCAAGTTCTACCTTACAGCCCAGGCCACACTTTATATTTATGGTGTTTGGAGGGCTGGTTGAGAAGAGGAGGTTTGACTAGATCCAAGCGAGGATTGCAAACCAGGAGCCCATAAACGGGCTTAAGAGTGTCTGCGAACTCCTAACATTGTTTGCACATTTTTGCGTTTGTGCATAGTTGAGTATTTCTAGGAAGATTTCTTTCATGGCTTTTATCATATTGTCAAAGGACTTACAGAAGGCCCTGTTGGGCAGAATGTCCCATCTTCTGAATTTTTCGGAGTGTCTCCTTTTAGTATTTTCAATTTGTTCATCCCTCCTCTGCATTTCCTGTAAAGGCAGCCATTTGCTGAGGATCTAACACGTACTAATGAGGCCCCTGCTGTTCCTGACGCACTCATTGTTTGGTGTGGATTGGAGGGGTGTCACTGGCATGGCCCTGCCACAAGGCACAGTCTGGTGCAGGCATGTTTGGAATGTAGAGGGAGCAGCAGCTGAAGTTCAAGGAAGTGACATTTCCTCTGAGTCTTAATAGAGAAGAGGTGACAACATGGGGACAGGTATTGAGACCTGAGAGCAATTCCATAGGACTGTTGGCTGGGTGTCCCTGGAACATGCTAGAGGACAGTCTTTGAAGGCTGTTGGGAGCAGGTTGTGAAGAGCCCTGAACTCTGTGCCTAGGAGATTAGATTTGGACTTGGAGGCTTTGGGGAGCTACTGTTGCACATTCTTTTTAGATTACAATTTTTCTCTTTAGAATGCAACTCATTTCTCATAATCTCACTATCCTAAGAAAAGCATATTTTGGTTTATTTTTTTCCCCAGGTGCGTGTGTGTTTCAGAAGGCTCTGAAGTTAGGAGTGACATTGGAGTTGTGCTAGAAAGATCATTGTGGCCTCTAAGTAAGCGGTAGCTTTGAAGGGGTTGCAAGAGGATAGAAAGGAGAGCTCACGGGCACATGGGACTTTCAGGAGGTAAAGCCAACAGAAGAGTGGTCAGGGTCAGAGGTTTTGGGAACGTGACTGGGTGATGCTGAAACAAATTCAGCAGTAGCCTCCCTTCTGTCTGTCCCACCTCTCCCTTTCCCTGCCAGGGCAGATAGGAGCTGTTCCACAGCCTTCCAGGTTTCCATGTGGCCAATTCCCTAGCCATGAGGCATAGGTCCTGGGAGGGGACCTCACAACAGGTGAGTGGGCCACAGACATCATGCGAGTGTGCTGCTGGACAGAGAGGCCACCTCTTTTCAGTCTTTGAACCTCAGGGAACCTGTGAGGTGGGCATCAGTGCTCAGTGTTTGTGGAATGGATGCATCTGCCCCCCTCCCCCCACCCAGATTGCTAACTCAGGCAGCGGGAACTGCAATGGCCATAGTTCAGCTGCCTTAGCCTGTTGGTCTTAGGTAAACAAGGGGTCTTTTGGCCCAGACTCTGCCTCCAGACCGATGAGTGTGCTCGTTGTCCTAGAGAGTCAGCTCCTGAGGTGAAGGGTGCTGTTGTGGGCAGGCATGCCAGTCCCTTCTCTGATGCGGGCAGTGACTTTCCCGTCTCCTGTCTGAATCATTCCCATCACACACCTGTGGGCCTGTCCTCAAGTAAATCCTTTATTCTGTGGTGCTTTTTCCTAGCGAGAAGGGCTGGCTGGTAAAGAAGCCTTTGCACTCCCACTCTTACTTGGTATCTCTTGTCTGTGTTGGTTGTTGGGTTGGGATTATGGTTGTGATCTCAGAACACAGCGGGGTCCAGTCCTTGAAGGGGGCTTGAATTTGTGGCCTGTTTTGGGATGCTCAGTAGGATCCTATTTCAGCCAGCTAAGTTCCCCAATTCCTGACCTGCCAGAGTCCTGGACTTTACAAAGAGGGCAGTAGCATGACAAAGACCAGCCAGGGTGTTTGCACAGGGTCATCCAGTCTTACTTTCCATTTTGCTCAAAGGTGGAGGCTCTCATGGTCAGCTTTTAGTGCTGCCCTGTTACTGAGGTAGAGTTCCCGGTGGACCAGGAGGTAAGCTCATGCTTGTGGGTCTGGACCCAATCCTGAGCCCTGACTTGTGACTTCCAAGGACTCTGGGCAGGAGTGGGAGCCGGGGAGTGTTTTGTATTCCTGGCTTACATCTCTCTCTCTCTCTCTCTCTGTGTGTGTGTGTCTCTATGTGTCTCTCTCTAGTTTGTCCTGAAGAATTATGGGGAGAACCCAGAAGCCTATAATGAGGAACTGAAGAAACTGGAGTTGCTCAGACAGGTAGGAGGATAGTATTTTTATGCACATATGAACAGGATTGGTTTGATAGGGAGGTAAAGAAACCACCTGGAACTGTGTTCTTCTAATTTAGTATTTTTTCCTCTGCAAAAGCAGCAAAATTAATGATAGAAAAGTTTGAAAAATGTAAAAAGTAAAAAAAATGTAAAAAGTAAAAGATAAGCTTAAAAATCCTTCTCAGAAAGTTTTGCATATATATTTTAATAATTTATACATATTTATATATAATTTATATACTTATATTTAAATGTGTATGTATGTTTATATACTATATATAAATATATATGTTAAATTATATAAATATGTATATGTGCGTGTGTATATATATCTACATATATGATATGATTGACCTTTTAACAACATGGGTTTGAACTGTGTGGGTCCACTTATATGCATTTTTTTTTATAGTACAGTACTATAAATGTATTTTCCTTATGATTTTTTTAAAGTTTATTTATTTTGAGAGAGCGCATGCTTGCGTGCAAGGGACTGGCAGAGAGTAAGGGATCACAAGCAGTCTCCATGCTGTCAGCTCGGAGCCTGGCTTGGGGTTCGAACTCCCGAACTGTGAGATCATGACCTGAGCTGAAACCAAGAGTCCAATACTCAACCAACTAAGTCACCCAGATGCCCCTTCCTTGTGATTTCTTTAACACTTCCTTTTCTCTAGTTTCATTGTAAGAGTACAGTGTATAATACATATAACGTACAAAATGTGTGTTAATTGACTATTATCAGTGAGGCTCTGGTCAACAGTAGGCTGTTAGTAGTTAAGTTTTTGGAAAGTCAGAAATTATAGTGGATTTTTGACTGCATGGGAGTCAGTGCCCCTACCCAGTACCCCCCTCACTGTTTTAAGTGTCAACTGTGTATACTGTATAAAACCACAGTAGGATCATACACCACCCAAACTGCTTATGTAGTCTGCTTTTTTCACTTCATGTATTGTAGATTTGTTTCTGTATTGATGAAAGTAGAACAGTAGTATTTTTAACGTCCTGTAATCATCACATTGCGCTAGAATTTAATTAGTCTTGTCTCAGAGAACATTAGGTTATTTCAGTTTTCGGCATTGTGAATATAATCCCTGTCTGCATTCTTGGGCACATATGGGATTGTTTCTGTAGGAATTAGTGGGCAGATGGGATGTACTTGTTTTCGTGTGCACCCCTAACTCTGATATACATGCCTACTCCTGCTGTTACTTTTCAGTTCTGGCGGTCTGGTAGTTGAAAAGGGTATTTAATTTTAATTTTCAGTTATTTCATTAATAGTAAGGTTTCACAGTTGTCAGTGTGTTTGTTGTATACCTTCTTTTAGAAATTGTCAAGGTCCTTTGCCATTTTTCTATTTTTTTTCATTTAAAATTTTTTTTAATATTTATTTATTTTTGAGAGAGAGAGAGAGTGTGCGAGCAGGGGAGGGAGGGGCAGAGAGAGAGGGAGACACAGAATCCGAAGCAGGCTCCAGGCTCTGAGCTGTCAGCACAGAGCCTGACAAGGGGCTCAAACTCATGAAGTGTGAGATCATGACCTGAGCTGAAGTCGGCCACTTAACCTACTGAGCCATCCAGGCGCCCCTATTTTTCTATTCTATATAAGCATACCTTGTTTTGTTTTCTCTTTAAGACTTTTTTTTAAAAACGCTTATGTATTTATTTTGAGAGAGACACAGAGTGAGAATGGGGGAGGGACAGAGAGAGAGAGTGAGAGAGACAGAATCCCAAGCAGGCTATGCATTGACAGTGCAGAGCCGGATGCAGGGCTTGAACCCACAAACCAAGAGATCACGATCTGAGCCGAAACCAAGAATTGGAAGCCCAACCAACAGAGCCACCCAGGCGCCCCTAGGCATGCCTTGCATTGTGCTTTGCTTTATTGTGTGTTTTTTTTAAGATTTTGTTTTTAAGAATCTCGATAACCAACATGGGGGGCTAGAACCCACCACCCCAAGATCAAGAGTCCCATGCTCCACCAACTGAGTCAGCCAGGCACCCCACTGATCTGTGATCAGTGATTTTTGATGTTACTATTGTAATTGTTTTGCGTACTACAAACTCCATATGAGACTGAACTTAGTAAATGCTGGGTGTGTTCTTATTGCTCTACTAACTGGCTGTTCCCCTGTCTTTCTTTCCTTGGGTCTCCCTGTTCCTTGTGACACAACAATATTGATATTAGGCCAATTAATAACCTTAAAATAACATCTAAGTTTTCAAGTGAAAGGAAGAGCCACATGTCTCTCATTTTAAATCAAAAGCTAGAAATGATTAAGCCTAGGGAGGAAGGCATGTTGAAAGCCAAGACGGACTGAAAAGTTGAAAGGTAGGCCCCTTGCTCCAGTTAGCCAGGTAGCCAAGTGGTGAATGGAAAAGACAAGTTCTTGAAGCAAATTAAAAGTGCTCCTCCAGTGAACACATGATTAATAACAGAACCACATCAGCCATTGCTGATGTGGAGAAAGTTTGAGTGGTCTGGATAGAAGATCAAACCAGCCACAACATTCCCTTCAGCCAAAGCCTAGTCCAGAGCAAAGTCCTTACTCTCTTCAATTCTGTGAAGGCTGAGAGAGGTGAAGAAGTAAAGTTTGAAACTAACACAGGCTGGTTCATGAGGTTTAAAGAAAGAAGCCATGTCCCTAACATAAAAATATAAGGTGAAGCAGCAAGTGCTGATGTAGCATCTGCAACAAGTGATCCAGAAAGTTTGGTTAAGATAATTCGTGAAGGCAGCCACACTAAACAACGGATTTTCAATGGAGACAAAACTTAGCCTTCTGATGGAAGAAGATGCCATCTAGGACTTTGACAGCTAGAGAGGAGAAGTCAATGTCTGACCTCAAAGCGTCAAAGAACAGGCTGACTCTCTTGTTACAGGCTAATGCAGCTGGTGACTGTAAGTTGAAGCCAGTGCTCATTTACCATTCTGAAAATCCTAGGGCCTTTAAGAATTATGCTAAACATACTCTGCCCGTGCTGTATAAATGGAACAACAAAGCCTGGATGGCAGCACATGTATTTACAATGTAGTTTACTGTATTTTAAGGCTCCTGTTGAGACCTACTGCTCAAAAAAAAAAAAAAAAAAAAAAAAAAAAAAGATTCCTTTCAAGATATTACTGCTCATTGACAATGCACATGGTCACCCCAAGAGCACTGATGGAAATGTACAAGATAAATGTTGTATTCGTGCTAACACAACATCTGTTCTGCAGCCCATGGATCAAGGAGTAATTGTGGCTTTCAAGCTTATTCTTTAAGAAATCCATTTCTTTTTTTTTTTTTTTTTTTAAGTGTTTACTTATTTTTGAAAGAGAACATGAGCAGGGGAAGGGCAGAGAGAGAGGGAGACACAGAATCCGAAGCAGGCTCCAGGCTCTGAGCTGTCCGCATAGAGCCTGATATGGGGCTCAAACCCATGAACCGTGAGATCATGACCTGAGCTGAAGTTGGATGCTTAACCAACTGAGCTACCCAGTTGCCCCTCCTGTTTTTATTTTTTAATTTAAAAAAAAAATTTTTTTTATTTTTGAGAGAGAAAGGGACAAGCATGAGCAGGGGAGGGGTAGAGAGAGAGAGGGAGACACAGAAGCTGAAGCAGGCTCCTGGCTCTGAGCTGTCAGCACAGAGCCCAATGCAGGGCTCAGACCCACCAACTGTGAGCTTATGACCTGAGCCAAAGTCGGACACTCAACCGACTGAGCCACCCAGGCGCCCCTTTAAGAAAGGTATTTCTAAGGCTATAGCTGCATAGATAGTGACTCCTCTAATGGATCTGGGAGGAGTAAATTGAAAACCTTCTGGAAAGGGTTCACCATCCTAGATGCCATTAAGAACAGTCATGATTCATGGGAAGAAGTCAAAATGTCAACATTCATGGGAGTTTGGAAGAAGTGGATTCCAGCCCTCACAGATGACTTTGAGGGGTTCAAGACTTTAGTGGAGGAAGTAACCACAGGTGTGGTGAAAACAGCAAGAGAACTGGAAGTGGAGCCTGAAGATGGGACTGAAGTGCTGTGATCGCATGATCAAGCTTGAATGGATGAGGAGTTGCTTCTAATGGATGAGCAAAAAAAAGTTTCTTGAGCTGGAATATACTGGTGAAGATGCTGTGAAGATTGTTGAAATGACAACAAAGGATTTAGAGTATCATGTACGCTTAGTTGATAAAACAGCAGCAAGACTTGAGAAGCTTGACTCCAGTTTTGAAAGAAGTCCTATTGTGGGTCAAATGTTCTCAAGTAGCATTACACGCTACAGAGAAATCGTTCTTGAAAGGAAGAACCAGTCAGTGTGGCAAACTTCATTGTTGTCTTGGTTAAGAAACTGCCACAGCCGCCCAGCCGTCGGTGACCACCACCCTGATCAAGTCAGCAGCCATCAGTGTGGAGGCAGGACCATCCACCAGCAAAAAGATTACAACTCACTGAAAGCTTAGATGATGGTTAGCATTATTTTAGCAATAAAGTGCTTTAAAAAAAATTTTTTTTTAACATTTATTCATTTTTTGAGAGGCAGAGTGAGACACAGTATGAACAGGGGTGGGGCAGAGAGAGAGGGAGACACAGAATCTGAAGCAGGCTCCAGGCTCTGAGCTGTCAGCACAGAGCCCGATGCGGGGCTTGAACTCACGAACTGTGAGATCGTGACCTGAGCTGAAGTCGAATGCTTCACTGACTGAGCCACCCAGGCGCCCCAATAAAGTGCTTTTAAATTAAGGTATGAACTTTTTAAAGATCTAATGCTACTGCACACTTAGTAGACTACAGTGTAGTATAAACATAACTTTTAAAAAAAAATTTTTTTTTCAACGTTTTTTATTTATTTTTGGGACAGAGAGAGACAGAGCATGAACGGGGGAGGGGCAGAGAGAGAGGGAGACACAGAATCGGAAACAGGCTCCAGGCTCTGAGCCATCAGCCCAGAGCCTGACGCGGGGCTCGAACTCACGGACCGCGAGATCGTGACCTGGCTGAAGTCGGACGCTTAACCGACTGCGCCACCCAGGCGCCCCTAAACATAACTTTTATATGCACTGGGAAACCAAAAAATTCATTTTGACCCACTCTATTGTTTTGGTCTGGATCTGAACCTGCAATATCTCTGATGTGTGCCTTTACCTTTCTTCTTACTACTTTATAAGACTTATTCACACATTAATGATATTGCTCCTTTATCTTCTATGATACAAATTTTTTTCAGTTCATTGTTTTTGTTTATTATGTTTTTAATGCACACTTCAGATTTTTTATATAAATGTGTAAGGTCCATTCCATCCTTCCTTTTACCTGGCTTTGCTATGCACCCAGAAAAGCTTTGTCACCCATGTAAAATTGTGAGCAGTTACATATGTTCTGCTAGTACGTGTACTGGTTGATTTTTACTTAAGTCTTTATATGACATATATTTAAGTATATGATAGGTAAGGGGAAGCTTGTACTTTAACGTTTTCTCCATATGTTTTCTACTTGTTGGAAACACTCGTATACTGAATTCTTCTATGTACTTTAGGTCTTTTCAGAATTTCCTGTTCTCTTCCACCATGTATCTGCCTGTGACAGGTCCACAGTATTTTAAGTATTGTATCTATTGTAGTTTTTCTATCTGCTAAGACTAATTCCTGGTGATAACTTTTCTTTTTCAAGTTTTCCAAGGCTATTGTCAAATGAGTATTTCTCAATGAACTTAGAATCTTTTTGTCAAGTTCTGCAGAATAGTGTTGGGAATTTTGTGAGCTCATACACCTTACAGGTTGATGAGATAGAATTAATATCTTTATGAGGTTGCTCTTCTCTGCATTTATTCATATATATATTACACACACACACACACACACACACACACACGTGTGTGTGTGTATACATCTTTTTTTTTTTTTTCCTCCCCAGGCTTCTCAGTAAAATTTCCTTCATGTAGGTTTTTCACATGTCTTGTTGAGTTTATTTCCAGATTTTTTTTTGGTTGTTGTTGCTATTGAGTGTCCTTCCCCCTTCTATTATATATATTTTTCACCTGTTAAGAGTTGGTATAGAGAAAAGCAACTGAGCAATTTAAGTTTATTTATTTATGTATTTGTAAGTAATCTTTACATCCAATGTGTACTCAGACTCAAGACCCTGAGATCGAGAATTGCACTCTCCTCAGACTGAGCCAGCCAGGTGCCCCTCCATTGCAGATCCTATCCGTACATTTTTCGATTTGGTTAAAGTTTTACCAGTCCTTGCTAGTACTAATTTCTGAATAGCTGATATAGAGAATGTTGGTAGTCTATGAGAATGCAAGCTGGTGCAGCCACTCTGGAAAACAGTATGGAGGTTCCTCAAAAACTAAAAATAGAACCACCCTGTGACCCAGCAGTTGCACTACGAGGCATTTATCCAAGGGATATAGGTGTGCTGTTTCGAAGGGACACCTTCACCCCCATGTTTATAGCAGCACTATCAACAATAGCCAAAGTATGAAAAGAGCCCAAATGTCCATCGATGGATGAGTGGATAAAGAAGATGTGGTATGTATATACAATGGAGTATTACTCAGAAATCAAGAAGAATGAAATCTTGCCATTTGCAACTACGTGGATGGAACTGGAGGGTATTATGCTGAGTGAAATTAGTCAGAGAAAGACAAAAATCATATGACTTCACTCATATGAGGACTTTAAGGGACACAACAGATGAACATAAGGGAAGGGAAACCAAAATAATATAAAAACAGGGAGGGGGACAAAACAGAAGAGACTCATAAATATGGAGAACAAACTGAGAGTTACTGGAGGGGTTGTGGGAGGGGGGATGGGCTAAATGGGGAAGGGGCACTAAGGAATCTACTCCTGAAATCATTGTTGCACTATATGCTAACTAATTTGGATGTAAATTAAAAAAAAAAAAAATGTTGGTAGTCTAATTGAAAATACATCCAAAGTTAACAGGTCACTTGTGTACTAAAAAGTCACGAGTACTATTGGTTTATTGCAAGGATGACTGCTTAGATATGTGGCCGGTGATAGACCAGAAAATACTAACAGCTAAAGATTTCTACAGCACGTATGTACATCTCTGAGACCCGAGCTCAGTCAAGCCAGTACAGACTTCAGACCTTCAGACTTCTAACAAAAATCCTAGGGGGAAACACATCTTAACAACAGAGCATAAAATGATTAGGAAGATAATATATAAAACTATATTATTTGTAATTTGTTAGAAACCTTATTACAAGGAACTTACCTGACTTTTAAAAAATATTAAAAAATTTTTTTCATTGTGGTAAAATACAGGTAATGTAAAATTTAACATCTTAAACATTGTTTTTTACAGCTTTATTGAGGTATCGTTTGTATACCCTAAGATTTACTCAATTTAAGTGTACAGTTCAATGAATTTTAGTAAATTTATGGAGTTATGCAGCTTTCATCACAGTCTAATTTTAGAACATTTGTGATATCCCCAAAAGAAACTTCTTGCCCACTTGTGGTCATTCCCTGTTCCTATTCCCAGTCCAGACAGCCACCAGTCTGCTTCCTGTCTGTGTAGACTTTCCTTTTCCAGAAATTTCTCAGAACTCCTTTAGCCTCAGTTTCTTTGTCCAAAAAATGGGTTTCCTGATGATCCTTACTTCATTTTATCATTGTGTGGATTAAGTGAGATAATCCAGTATCGGTCCAATGTCTGGTATTCAGTAAGCACTCAGTGAGTATTAGCTATCATTATTATTTTACCTAGCTATCTGCAATCCTTAGGGATTAAACCTGCCATGTTTTCTTAGAGAGATCTAAAATATTAAATCAGATTTACTCAACTGCCTTTTTTTTTTTTAACTGAACTTTAAACTACTTTTATTTATTTTTTAAATTTACATCCAAGTTAGTTAGCATATGATTTCAGGAGCAGATTCTTTAATGCCTCTTACCCATTTAGCCCATCCCCCCTCCCACAACCCCTCCAGCAACCCTCTGTTTGTTCTCCATATTTAAGAGTCTTATGTTTTTGTCCTCCTTCCTGTTTTTATATTATTTTTGCTTCCCTTCCCTTATGTTCATCTGTTTTGTATCATAAAGTCCTCGTATGAGCGAAGTCATATGATATTTGTCTTTCTCTAATTTCGTTTAGCGTAATACTCTCTAGTCCATCCATGTAGTTGCGAATGGCAAGATTTCATTCTTTTTGATTGTCAGGTAATACTCCATTGTATATATATACACCACATCTTCTTTATCCATTGATGGACATTTGGCTCTTTCCATACTTTGGCTATTGTTGATAGTGCTGCTACAAACATGGGGGTGCATGTGTCCTTTCGAAACAGCACACCTGTATCCCTTGGATAAATACATGGTGCAATTGCTGGGCCATAGGGTAGTTCTATTTTTAATTTTTTGAGGAACCTCCATACTATGTTCCAGGGTGGCTGTACCAGTTTGCATTCCCATCAGCAGTGCAAAAGAGATCCTCTTTCTCTGCATCCTCGCCAACATCTGTTGTTGCCTGAGTTGTTAATGTTAGCCATTTCGATACACGTGAGGTGGTATCTCATTGTGGTTTTGATTTGTATTTCCCTGATGATGAGTGATGTTGAGCATCTTTTCATGTGTCAGTTGGCCATCTGGATGTCTTCTTTAGAGAAGTGTCTATTCATGTGTTTTGCCCATTTCTTCACTGAATTATTTGTTACTTAGATGTTGAGTTTGATAAGTTCTTTACAGATTTTGGATACTAACCCTTTAGTTCATATGTCGTTTGCAAATATCTTTTCCCATTCCGTCAGGTGCCTTTTACTTTTGCTGATTGTTTCCTTTGCTGTGCAGAAGCTTTTTATTTTGATGAGTCCCACATCTTAAGCATTTTTTGTGTGTGCATCGTAACCATTTTTAAGTGTATAGCGTTAAGTACGTTTACATTGTCATGCAACCAGAACTCTTTTCATCTTGTAAAACTGACACCTTGCACCCATTAAACAACAAATCCCCGTTCCTGCTTCCCACACCCTGGTAACTACTGTTTCACTTTCTGTCTCTGTGAATTTGACTACTTTACTACTTGACATAAGTGGACTTACATAGTATTTATCTTTTTATAACTGGCTTATTTCACTTGGCAAAATATCCTCAAGGTTCCTCTGTGTTTTAGTATGTTTCAGAATTTCCTTTTTTCAGGCTGAGTAATGTTTCATTGTATGTACATACCACATTTTGTTTATTCATTTATCCATTGATGGACACATGGGTTGCCTCCACCTTTAGCCTGTTGTGAATAATGCCACCGTGGGTGTGAATGGGTTGTATGTGTAATGCTCATGTACAAATATCTGTTTGAGCCCCTGCCTTCAATTCTTTGAGTATATATCCAGAAATGGAATTGCTGGTTCATATGGTAATTCTATTTGTAATTTTTAGAGGAACCTCCATACTGTTTTCCACGGCAGCTGCACCTTTATATTTCCACCAACAGTGTACAAGGGTTCCAGTTTCTCCACATCCTTGCCAGCATGCATTATTTTCCATCTTTTTTATAGTAGTCATCTTGAGGAATGTGAGATGGTATCTCATTGTAGTTTTGATTTTGCATTTCCCTAATGATCAGTGTTGTTTAGTATCTTTTCATGTATTGTGTATCTGCTTTGGAGAAATGTCTATTCAGGTCCTTTGCCCATTTTTGAACAGAGTTTCTGTTGTTATGTGGTAGTTCTTTATATGTTCTGGGTATTAACTCCTTATCAGATACATGACTTGCCAATATTTTCTCCTATTCCATGGGTTGCCTTTTCACTCTGTTGATTGTGTCCTTTGATAGTCAGAAGTTTTACATTTTGATGTAGTCCTGTTTATCTGTTTTTTCTTTTGTTTCCTGTGCTTTTGGAGTTCTACTCAAGAAATCATTGCCAGATCCAATGTCACAAAGATGTCCTTCCTTTGTTTCTTCTCCTTTGTTTCTTCTAAGAGTTTTATAGCTTCAGCTCTTAAATTTAGGTCTTCGATCCATTTTGAGTTTATTTTTGTAAATGGTATAAGGTAAGGGTCCAACTTCATTCTTTTGCATGTGGATTATAGTTTTCCCAGCACCGTTTGCTCAAAAGGCTATCCCCCGTTGAATGGTCTTGGCACCCTTGTCAAAAATCATGTGACCCCATGTATTAGTTTACTATGGCTGCCATAATAAAGTACCACAGACTGTGGCTTAAATAACAGAAATTTAGTTTCTCACAGTTCTAGATGCTGGAAGTCTGAGATCAAGGTGTTGATAGGGTTGATTTCTTCTGAGGCCTCTCTCTTGAGCTCGTGGATGGCCATTTTCTCGCTGTATCTTCACATAGTTGTCCTTCTGTGCATGTCTGTGTCCTAATCTCTTCCTATAAGGACAACAGTCCTATTGGACTAGTGCCCATTTGTATAATTTCAGTTTACTTTACCTCTTTTAAGGCTTTATCTCTAAATACAGTCACATTCTGAGATGAGGGGGGTAGGACTTCAACATATCAATTGGGGGCAGTACATTTCAGCTCATAACATCATATATGCAAGGGTTTATTTCTGGGTTCTTTCCTCTCTTTCATTGGTGTATATGTCTCTTTATGCCAGTATCACATTGTTTCAATTATTGTAGCTTTGTAATAAGTTTCGAAATTAGCAGTTGTGGGGGGGGGGGGGGGGGGGGGGGGGG